>NC_048600.1:23690102-24050936 GCF_003668045.3 Cricetulus griseus | reverse complement strand
TTTCTGGTTTTCTTTTATTCTACTCCTTCTTTTGATGTTGTCATCTGGTCCCCGGCTTTAATCTACATTTCAATGGTTCCGAATCAACCTGGAAGGCTCTCCAATCTCCAAACATGTCAACTGGATTGTCCCACAGACAACCCAGACATTCCTGAACTAACTTCTCTGCATACTCAACTTGCTAAATCCAGGCAGCAGACCTTTTATCCACCCTGCAACCTTCCACAGCTCAAACAATAACAACCAAAGAGGAGAGGATTTCCAAAATGAAGAGAGATAATACAATACCAAAAGTAACTCTCTGTCTCCTCTCCTCCCTCTCCCTCTGCCTCCCTCACTCACTCACTCACTTCCTCCCTCCCTCTCCCTCTGCCTCCCTCTCTCCTTCTCCCTCCCTCCTCTCTCTCTCTCTCTCTCTCTCTCTCTCTCACTCTCGCTCTCTCTCTCTCTCTCTCTCTCTCTCTCTCTCTCTCTCTCTCACACACACACACACACACACAGAAGTATTACCATGGAAATTTTAGATTCCAACCAAACACAAGAAAGCTTTCTTCTGTCCATTGAATGCACCTGAACAACTTCATGTCAAAATTTATACCCTAGGAATTCAGAGCTGAATCAGAGAGATTCAGAATGATAGACAAGTACCAAGGGCAGAAAGTCTCCATGTCAAGGAAATTATAGCAATTAACATCTAAGGTGAGCAGCAGTCCTAATCTGCCATACATTAGATCATGATGGGAGAATGAATAATGTGAGCAGTAATGAATCACTTTCAGAACAATAGCGCTAAGACAGAAGAAGCAGGCTGATGGAGACAAAAGGTGCTGTTTGCTATGTGCACTGCTAATGCTAATTATCCTAGAAAAGAAAAGAAAACTGTGAAGATAGAAACACATTTCTGTGATTATAGCTTCTATGATACTACCTTGTTGTGAAAGTCTTTGCTAAAGTTACTTCTTAAAAACTTGTCTGTAGTTCTATATCATGGCATTTATATCTTCTCATGTAGTATTTTTCTGCATTACTATTCCTTTTGGGCTGTTGTTTCAAGATATTCTCCCTACGTAGGCCAGGCTGGGCTCAAATTTTCCAACAGCCTTCCCCAGTCCCCTAAATGACAGGAATACAGGTGTATATCCACACACATATCACTTAGCATTTCTAATAAGCAAGATTTCTCATTCTGTAAACTTCCTTTAAGAAATTCCAAATAACAAAGGGTGGGTTATTCCTATAAAATAATTACCACATTATTGGAAGTTATTATAGACAAAAAGAAATATACAAAACATAAATTACACCTTTAACTGTTTGTAATTGTTCCTCTAATTTTCCAAAGACAAGACTCCCTTCTCCTGGTAATACTCAGAAGATAGAATATCTAGGGCTGCCTCAACCCACATATCAACATTATCCATGCATCAGGATTAAACAGAGCATGTAAGACATGTCTAAGTGTGAACTAAACTTCCTACCATTCTCAAAATGAAACAGTGGACTTTGGAGCCAAAAAGTTTAAATCATTCAATCAAAAGTTTTTGGACCCATTGAGATTTAAAAGATAAAAAGGAGATGTGAATAAAGGAAATGATTAAAAACCACACAAGTCAACAACCCTTGGCTCAGTTGTTCCCTGTGTGTTCAGCCATTTGCCATAGCCTATTCTAGCCCGAGATAAGAAGGTATACATTTTGATCATGAAAAGCATATCCATCATCAATTGGCCTGAAATTAGTTTCTCTTCACAGGACAAGGGATATAAACATGAGTGGTTATTCAACAAATTATGAGGAAAAAGAGAAACAATTGTCTTTACAGATCAGTCATTAAATGGAGGTGAAATCCCTATCAACCCAGTTCAAGGTCACCTTTCTCAACTATATGAATAAGAAAATAACAAAATTTGGTATTCCAAGGAACACTTTCAAATGATCAGATATACACTGTCTCAGGGCTGCCCAGTTTGTAAGCAGCATTCAAATTTGTTGAGGATGCTTAAGAACATCCTAAGTTCCCTGCAACCTTTTCTGTCAGCCTAACAATTTTTGTTGGTTCTGAAATAGATCCCCAGATAATGTAAACATTTTGACAGAAAATTGGTAGTGGTGACTATGGCATAAAATGATTGGAGGGCAAACGTACTATGACTTGGAACATGAGATACAATTTTCTTTGCATAGAGGCAAAATGAAGAGATGATAGGGTCTGCAAACCTATTCTCCTCCCGGAATTGCATTCCGACTTTGTCTTTCTTTGGGCGTCGTTCAGAAGAAAAGCTTGACACTCTGAACAACTCCAGTGACACTGCTGCTTTGCAAGTAATCACAATTCTAGAATTTGATTTTTTCCCCTCTGCAATACTCTGTCTACCTATAAGAGTATTATAGAGATGCTTCTGTCTCTCTTGTGTTTTATTACAAAGTTTGACCTAGAGAAAAATACTGTGGCAGCTCAAACTGCATATCATGTCTATCTCTCCCTATGTCTATGTGCTGTGCCTCATTCTCTTTTATTAAATACATAAACAATGCAAACACAGTATGAACAGCACAAGGATAAAATGTGGGCTTAGAAGCCATCCTTTCTAACCACTTGATTCAAATTACTATACCCACCATATGTAAAGTCCCCGACAGAATTCCTCTACTCTCTGTGGCCTAATTAAATTATATACAGTTTTCAAATGACACAAAAGGCTTGCTTCTTAAGCTATCTACTCTCTCTCAAATGTCCTTATTTAAATTTGTCTAGGTCCAAGTCTGGTAGCTTTTTAAACCTACAACCTATATATTCTTCTACATCAAAAGGCTTTCCTGATGTCCCAGTTAGAAAGATTTACTTTCTGCTAGAAGATCCCATGTATTCTAGGAATCTAAGAAGTTATATGATACCATTTACTCGGAGCTCAGTTAATCTGTGTGTGTCTGTCTATCCCATGCTGGTTCCCATTGCTCTCTGTCCTCAGTGTCTCAATTTAAGAGAATTCTGTATGTAGAACACCATGTCAGTGATTCTCAGTTATGCAATTAGAATTTATGTTCTTCACCAAATGCAATCACAAGTGCAGGAATTCTTTTGTTGATGAGAGCCAAAATCACATGAATAAAATATTAAAATGGCATTGAGATTTTTCATCAAAGAAGGAAGCAAGACATTTAACTTTAAGGAAAATAACTGACCTCTGGTTAAACTTTCAGTAAGTTTTCTAAGAAAGTATAAATATAAGAATATAGTAGAGAGTAGTTGTTGGAAATAAAACATTACACAAATATTTACCACAACATATGGGAATAGGATTTATAAGTTGGAATAGTAGTGGAGGAAGACAGGGAGATATAATAATCAGAATGCATGGTATACAAGCATGACATTGTCAAACAACAAATTAAATACAAGATTTTTTTAGAAAAAATAGGAGTTTTGGCTATTTATGAAACAGTTTCTGAAAAAATTCAACAAGCTAATTATATTAAAATTTCATCAACAGTCCTCTTAGCTTGGAGTTTATCATTATTTCTTTGATATTAATTTCAAGTTAACTACAACTTTGAAAACATGACATAAAAAAGAGGCACACGATCTCATTGACTCAATCTTCTATTTCCTTTGTTTCTTGTTTTTAAACTTAGTGTTAAAATGCTTGGCGTATGGCGAACAAGTTCAAAGTAAATGCATTCTTCCTCAATTCTGTTGAATACCTTTGCATATAAAAATGATCAAAATAAAAAATGGTGCCTCACCAAGCACTTATGTGAACTTCTTGTATCCTTTAGTATTGCTTCAGGAAGTCAACAAGGCAGGTCAAGAAACAAAGAGTTTGTGCAGACTTACTTCACCTTTTAACAGATAGAGTTTATGCAAAGTCATATGTAGAACAACTGGTTTTCTTCTTTCAACAAGAAACCAGAAAAGGACAAATTATGAATACTGCAAAACAACATTGTGCAAAGAATAAGCCCAGGGAGACTTGTGTTTGAAACCCTCAAACTTTGGGTGAAAATACTGTGTAATTTATGAAAACATGACTATTTCATGCAGCACTGAGAATAAGATGAATTAATAGTTGATTGATTTCTCAACACTTGCTCTGAAAGCCAAAACTAACAAGAAACATAAAAATCAAGCATTCCGGAATATGATACAATTCTTATTTCTAACTGCATTGGAGTTTCTCTAACCCAGGTCCTTCATTCTGTGCTGATGGAAGAAGATCTAGTGAAAATAACTGGTTTGTGATTAATACTTCAAGCAGTTTCTAATTCAAGTCTCATCTTGGAGAAAGGCAATCAGTGAGGGATCAAGAAACACCTTCCAGAATCAAACTACTACACTGAGCTTTCATTAGCTCTAGGTCAAAGGGAGTTTTTTCTACCCTTGTTAGATGAAGCTACAATAGATTCTTGTTGAGTTCAAAATAGAATATCTTCAGATGGCATACATGGAGTCATTGCATGACTATGTGAAGATCCACCTCTCTGTAGCAATCACTTTAGAGAGAAGGGTTCATATAGGAGGAAAAGTGGAACTGAAGGAACTATTGGTTACTGTTTGAATTTGTATTTGTGCATAAGGCTTCTGCAGGAATATAGTTAAACTTCCTGGTGCTCTCCACCCTCCCAACCAGAAATTCAAAAGGCACAATAACAAAATAATAAAATTATTGTTTATCATATGTCTAAGAGGATACAGTCATAAATTTAAAAGGTCTTCTTTGTTAAGTCATAGATTCTACAACACAAGTAAGGCTATTACCTCCATCTTTAGATCACAAACATAGTTAGCAATGCTATGGAAGAGGTGTGTAAACACTAATGACCCATAGAAGGCTTATGAGTCAGGTGAGTTAATTCTTGGCTCCAATACTTCCTATCTCGATCATCTTAGAGTGACTTGATACTATGCTGTTGTTGTCTCGATTTAAAAATATCAATAAGAGCATTATAAAATTCATACTGTTGTTATAATGGTTACGTGGAGCAATATACATAACTCCAACAGCATATGGAATATAACAATTATCAATAAATATGAATTTATTGTCATTATTGACAGAGGAAAAGCATTGCTTTCTTGTGGGAGCACTAGCTATCATTCAGCTATTTCATCCAAATTCAAACATTCTATCCTATAAGGAGACTCCTTAAGACTAGGGAAATAAACAACTAACAAGTCTCAGGAAGTTCCTAAAATTTATAAAACTCCAAGGCAAGTCTTTACTCCCAGAGTAAAGACTGCTGATGAGGGAAGAATCTTTAAGTTGATTATGGGAGACTTTTGCCAACTGGGCTGCCTACAAGTTGCTCACAGACCATCCGGATTACAACTTTTATGAGTAGTCACACATGCTGAGATGGGCTTTTAGGTGATGCAGTTGCCTTTGTGTCATTGATGTTCTATAAGTAAACCATCACTCATACTTGGGCAAACTGCCCAGTAAACTCATTTATTTGGATTTTGGTGGAATAATTTAGTCCATTGTGGATTTTTAAATCTGGAATAAGCAGAGGTTTCATCACATGTTGCCAAGAAAAGTCAAACAGGATTAGCTGGTCAACCATTCTTTTCCCCTCAGTTCTCCGTTGTTCCCCTCTCCAAACTTTATTTTCATAAAGTTTGGTTTCAAAAGTATTTTGTGTAAGTAGCTTTAAAAACCAGTTAATTCTCTAATTTTATGTCACATATATATACATAAATTCACTAATTGATAAAATATTGAGTAAGGATATAAATTCGTAAAGTTTCAATTCATTTAGACTTAGACAAAACCACAATCTTTTACAATGAACTTTCACATACTCCTCACTCACATTCTGCCAGTGGAATTAGGTAACTGAATGTGCATTCTCAGATAATGACTGGCAAGGACATGGTATCCTTTCTCTGTCATTTGAGCCTTCAATGAATTCCCTAAGTACAATAATAATGAGGAAACAATCAGGTTAAGCCACTCTGAGGGACCCAGCACAAAACAACTAGGCAGTACTTTTAAAAAGTTACAAGTGATGAAAATCCCAGAAATACAGAAGAGCTGTTCCAGAATGAAGGAGACTAATGAGCCATGAAAAGAGATGCAATGTGTGTTCTGACTTGGGCTCTGCACTGGAACTAGGTCGCCAGACAATGTGTAGAACAGAATAGATTGTCTCATTACTGCTTTCTTTCTGGATGATAATTCAGTTCAGGGATAGGTAAATTACAGCAGTGCTATTTTCCTGTTTGGAATACTCCTTATTAGGTATTTAAATATTTATAATACATAGGAGATGAAATGTAGGGATTTCTTCCACTTAGGTAGTTAGGATATGAAATGAAGCCATGCTACGTATGGTAGAGATAGACTTGGGCTTAAGAGGAAAGTGGTTTATACTTGGTGAGAAAGCATCAGTTACATAGTCTTCCCCAGAGTTCTCAGGCCAGCATGTTTTCTGGTACATCCATTTACAGAAAAGATTCAGACCTTAAAATAATTGCATCAGTTTTCTACTGCTGTTTTAGTAAATTTTTAAAGATTGGTTGGCTTCAGACTATACACATTTATTCATTGTCACTCCCTTAGGTCAAATGTCCCTGATCAGTGCATTGGGTTCATGTCAAGGTTGTCATTACTTTGCTCCTTCCAAAGACCCTAGGGAACATATTTTGTCTGGCACTACCAAGATTCCCAAGCCACATTCTTTGCAAGGCTTGGTTCAAGGCAACATCCTCCTCCATCTCTAGAGGCAGATGCTTCTTATCATCACAATTTTTAGTGTGGAGAATCACTTCACCTTCCTGTCATCTCTTGGCATATTTGGTAAAATTACCTTGTCTCAGCATCAGTGGTTAAAAGAAAACATGGTGCCACATAAATATTTACAGAATCCATGGAATAGAACCTAGAAATAGGTGAGTATGTGTGTGTGTGTGTGTGTGTGTGTGTGTGTGTGTGTGTGTGTGTGTGTGGTGGGTGATCATTGTCTAGCCTACCACAGATGGCTACCACATACTATCAACAGACATAAAAAGACACCTATACTTTTATTGGATTAAAATATGCTTTCATATATCCAAGTAGTCACTGATTCTTTACTTAATGGAACTAAAATTAGTAGTTGGAAGCAATTAATTCTAAATCATTTCCTATCAGGAAAACACTATAAAAGTGTGCATCTAACATATTTTCTGAGATTATTTCAATTTTACATGTCCCTAGGGAGAGCATCTTTGAGAACACAAGTGTGTTAAATATCCACCAAGACATGCTAACACATGTCCATACAGATCCCTGGTTTCTAATTCCTGAAGCCCAAGGATGTTACCTTCTATGACAAAAGTTACTTAACATACATTATTAAGAACCTTACAGTGGGAAGATGAAGTTGCAGCTATCTGAGTTGGGGTGGGAGTCTGCTACTACCATACATGCCACAAGAAAAAGAAGACAGAAGAAAACCTAACACAGAATGAGAAGAGCAACAAGGCATGAACAAGTTATGGAGAGGACCACAGTCAAGGAAACATGGCAGACACCAAAAGCTAGAATTGTAAATAGGAGGGGGATTCCCCAGGAGAATTTCCAGAGAGCACAGCCCTATGGATACCCGCCTTAACTGTTTAAGATGCATTTGGAATTTTTGACCTCTATATCCCAAAGATAATAAATGTGTGTTATTTGTAGCCATGCAGTATGTGGCAATTTATTAAAGCAACAAGAGAAAAGATCTATGTATGCAATGAATTGATCAGTACCTGACTCACAGTAGGAAATCCACAAATGTTTGGTAAATACTGGAGGAAAAAAGAGAAGGAAGTGGGGTGGGGGAATAGAAAGGATGAATTGATGACAAAACCATTGGACATAAAATGTTCCTCTACTTTCTAGACCAGGGGTACTATTGTCTTCTCCAAGAAAAAAACAAGATTTTATTGTTATTATTTAGTTATTAATATTTTTAAAGAAAACAAGGCTATATTGTTATCATTTTACTTGTTAACCTTTTTCCAAGTCTTTGGTACCATGTCTTTAAGTTCACATCTGGGCTTGTTGGAGACCATGATGTCATTCACCTTGACAAGATGTTTGCACTTGAGTCATAAGTGGTTACAGAAGGAGGCTCTGGTAACAGGTGGAAGGACCCTTTCCAGAGGTAACGCTTCCAGACCTGCTTTAGTAACTAGAAGGAGAAGGAGATTTCCAAAGTGAAGTCTCCCTTCACTGCCTTAAGAGGCCCATTGATTTTTGCTAAAAGTTATGTAAGAGGAACATCATCACAGACAATGTTATTTGGGGACATTTTAAATCATTTTATTAAGTATATGTATCATTCCAGTGTATGTGCATGTAGGTGTGGTTGTCTGCAGAGGCCAGAGAATGCTTTGAAGCAGAAGTTATAGGCATCATAAGCCACTGAATGTGAATACTAGGAAATATTTCAGGCCGTCTGCAAGAGTAGCAAGCACTCTTAACTACTGAGATATGCCTCTTGCTCCAACAATATCACTTTTAACACATTCTCATATCAGTTTCAAGAACATAATTATTATTTGGTACATGTGGAGATAAATGATAGACTACTGATCTGCATTAAATTGCTTAATCTGTGGTCTTCAGAGGGAAGCCTGTAGATGGCCCAGAAAGAGTTAGACAATGTCCCAATGGTATGTTTTCCTCTACTTGGTAACCCACTCAAGTGTCCAATTAAATAAAAGATAAGATAGAAAGATTGAAGCAATTAAGCTCTTATGCCATAGACCTTTTTTTCTTTAGGTCTTCTGCTGGGATTCAATTAAAATAAAGAATTTTTTTCCTTGCATGAAATTACCATTGACTTATTGAGTTTGACAATACTCAACAATGCTTTGCTGTTTGTCCAGGTGAAAGAATTTGCTGCTCTGTCATAGAGATAAATGAGGCAAATTAATCAAGAACCAAACCCAGTAAGACTATTGATAGTGTTCTGGTTGAACGCATAAAACCTTCAGTGATGAGTGGCTTGCTAGATACCCAATGTGAGACCTCATTACTGTTCATAAAAATAGAACTGAAAGAGTACATCTGGAGTCCCTGCTCTATGCATTTCTCAATTATTTTCCAGGTTTGTTACATTTTTCATTGTAAATTATATTAAGTCACAGATGAAATGAACAAGGGTTCAAACCAATAAGTAAACATACTGTTGCGTTGAATCCAACTTTATTATTTGTACTTTTTACCCAAATACTAGGCATCAGTTTAAAATGAGTCAAGAACCTTGGACATAATATCTTCCCCAGACTCTAAAAAAATTTAGAATGCATGCTTGTTCCAAAGCTATCCCCTGCACATCATTAAACAACTGCAATGACCCCTCTTTACTTGTGTACATGTTTGGAGTAAAGATAACTTGGTTAAATACTTAATCATGACTTCCCACCCACAAATTGCCAGAATAACTTTGCTGTGTTTTGTTTGTCTTTGTTTTTCTTTTACAACTGATTCTCCCAGGATGGGCAGCATTGGTGCTGTCTGTGTGTGTGTGTGTGTGTGTGTGTGTGTGTGTGTGTGTGTGTGTGTGTGTGTGTACCCAATACGAATGTCTCCTAGGAATGTCAGAATCTATACCTATGAAGTCTCAATATCATGACTGCCTAAACATGACCTCAACAAGTACAGCAATAGACATGCTAAGTGGGCATGTGAAACCCCCTGTGGTGTTAACCTTACACAAAGAAATACAGGCTGCTAAGGAAAGCAGAGAGTAAGAGCAATCAATAGTCTTCTCCAGAATACAGCACACCAATTACCAAATGATCAGTCATGAAAACATACATACAAGTAACATCAGACTAACCATGTCTTATTTAGGAATATATACATTTTGTACTTACACATGTATGCATCTAGCAACACTAAAAGGAAAAAAAAAGACAGTGAATTTGAAAGAGTAAGGAGGAAGCATATGAAAGAATTTGGAGTGAGGAAAGCCAACATCTTCCTTTCCTCAGATCATGTTTGAGATACAGACATATATATTATAAATGTAAAAATATAAACACATATTTTTGAAAGGTGATATAAAATTTAAAATATCTATACAGATTTTATTTCAAAGCTGTTAACATTTTTTTTTTGCAGCAATCAGGTAAAAACCCTACTCCATTGTTTCTATTAGCTCTTATTCATGGTATTTGTGTGATGTAATTTATATAACCAATTTTTCATTAAAAAAATGTTGTATCTTTGTTCTTTATGCATAATATTTCAGGAAAGCCATTTGAACTCAGATCTTTAGTTTCTGTTTAATATACATTTCTAGATGCAGACATGATGTTAGAGAAGGAACTGAGAGTTCTACATCTTGATAAGCAGGCAGCAGTAGGAGACTATGTGCCACTCTGGGCATACCTAGAGCAAAGTCTGCCCTCACAGTGACACACATCCTCCAACAAGGCCACATCAACTTATCTTATGGAGACAAGATAGACAGGGGGGTGGGACAAGAGACTGCTTAGAAGACATAGTTACAGCTGGGGACAAATAAGACCAGGAGTTTAGATTGCATGCTTGTTCCAAAGCTATCCCCTGCACATCATTGAACAACTGCAATGACCCCTCTTTACTTGTGTACATGTTTGGAGTAAAGATAACTTGGATAAATACTTAATCATGACTTCCCACCCACAAATTGCCAGAATACCTTTGCTGTGTTTTGTTTGTCTTTGTTTTTCTTTTACAACTGATTCTCCCAGGATGGGCAGCATTGGTGCTGCTCCTGATCAGAGCCAACCTAACCCAAGAATCCTCAGTGATCCCTTCTTCCTAGAATGCTTGAAGTTTTCTCAAGGAACTGACATGTGGCAGTCACTACATCTGGAATCTGATTCCAGGTAGGCATGGCTCAGCCTAAAGTAGAATTAGTCACAAAACACAAGCATCACCCGAAGCTCTCCCATGCCTCCTCTATTTGATTTAATGGAGCTAAGAAACACAAGATGGTTAGATTCTCAAGATGGCTCTCAGTGTGAGTGCAGTTTATTTTAAATCGCACCTTGATGAGCTCTGTGAAATTTCTCTGAAGACAGAGCTGAAACACCATCTCATCAATAAAATTCTATTTCTGAAAATCCATTTATTTGGAAACCCTGCCTTTATGCAAGAGATAAAATGAATATCTGGAAAATTGTCACAGGCATCAACTTCAAACCATGTTATATTATCTCCATATTCGGCAAAGACTGCTGGCCAAGGGACCAAACATTTTCAATTTCTACTGAGAAGACTCTGAGCTTTTCTACAGCCCCTTCTCTCCTCACTTCCTTTGAACATTAACAGCCTAAGCTTCTTTAGGATTAACACCATAGATTTGTCAGCACTGATTAGATGATAGCATTTCATTCTTAATAGTTCAGGGATATTTGGATCCAGAACAAGATCTCAGACTCATATGGCTGCCTTTCTAGGTCTACTGATATACCTATGGATCATCATGATTTCTAGACGTGACCTCAAAATGCACAAACAATGAAAGCACAGAACATTCTCAGCTTTCATACTGGTCTGGAATCTCTACATCATCTCAGTGAACCTCAATCTGAAATGGTATGAGAGGATCCAGGGTATATGGACAACTGAAGACTATCTCATGGAGACCTCTGTGTAAGGAAGGTAAGCCACTGCTTATACAGAGGGTACAAAAGATAAAACATCATCTGGAAGGAAACTTCAAAGGATCAGTACCTGTGGTCCCTCATCAGGGGGTGGAGAAAGAGCTGGTCTCAGAAGATCACCAAACACAATTCCGTGTGAAAAAAAAAAAATGTAAACACCTGCCACACTCCGGAACTGAAGCTGGCTCATAATGATGCTAATCAAACTGCAACTTCCCAGAACCCCCTTTTCTTCCTTTACCATCATTCCTCTATCAGGACCATCATCCCTCATCAGTCGAATTTAGGACAACATTTAATGAGTTTGAATCATTACACCAGAGAGTATCGTCTCTATGATGTGAGAAGAGGCAGAAAAGCAATTCTACCTGCCATATGTTGTACTCCTAAAGAAACTGTGGGATGGAAAGTTCTGTTTCTTTTCTGCATTCACTCCCTGATGAATAATTGAACTATACATTCCTGATTTATCTATGCTTCAGTATGGACTCTGTTTTAAAAGGGCAAAATAACTCACTTAATGTCAAGTTAGGTGCCTTGATCAACAAAAATTCCTTTTGTGTATTTATAACTTTTATATTAATTAACATTTAATTTTTCAAAATAATCATAAAAACACTTAATGAGTATTTACCATATGCCATGTACTACACTGGAGAAATTTTAATGACATCTCAATCATTTCTAACAACAACAATCTAAACAAGTAATAAATGGTTAGCTGCTTTCTTCTGACTGTTGTTTTATATCCCACTAATTCAGTTAATACAATAATGAAGCAACTTTGACTGCAGAATACTGTACAAGACATTAAAATATTAAAATAATATGCATTTTATAAGTCCCAGGGCCTCCAATTTCAGACGCTAAAACAGAAAAGTTGGAATATGGAGAAGGAAGGAATATTGTTTTTCACAAGGTAATGTTAGAATAAAATGAGATAGTTTAAATAAGAATACATGACAATATTTATATGCTGGAAAGAGGGCAATGAGGGGCACTTCCTTCTTTTCCAGAAGATCCCCCTTTAGTTTCCAGAACCCACCTTTGGTAGTTCAGAACCTCTTATAACTCCAGCTCTAGAGAACCTGATGCCCCCTTCTGGGCTCCATAAGCCCTGCATTCATGTGTACATACCCATACATTAGCATACATGTATATACACAATTAACAGTAAAATTAAAATATTTTTTAAAAAACAAAAAGACAACAGTTAATAAACAATTCTACAAATTATATTTAGTAATGATATTTATTAATGACATTTAGTCTAATTCTAATTAACATGACTATAATGAGGTCAACATAGTTATTTGACTGTTTGGAATCATATAAAAAATAACTAAGTTGGTGAATGTCTGTACTCCCAGTCCTCAGGAGACTGAGGCAGAGACATCCATGTTATTCAAAGTAGATCTGGTCTACACAGTGAGTGCATTTTTATTCTAAGTTACAAAGCATTATCTTATGTCACACAAAATCAAATGAATAAACATCAAAAAAGAACAGGGAACTCTTTCATTGTAACCAAACAGTGTGCTGTATGTTGAGAAAGCAAGAGAGTGGTTCATGCACAAGAGGGTGCTACATGCGTTTTCTAAGAATGCTCATGATATTTAAAATCATATCTGGAAACAGGATACATCATGATTTGCTAACATGTGTTACAAATCACCATCCTGGTAATTGGCATAAAACAAAAGCATGCATATAATGAAATGATCTCAACAAATCCTCATAAAATAGAAAGATAGACTCCAAAATTTTAGGCATAAAAGAATTTGCAGCATTAAATATTTTTTTAAAAAATGAACAATCAATAATTGGTGAAAATGATGCACAAAGAAGACCAGAAAAGTGCAGACACCCACAGGGAGGGAGAGGAGGATCTTAAAACAATATTTTAAAAAATCACTATTTGGTAAGAATTGTACAACTATACTTCCAAGACATCCAATAAACTGAACCAAAGAAGCACACACACTTACAATCATATTTTAATTGCCAAAAAACCACACAGAAGACCAAAACTCTCAGAATCATCTATAGAAATAGATAGAAGTCCAGAGAAACAAAGAAGATGATCAAAAACTGGAAAGCAAGAGATGCTGATGGAAAGTTGTGTCGTTTCATGAAGTGTGTGGCATTTTATGACATTTTACATGCTTACTGTTGCTTCTAAGTTTCATCAGTTTATCGTTAAACAACATGCTTCATGTATTTCCATCTTTTAATTTTCATAGAGGATAGTATATAATTGTTTTTCTTTTAAGTTTGAGGATAGTTAACTGCAGTCATTTCCAAGGTCTGTGACAGCACATCACATACTGTAATTGTCATCTTCCCAGGTTGTGTTCCCTTATCTTTGGGGAAACTTTCTATATGATGTCTCTTAATATCACCTTTGCAATGTCTACTTTATTCTGTAACTATAAGCACTCCAGCTTTCTCAATTCTTGGTACTGATTATACCTGTATAGTGTTTAATTATCCACAATGTTAATCTGAAATTGCCATCCATGTAGCCAGCCTGTTATGTTTTGCCTTTATATCCTGCTTAGCAGTTTGTCTTCTATGACAGTATATCTTTTCATTGCCATGTTTAGACTATCTCATGGCATTGATATTATTTGATTTACAATGACAACAATTTGCTCAAATAAAACTAATGAAAGAATGAGAATCTATTTGGATGACTAATGAAATTGTACTGAAATTATCAGGACACTAATAACAGTACATGAGTCAAAATGTCCATTCAAAATGAAAGGGAACTAAGAAGATAAATATTCTGAGAAAGATCCTATCCCCAAGGCATATTTCACAATTAATTATCTCCAAACAATGCAAAATGCTATCAGACCAGAAGATCAGGATATCCAATAAATATGTGGTCACTGTGAGACGTATTTCTTCTAAGAGAAGTAGCACTCAGGAGGCTGAGGCAAGAGGGTTGTCATAACTTGGAGGTGAACCAATACTGGAATTGTGAAACTGCTTCAAGAAACAAACACAATCAAAGATGTACTTCTCATTTGAAATTTTCTGTAGGACTATAGGCATTTGAAAGGCAGTAATGGCAACTCTCCTATGTAGACTTTACGCCATTGGGAGCATCTAACTCCTCAGACAACAGCTCAAAATCCAGGTA
Source organism: Cricetulus griseus (assembly GCF_003668045.3). Classification (NCBI taxonomy): domain Eukaryota; kingdom Metazoa; phylum Chordata; class Mammalia; order Rodentia; family Cricetidae; genus Cricetulus; species Cricetulus griseus. The sequence goes on along the minus strand of NC_048600.1, from coordinate 24,036,157 downwards.
TACTTTTATGTCTGTTGGTTGAAAACATGGACAATATCATTTGAAAGTAAAATTCAAACTGAAGGGAAATTTACTTAAACTTACAGAAACCAGAATGATGACATGAAATGTTGTGGTAAAAAGCAACAATAGAGATACAGTATAATCTTTAAAATGACAAAGTTATCCTATCAGGAAAAAGCAAGATGGAACAAGAAACAAGTAAAAGCCATGGCTGTCATTATAAATCAAATAATATCAATGCCATGAGATAATCTACACTTAGAAATTAAAAGACAGACTGCCGTAGAAAACAAACTGCCAAGCAGTTCAATAAAAACAAAACATAACAGGCTGGCTACATGGAAGGTAATTTCAGAGTACCACTGTGGATGGTCTAAAATAAACACTATACAGAGATAATCAGTACCAAGAGTTGAGATAGCTGGAGTACTTATAGTTACAGAATAAAGAAGACATTGGAAAAAGTGATATTAAGAGACATCATATAGAAAATTTTCCCAAAGATAAGGGAACACAAACTGGGAAGATGACAATTACAGTATATAATGTGCTGTTACAGAACTTGGAAATGACTGCAGTAAACAATCAGGGAGCATGGGAGGAGGGGGAGGGAGCTAGGAGAATGAGAAGGGGAGAAGAGTTGGGGTGAGGAAGACATGAGGGAACAGAAAGGAGGAAGAATAGAAGATAACAAGAATGGAGATACCATAATAGAGGGAGAGATTTTAGGTTTAAAGAGAAATCAGGCACTAGGGAAATGTCTGGAGATCCACAAAGATGACAGCAGCTAACAATCTAAGCAACAGAGGAGAGGCTACCTTAAATGTCCTGCCCTGATAATGAGATTAATGACTGACTTATATGCCATCCTATAGCCTTCATTCAGCACCTGGTGGAAGTAGAAGCAGACACCACAACTAATCACCGAACTGAACTGGAATCCAGTTGCAGAGAAGGACGAGTCATGAGCAAAGGGGACCAGACCAGGCTGGTGAAACCCACAGAAACATCTGACCTGATAAGAGGGAGCTATTGGTCCCCAGACTGATAGCTGGGAAATCAGCATTGGACTGATCCGGATCCCAGGAACATGGGTTTCAGTGAGGAGACCTCGGAAATCTATGGGACCTCCTGTAGTAGTTCAGTACTTATCCCTAGCATAGGTGTGGACTTTGGGAGCCCATTCCACATACAGGGATACTCCCTGAGCCAAGACACAACACACGGGGGCGGGCCTAGGCCCTATCCCAAAGGAAATGATAGACTCTGATGACCCCCTATGGAAGGCCTTACCCTCCCTGGAGAGCAGAAAGGATATGTTATAGGTAAGGTTTTAGTTGGGGGGACTAAGGGAGGAGGGGAGGAGAGGGAACTAGGATTGACATGTAAAACAATCTTGTTTCTAATTCAAATTAAAAACAATCTGCAAAAAAGAAAATCAAATGTATACTATTCTCTATAAATATTAAAAGATGGAAATACATGAAATACGCTGTTCAGTGATAAAATGATGAAACTTAGAAACAGCAGTAAGAAAATAGGTTTATTAAAATGACACATCTTTCTATTTGATACACCATGTCTCAAGGAAAACTAAATAATGAGAATCTATTTTGACTAATGAGATTGTACTGAAATTAATGGGACACTATTAACAGTACATAGTCACTAATTATTATTTAAAATTTTTGAATTAGAAAAGAAATGTTCTAATATCCACAGCCTTCACTTCAATCTTCAGAAATTAGAAACAGGAAAGCTATTCATGACTTTGGAGAAAGTAAAAATTTCTTGGCCCACAAGATAGACAAACCATAGGAATCAATTAGTAATCATGCTGTGTTATAAAGAAAGCCTTCTAAGCTTTGAGTGAAACTGATAAATAATGTTGAGGGTAAATCCAACTCCAGACTGGAGTACACACACACACACACACACACACACACACACACACACACACACACACACACACAGGCATTTTCTCAACAAAGGGACTTACAGAAGAGTGGAAGGAACAAAGGAAGGGAGGCAGGGAGCAAAGGAAAGAAAGGGACTGAGAAACCCCAAAAGAAATGAAAAAGCAAAATGTGTGATAATTATCTTATATATTTTGAAATTTAAGCATTAGTGAATATGTGAGCATAGGATAAAGATTACTATTTTTAAAATGTACAGCTCAATGACAGGATACTTCATTTAAAAGTTAAAAGGAGTAAAAATGTTCTTGATCAAAGTAGATGGATCCAAGAAAATTATTAAGAATCTCTCTATAATTAATCATCAAACAAATGCAAACAAAAGCACAATGAAATGATTAACATATCTCCCTAGGAATACTTAAACCATATATTCAATCAAGAAATGATACATAAGAGCATACACTATGGATAATAGATTAAAAACTAGAGGAAATCTAAAGTAATTTAATGGGTCAATAAACAATTTGTGCTGCATACATTTAGGAGGAAATGACTCAGCAAGAGAAAACAAGGAAAGAGTGACTTCTACCCACCAAAAGGACAGATCTCTAATCTATCATGTTGAGTAAAAGCATTAGGGCACCAGGATGGTTCTACATGTATGAAGCTTGGGAAACAAAACAAATCAGATGTGATCTCTTGAGACTTGGTCAGAGACACAAAGGAATGATTGAGGAGGCAGAAATTCCTTCAGTCTGGAATAGGTAATGGTTTTGTGACTTTGTAAGTCACTCTGAAATGTTCGCTTAAGTAGAGAATGCTGGGTTTGTAATTTCAGTTCAGTGTCGTTGATTGAAAACACATTTATGTCAAAAATCCTCCTACTCTCCCTAAGTACAGAATCCAGGTCTTTTCTGATTACATGTACTACAATTACTTTCAATTGTTCATAGCAGGGAGAAAGAATCCTCTGCCCCTTCCTCCTGTCCTAGTTAAATATTTGCCTTTCAGTGTCATTTATACTGATTAGAAACTGCTTACAGTTTCTGTCCACACTCCCATGTGAGAATGTTTTTATTTTCTTTTGAGTTAAACACATGTGTTATAATCCAGTATTTCAAAACTTTCCATTAAAAATTATAGTAAAATAGATATACAGAAGTGAAGGTCTGGTTCAAAAGTGTCTTTAAAAATCAGATAAACTTGAATACTTATATTTTGCTTGCTTTTTTTAAAGACAGATTCTCCTATCACCCTGCAGCATAGCATGGCTTGAAATCCCTGTACATGAGCATGAACATGACCTTGAACCCAAGACCTACCTACTTTTCTCTCTCAAGTGCTAGGATTACAAGCACATACTTCTACACCCAGCTTGGTAGTGTTCATCTTCATAGGTGCATGTGTTACGTCATCTTTATGGATGCATATGGCATGCTATCTTCCTGGATGCATGTGTTAGGTCACCTTCACAGATGTATATATCATGTCTTCTTCATTGATGCATGTGTCATGTCATCTTCAGGGATGCATGTGTCAGTCCATCTTCACAGGTGCATGTGTCATGTACTTTCTTGAAAGCAGAGGTCAGAGGTAGTTTTCTGAATGTTTGCTTATTTGTTTTATTTTATGTTTGCAGTTTCACAATCCATTTATTTCCATACTGCACACACACTGAGGCAAGAGTTACATAAATGAACAGAATACACAGGATAAGATATTCCATGCCATTTGGCTCAACTACTCAATGAGTGTTCATCTGCTTCTTACTATGATAGGTTGCAAAAGTGACCATAAATGTCACCAGTCTGCAAGCCTCTACACAGTGTGACCTTGTACCTCCTTCAAAGGAAGGCGTTTGGCTTTTTACTCTTTCAATCTTGGTTTCTCCTTGGGGCATATGTTCCCTAATGTGACAGAAATAGAGGCAAGCACAGAATCAAACAGTAGGCTCAAGAACTATAGAAGATGGATCAATCAGTAAAGTAAATGCTGGCCGTGTACTCCTTAGAAGTTGAATTTTGACCCCCAGAACTCATCTAAAAGAAAGTCTGTGTGTGGTATTACATGCTTATAATCCCAGCACTGGGGACAGATGGACAGGCAAATCTGTGGTGCTTGCTCACCAGCCAGCCTAGCATGTGAGCTGAACTCTAAGCTAGTTGAGAAATTCTTACTAAAATTACAAGATAGATGACACCTAATAAATGACACTGGTCTTCTTATACATGCACATTACACTTGAACATTCTCTCTCTCTCTCTCTCTCTCTCTCTCTCTCTCTCTCTCTCTCTCTCTCTCTCTCTCTCACACACACACACACACATGACCTAGAGAGGGGGAGAGAGAGAGTGAGCAACTCATGTCATGTAAGCATTGTGACACCATGCCCTTTCTTGATGATTGTATGAACAAATAAGAAAGTTTTGACATAGCTTTTCAGAAAACAGGAGAAATGCACCATCATGATTTTCCCTATGACCATCATCTTGGTGTCAACATGACATGTGTATATGGCCATGATCCATTGTCTATATGTCACATTAAAATATGCCAGCTGATCACAGATCCCTGAGCTACCTCTGAACATGAGCAATATTCAGTGAAGAGACAAACCATAATCTGAATAAAAGTTTGATGTTTAAAGCTATAGGGTAGTAGCAAAAGCCAATTTATATAAACATAAAGCAACCACCAATCCGAACTTAAAACTTAACTGAAAATCATTCATGAAGTCCAAATCCTTATAAATACCAACTCCATTTAACAAATACTTTGCAAATTCTTATTGTTAGTAGAAAACATTTAATAAAATCAAAAGGACAAAGAGGTTTATATAATCTACTTAAATTAATATATCCTGAAATATTATTATTTTATTTGTGATACATTCTAAAATGACCCCACTGTCTCTGTAAACAGTGGAGATCCACACCAGATCATAGTGAAAATTCAACACATGACAGAATAGATCTGGTGTGACAAATAAGCTCATGTGCCTGGCATTTCTGATACTACTTGATATATCCATTATGATAATTCTTTATTAGCACGCATCATTGATTTATTTTTGTATCTCTTGGTATGCTTGTAAATGGTGGTTGGCTATCTTTATTGAAAAAAAATGTTGTCTATCCATTCTGTCTTATTGTCAATACTCAAAATGAAGTGACAGCAAAAACCACTGCTCTACAAAGTGGAATAACACAAACATAAGCAAGGCCAGCAAGTTGTTCTATATACCACCAGGTAAATTAAGGCAGGTTGAGCCTCATCACCATAGCAAGATTTTGGAATACCCATGAGATCATTATAAGAAACTACAAAAGTGTGGGATGCTCTTTTGGTTTACTTGAATTCTGTTGTTGGGGAGAATAGAAAACCATATCTTGTCCTAAAAATGAAAGAGAATAATTTAAGATTCCACTTCAAATTACATGATCTCATTAGGGAAATTAAATGCAAGGAAGTAATACAGAAACCAGAGGGAGAAACTGGAGTGGTTTGCAATCTAGGAATGGCAGAGCAAACATTGAAAGAAGTCATTCCCAATAAAGGTGGAACAAAGATAGAAATCTGTCAGGTCATTGACTTTATTCAGGCATCAGATCCATGCTGAAATTACCTGGAAGATTCAGTAGTTTCTCCTGTTATCCTGCCTCTGTCTAAGAAAGCACTTCTTTTGTGGTGGACCCCATCTCTCACAACAGAATTCCCTAGTCTTGTATTTTATCTGGCTTCATTCCTGCCAAGTTTTAGTACATAATAAAGGAGAAGCTGTAGAATTTAAAGGACTGACTTGGAGTACTTAGACAGTCAGATTGGAAGTCCTAAATCACTTGGCCTTTCCTACTGCATGATCAGTTGTGTTATGATCAAGTTTGGGGGTGCAATATCTCCAAACACTAATTCTTATCCCTCTCTATTCATGAAAAGAGCAAACAGAAAAGGGATGGAAATGGGCCAGAGAAAAATGGAAGCAATAGAAGGAACCCAAAACTTGGCATTATTTAATCACATAAAGGAATAATAGGACTATTTGTGAGTCCTTAAATAAACAAAAATCATGCAATTAGCATCAACCACCCAATTAGTATAGCACACAGTGCATTATTCTAGAAGAGTAATTAAGAAACTCATTAAATATCAAGAGCCTATCTAAAGTAATGTTGACATTATTTATTCTTTTTCATTAATTCAACGTTGTCCTAAGACATACACACATACACAATGCATTGTTTTCACTCACCCACCCATCTCATCTCTATATTATTCCTGCCTATTATCCCTTCACAGTGTCCCACAGCACACTCACCAGTAGATACACACCCTAAGACAAGGATTCCATTTCTCTTGTTCATTCTTCTTCTTACTCCTCTCTCCTCCACATGCCTCCACTTTCACACACATGCACACCACACTTGTGCATTTGGTACTTAACAAAAACACCAAACCCAGCCCGAGGCTTACGACTGTAATTAAGCATGTATGTTGAATCTGGACCAAAGACATTAAGCTTTGGACTTCAGCATTCTCAACTGAAATATCCACTTCAAAAGTCACTTGCCCATATCGGGACATGTGTCTTCACTGTGAGTAACCAAACTTTCCCTTTACACTTCCATGTCCCTAAGTCTAGTATATATAATCAAAATAGGAGGGCAATAATCCAAGCTAGAGATTCCTGTACTTGTAAGCAGGGAATTTAGATAAATCCTTACATACTTGAACAGATCAAGGCTAGAACACATACTGAATTCTGAAATAAGGACATCTAGATCCAGAATGATGAAGCAAATAGACCTCCTTTACCATCTCACTATGAGATTTAAGCCCAAAGTCTCAACAACTCTCCCCACTTTTCTCAACGTTGAAACTTGCATAGTTCTTCACAGCTGGTTGATAATGTGACTCTTGTCATCTGTTTTATATTTTATTTGCCAAACTATAAAAAACACATATAGACTTGTAGAATTTCTGGGCTGTTAGCAAGACTTCCCTAGCTTCATTTTGCACCTTCAGTGCAAAATGCACTGAAGTATGCATCAATAAATATCTCATATATTGTTAACAGTAACAATATGCACTAAACATATATATTACGGGATATATACTCTAGATTTACACCTTGATCATTCATAAATTTATCAACTAAAGTTCTGGTTTGGAAGGTGACAGTATGACTATGAAAGAAATGATAATATAATTTAAAGATGATAATTATATCCTAAGTAGACTTTTCAGGTGTTTATGCAGTCAAGTTACAGGTGTATTCTAACATGAAGTTCTAAGACCTTTTGAGTCATAGTAGATCATAGAGTCTTGAGGGTCACAAACATTTTAAATTGTCAAAGCATCAGCAGTGCCCTTTTGTTTGATGTCATCTTTGTTGTTCCTATTGAGGGAGGTTTTCTTTCATACACACAAGGTAGAGAACCATAGAGGAAAACACTTGACATTCCTTGCTGATCTCTATAAATTCCTGTATATTCACATACATGGGCACTTGTACCCTCACACAAATGTGCACATATACCACACACAAAGGTTATGACAATTTGACAAATCATCACCATGTCTTATTCATCCTTTTCATCCTGGCTCAGAATCAATGATCACAAAGTATTGAGATAGTAGATGATCCTGCATACTATCAAGGATGTATATTCTGAGATATTATTGTGGAACCAACGCCAAAAGCATGAGGTTCTGAGTGAAAACCCTATCTGAGGAGTTGATTTGGTATGCATCTTATTTTATATAGGAAAATAGAAAACAGAGAAGCAGGAAGGGAAAGGGAGACTATAATTAATCTTGATGAACAGATTTTTTTTTATTATACCAAATGAGATATACACTGGTCAAGACTGAACTTTTGGTGCCTGAATCCAAATCTTGTTTCCACTGTTAGTGACTCTGGGTATTAAACACTTAGCATTTGTCACTATTTGTCTCTTTATTGAGAAAATAAGATAATAATGCAACCAAACTCTGTTGTAGAAGACAAAAGATTAACCTCCTCAAAGCACATGAAGTAGTTCCTGGCACATAGTGAAGTGCTAGACAAATGACAATCATGGGGCTAGTGGTGGTAGTTATGGTCATTGTTGACACAGTTAAAATGGTGGGGACTTCAGGAGTATATGAATTAGGAGACCCTTAAAGGCCATTAAATTTGACCAACAACATCTTTTCACATCTTGGAAAATATTTAATTCCTAGTATCCTCATTAGGTTGAACCCATTTGTATACAACCTTAAAAATCATCTTAAATGAAGGACTGTCTAAACCATATTGATTTGTGAGTACAACTTTGAGAGACTGTCTTCATTATTAATAGATGCAGGAAGGCCTAGCTCACTGTGGGCAGCAACATTCTCTAGGCAGGTGGTCCTGTACTGTGTAAAAAAGCTAGCTGAGTATAAGACAGACCTGCTTTCAGATTCCTTTGTTGACTTCCCTCAATGAAGGACTATGATATGGAATTATAATAACCTCTTTCCTTCCCTTCATTGCTTTTGGTCATAGTATTTTACCACAGTAACAGTGAAGCAAGTATAAAATATCTGTGTCACATATAACAATAAGTCACCAGTATTACCTCTCATCATCATTAGATTTTGAAACTGCACTGTTTCCCAAGTCCACACAAAATACAAAAAAAGGAAGAAAAAAGAAAAACAAACCATGTTGATTACTCAAAACCCTCCCTCCAAATTCATGGCACAGCATCCTGGTTTCACTGGAGAGGAAACAACTCTCAGAGTGAACATCAAAACCTGATGGTAATGCTATCTTGCTGACTCCCTCCCAGTGTTCTTTCACTAAAACACATTTATTTCACTACCAACCAAGAAAGAAAAGCAACTCATTGCCTGAATGTTCTTTGAGCATCTGGGACTTTGAGAAGGCTGTTGAGAAACTCAGCATATGGCCCTGCTAAAGATAGATACAGGCTCATGTCCACAGCAGGGAAGAGACACTGTTGGTCCTCAAACTGATCACTCTGTGCATTTTTTTCCAAGAACACTGGTGTTTATACATGAAGGCCTCATGCCAGGGTCAAAGGTAATCCAAAATGAACATATTTGATGAGCATCACAGCCTGCTTAGTAATGCCAGACAGTAAAGAGGAGAAAGTGGTGGTGGGGGGTCCTTGGAGAGTACTAATCAACATGTTCTCCTTTAGTTTTCAGAGCAGGCTTAGATGGCAACTCTATAAAATGCAGCTGCCATATGAAGAAATAGGAATGAAAAACTAAATACTAGATAGATGCTAGGCACTTCATTGAGTCTAGTAGAGTCTAGAAGGCCTTTATCTATGGCTATTGAAATAAGAGCCCAAGTAGATAATGTAGTCTCGTGGATTTGGGTTAACTATATGTGGTCACTGCAACTGCTTAGACTACTTTTCTTACTTAAAAAATTAGCCAATCTAGGCCATGTTTCAGTTGGTAAGCAAGTATGCACTTGCGAAGCAAGTATGAGGAGTTAGGTTGACCCATTACACCCACATAAAAATCCCAGTACAGTGGCACCAGTAATTGAAATGCTGGGGAGGCAGACACAGAAAAAAGCCTGGGGTTTGCTGCCCAGTTAATCTAGTCAATTAGTGACGTTCAGGTTCTGTGAGAGACCCTGAATACACGTGAAGAGTAATTGTAACATATTGTTTATTGGTCTTTGACTTCCACAGGTATGAACATGAATTCTCTCTCTCTCTCTCTCTCTCTCTCTCTCTCTCTCTCTCTCCACCTCATATAATCATGCATATACTATATGTTTTAATTTGTTTTCTGTTGCTCTGACAAACTCCATGACAAAAAGTAACTTGGGGGGAAGGAAGGGATTATTTTAACTTGTACTTCCAGATCATAGTCCATCACTGAGAAAAGTCAAAGCAGGAACTATAGCCAGAACTGTAGCAAAGACAATGGAGGAAGAATATTTACTCATATTTTCACAGGTTTCCTCAGCAAGCTTTTGTTTAAAGCCAGGGCCCACCTGCATGGTGCTGCCTACAATGGGCTGTGCCATCACATCAATTGCCAATAAAAACAATACTCCACAGAAATGGCCACTGGCCCATCTGCTCTAGACAATTCTTCAGTTGAGGTTCCCTCTTTCAAGGCAACTCTCCATTGTATCAAATTGGTAGTAATATATTGAAAGACCACAGAAGAGGTACTTTCGTAGAAGGAGACCCGCACCCAGGAATCAGCGAGACCACGAACTTGGATGCAAAAAAAGCAAGAGGCTTTATTACACGGGTACCCAGGGAAGCTTAGCTTCTGTTAGGCCAAGCGCGCCGAGCCCAGGAAGAGGGGTCCTTATATAGAAAAAAAGCACAGTACAGAAGCGAAAAGCATAGTTACAGAGATTCTATTGGACAATTTAATGAGGTGCAAAGTTATTTCAAATCAGCACTTTCTCAAGGTCTAGTAGTCAGGCGAAACGGCCTTGGCTTTACTTACCTTCTTCCGAGTCCAGATGGCTGACCTTGGGTCGGAGTGTTCCCCATCAAGCGGGGGCGCGGTGCCAGGCAGGCGTGCCGGGGACGCGAGCCCCATCGGGGTGAACCGGCTGGGGGGAAGTCGGTGGCCGGGCGCGCGTATGGGAGTGTCACCGAGTGTGCAAGAGAGGGAGAGAAAGGGCTAAGCCGTTCTGTGCTCATGGGCTGCTGGCTGGTCCCGGCTCACGTTCTGGGCCCGGCGGGGCCGGCCTCGCGTGGCAGCGGGGAAGTACAGGCCGGCGGAGGTGGGGATCGGGGATCGGGAAGTACAGGGGAGGATGCATCCGTGCGTGCCCCGCCAGCCGCCGACCGGAGGAGGAGGCAAACTTAAGAGAAAGAGCTAAGGGTGGGTCTTTCAATATAACCAGCAAACCATATAGTTGCTACTTCATCAGTAGAGATGCAATGAGAAAAAACCACATCCACAGGCAGACAAGCATACAAATTAATCATACTGAAAATGCACAGTGGAAAAACCTCAACCCTGGTAAGCATTGTACAGTACAAATGCAAGGGATTTGAGAAGAGTGAAAGATGTTAGACTTGATGTAAGCAGAAAGGTAGAAGAATTGTTTACAGGAACATTCAAACATAGAAATAGATTTTAAAAGGAGCTTCTAAAGCAAGCTTAAAATTGAAGAAACAGTGTCCTTATTAAATTTCCCTTCTATAGTAAGAAATTACCAATACGGAGTCAGGTAGAAATATAAGGGTATTTAATAGGGAAAAGCCTTACTTACAGAGCGAACCAGCCAGCCGGTGGTAGTCTGTACAGCAAGAAGCAAAGAGAAACCGAAACCGAAAACGCAGTCCCCCTACTCACTCTGACCACGCCCTCACAAGCCCTCAGGTACTCTTGTAGCCAGCCCCTAAGAAGGCGTGGCTACAGCTTCCCCTACAATTCCCCTTTTAGTCTAAAAGAGGATTAAAACTTAACAGTATAAAGGTAAAATATAAGAAGATAACTATCTATTTTAACTAAACCCTAAAGTCATAAACAATAGGAAGCTATTCCTAACTAGGTATATACACTATCCTAAGTGACAACAATGGGGAAAGGGGGCGTAGCATTTTCCAAGTTACTTCCTGCTGAAATGGGACGATGATAGTCATGTGGGGTCCTGTAGAAAGAAAATGTTAGTATCCAGTCCATGTTAGATGGGATTCACTTGATTGAAGATCTCGCTTGAAATCCTCAACTTGATTGAAGTCAGTACCCGAACCTCTGGCCGGAGTGTCAGCTGAAATGGAGCAAGTTGGATCCAGTGCAGTCGAGGAGCTGTGGCCCATTTTCTTTCCAGGGTGTCCAGGGATTGCTGTCAGGCAGGTCTTCATTGGCTGTGTGGGACTCAAACATGAACAGTTAGCAGAGAAATGTTTGCTTGTGTATGTACACATGCTAGGGAATGCAACCATGAGAGCATAACAATTATGAAAGGGTGTACACCTTGAGAGAAAGATCCAAGAAAAGACAAAGACAGTCCCCAAATTCTTCTTTTATTCTGTATTACATCAATTGGCTTCTTGATACAACACAGAAACACTAAAGCTTAGTTAAATAATGTGCTTGGATTTTAGAGGAGGAAAGCCAAATCCACCTCTAAATCCAGCATTGGTTTAATTGAATAGGGACTAGGAAATAAAGAGTTTTTTGAGAGACAGCTGTAAAGTTTACCGTATGGCACATTCCTTCTATTTGATGGTTATAGCTACCTTGTCTTCTTAAGTATCTACCCATGCAGTGTCCTTTGCCTTCTGAAGATGAGTTTTCCTGTGAAGATAAAAGCAAAAATTATAGGGGAAGCTGTAGCCAGCCCCTAAGAAGGCGTGGCTACAGCTTCCCCTACACTTCCCTTTCCTTTGGGAGGTTTCTATTTAGTTTATAAGATATACCTTAGTAGAATACCTGTCATTTGTCCTTGTCGAGAGGTTTTTCCTTTTCCAGTCGAATCTTGATCAACTTTGATGGTATCCAAAGTTTTTCTTCTCCTGTAGAAACCAATGCAAAACCCCTACCCCAACGTAATACATGTCCTGGTTTCCATGCAGAGGTTAGTACATCTTTGAAGTATACTGGCTGATTGAGTTCAGCAGTTTTTTCCGTAGTCCAGTGTCTTTCTGCAGCTGTTTGTCCTTTTTCATTGGCATTAAGAAAGTTTAGTGTTAATAAAGCATTATGCAACCTATGTTTGGGGGGTTTAGTCTTCCAAGCTTGTTTGTTGAGCATCTCCTTAAGTGTTCTATTAGATCGCTCAACCACTGCTTGTCCTGTAGGATTGTGTGGTATACCAGTAACATGCTTTATGTTATAATATTTGAAAAATTGTTCCAATTTCATAGAGACATATGCTGGAGCATTGTCAGTTTTTATTTGTGCAGGTATACCCATAACTGCCATCACCTCTAGCAGGTGTATAATAACAGAATCAGCTTTTTCAGAGTTAAGAGCAGTAGCCCATTGGAACCCTGAGAATGTGTCTATGGTATGATGCACATATTTCAAATTTCCAAACTCTGCAAAGTGAAAGACATCCATCTGCCAAACCTCATTTCTCCGAATGCCCTTAGGATTACAACCTGCTGGCAATGGAGTTTGATTATAAAAGGAACAAGTAGGACAGTTTTTCACTATCTCCTTGGCTTGTTGCCAAGTGATAGAGAAGTCCTTTTTCAAACCTTTGCTATTTACATGATGTTTCTTATGAAATTCTGAGGCTTCTAGCACACTTCCAATTAATAAACGATCAATCTCATCATTGCCTTGTGCTAGTGGGCCAGGCAGACCCGTATGGGATCTGATATGTGTAATATACATAGGATTACTTCTGTTTCTGATAGTTTCCTGTAATTGTAAAAACAGAGAAGTTAATTCTGTATTATCAGGAACAAATTCTGCAGTCTCAATATGTAACACGACTCTCTCTGCATACTGAGAATCAGTAACTATATTAAGAGGTTCTGTAAAATCCTTAAGTACCATGAGAATTGCATATAATTCTGCCTTCTGTACAGATGTATATGGACTTTGAACTACTTTACTTACCTCACCTGCTTTATAACCTGCCTTACCTGATTTGTTGGCATCAGTGTAGAAGGTAAGAACTCCAGAAATGGGAGTTTGTCTTACAATATGTGGAAGAATCCAGACTGTCTTTTTTATGAATTTAATTCTGTCAGTTTTGGGATAGTTGTTGCTAATTGTTCCCAAAAAGTCAGTAAGAGCTATTTGCCAATATTCATTATCTTTCCATAAGGAAGAAATTTCTTCATTAGTTAAAGGTACTATAATTTCTGCTGGATCTTTTCCAGTCAGCTGGCGAAGTCTTAATTTACCCTTTAAAATCAAATCAGAAATCTTTTCTATATATGTCTTTAACTTTTTATTCTGTTTATGTGGCAGAAATATCCATTCCAATATAGTGTCTTCCCTCTGCATCAGAATTCCAGAAGGGTATTCTCTGGATGGCAAGATAACCAGAATACAGTCTAAATTAAGGTTTATCCGATCTACATGTGCATTCAATATTCTGTTTTCTACCCATTGTAACTCTTTTTCTGCCTCATCAGATAATATTCTAGGACTGTTTAGGTCCTTATCACCTTTAAGGGCCATTTTTAAATGCTTTAAGTCATGTCCTTCTACACCAATAATTGTCTGTAATTGAGAAATTTCCCCTAATAATTTCTGAAGAGAATTAAGAGTTTGATACCGATCTCTCCTAATTTGTACCTTTTGAGGTCTGATTCTCTGTAAGTCTATCTTGTAACCTAAATAGTTAATAGAATTTCCTCTTTGTATCTTTTCTGGTGCAATCTGTAATCCCCAACGAGGCAGAACTTCCTTCACCATTTCAAACATACGTTCCAAAGTTTCCTTATTAGAATCTGATAAAAGAATATCATCCATGTAATGATAAACAAGAGATTGTGGAAATTTCTTACGAATTACTCCCAAAGGTTGCTGTACAAAGTGTTGACACAAAGTAGGGCTATTTAGCATTCCTTGTGGCAAAACCCTCCATTGATATCTCCTAACTGGCTGTGAATTATTAAGAGTTGGTACAGTAAATGCAAATTTTTCTCTATCATTTTCCTGTAACGGTATTGTGAAAAAACAGTCTTTTAGATCAATGACTATGATAGGCCATCCTTTAGGTATTAAGGAAGGTAATGGCATTCCAGGTTGCAGAGAGCCCATTGGTTGAATTACCTTATTTATAGCTCTCAGGTCTGTCAGCATTCTCCACTTACCTGACTTCTTTTTGATGACAAAGACAGGAGAATTCCAAGGACTGGTAGATTCCTCTATGTGTCCAGCATCTAGCTGTTCCTGTACTAACTTTTCTAAAGCCTCTAGCTTCTCAGAGGTCATAGGCCATTGTCCTACCCAAACTGGTTCATCTGTAAGCCACTTCAATGGCAGGGCCTTTGGCTCCTCTGAAGGTCCATCATTTGTACCTAGTTTCTGTACAGCATGGATGGTTGGTAACCGTTTTCCATAGCGTCTTACCAGATCTTTTTCATAATTTGTATCTGACACTGGAGGAATATTAATCTGAGTATTCCATTGCTGTAAGAGATCACGACCCCAGAGATTTATAGCTATATCTGCCACGTATGGTTTCAGTATCCCTTTCTGTCCTTCCGGTCCAATGCAGACCACTGAGTTAACACTCTGTCGAACTCTAGATAGAGTTCCAATTCCTAAAAATTGTACATTTGCCTCTCTAAGAGGCCATTTCTGAGGCCAAGACTTTTGAGTAATAATAGTTACATCCGCCCCAGTGTCCACTAAGCCAGAAATAACTTTATTATTAATTTTAACTTTTAACTGAGGCCTTTTATCATTAATAGAAGCTTGCCAAAATATGCGTTTCTCATTTTGTCCATTCACACTTGATTCTTCATCACTATTCAAACTACCATCTAGAGCAATATCTTTTTTCACAATATGCAAAGTACTATCTATTGTTCCTGTGAGAGATTGTCTTCCACTGCTATTGGGAATGACCTGACCTTTCTCGATGTGGGGGACTTCTTGAGGCCCCCCTCGGGGTTTCCCGACCTTAAGGGGTTTCCTTGTATGTCCCTGGTCGATCTACATTCATTGGTCCAGTGTCTGCCCTTACCACATCTTCTACACAATCCAGAAGGCAGTGGCCTTCCATATGAGGCATTGTTAGAATTCATTTGTCTACAATTTCTCTTAGTATGTCCCATTTTACCACAGTTGAAACATCTAGGTTCCTGGAGCCTTCGTGGTCTCCAGGGGAAGGCTCTTCCTACCCAAGGTTCTGGTTCATAGTAGTAGTAACCTCTAGCCTCTTGGTATCTATGTTGACCTCTGTAAGGTGCTTCTCCTTGCCAAGCCCTTACATCCTCACCTCTAGACCTTTTAATTTCCTGTTGCCGTTTTAAACCTTTGGAGATGGCTTCTCCTACCCAAGCTCCAGTATCTTGCACATTATAGTCAATGTTGGCTGCATACAAAACCCATTCTTCTAGCAGAGCTGATCTGATCTTTAAAGGCAAAAGTATTCTTTTGCATATAGGGTTTGCATTTTCATAAGCTATTGTATATATAATTGATTGTCTTGTTTCTGGATCTGTTACCTGTAATTCTACTGCCCTAGTTAACCTTTGTAAGAAGTCCTGGAACTGTTCTGTAGGTCCCTGTTCTATTCTGGTATAAGCTTCTAGACGTTCTCCTGGCTCACGAACCTTATCCCAGGCATTTAATGCTGCTTTCCTGCAAAGAGACAGTATATCGTCATCATATTCAGCCTGAACCTGTGGGTCAGCATAAATACCCTGACCAAGAAGCTTATCTAGAGGCGCTTCAAAACCTTCCTTTATGCCCTGACGTTCAAGGAGCTTTGCCTCTTCCCTTACCAATGCCTTCCACTGGATTTGGCATGAATTCTCAAGTACAGCTGCTACCAATCGTTCCCAATCTGTGGGTGTCACCCTGTTAAAGGTTGCCCATGAATGTAATAGCTGTTTTACGTATGGGCTATGGAGACCATATGAGACAACTGATTCTTTAATATTCTTAAGATCCTTCGGCTGTATAGGTTGCCATTCATAAACCATTCGTCCATGAGGGTGTTTCTTAGAAGCTGGCTTTTCTACCATGGTAGCTGGGTACACTAATGGTGTACGAGTAACAACCTTAGAAGAATAGTCACGATACCTGGGTGGAGTAGGTGCCTGGGATTGGAGTGATTCTGCTTCTGAGGCATCCCACTGATCTTTAAGCCTAGCAATGATATCCTTTTGAAAAGTTTCAATCTCCTTAATCATAAAAGATTCCAAGCACGTTAGTGAATCTGTAAATTGCTCTAACTGCTCATCTACACGTTTTTCTAGGTCTTTCATATGATCATCCTTAGACAGCATCTGGATGGCATGGAAACTGCCTTCTAGGTATTGGAGTCTAGATTCCAGGTCATGATTTGCTGATTTTGAGTCCTCAGCAATCGACCGTATGGACCTATGTAATCTGTCAGCCCTGTACTGTAAATTATCTTCCAAACATTCAAATCTAGACTCAAACTTCTGATCTGCTACCTTGGATGCTTCAATGACTGATTGAATGGCATTGTCCAATTCTTCAACCCTATGCTGGGTATTTTGCACCGTTGCATCTAGTTGATGAGTAACATTGCCTATCTGAGTTTCTAGCTGGCTACAGATATTCTTTAGCTGGTCATGGTCTTCTGACAGCCTAGCCTCTAAGGCCTCAGACATGGAGGATCTCTCTGTGTTTATCTTATCATAAATACGCTGTATCTCATCAGACAGCTCTGTCTTTAGTGTATTGGACACAGAGCCAAGCTTATCATCCAATTTCTGTTCCACTTGCTGCACAATTGTGGTCTGACCTAATCGTAAAGCTGTTATTTCCTGCAAGCAGGTGGTGAGGTTATCCTTATCCCTATTCCTGTGTCCTCTGGCTAGTAATACTATTTGTACCAGCAAGCTAACTGCCATTATGGCATATAGGCCAGTAATTGGCACATTAACATCCTCCTCAAACAGTGAATTCACGTAATAAGCAAAAATATTACCAATTTTAGCAAATGATAAATATTCCGCCATAATTTTACCTGATTTCTACTCCAGATGCAGTAAATATATTTGATCAGCAGGTAGCACAGGCGTTCAGTTATTCCGAGGTGTTTGGCAGCAGTCGGTCAGCGGTGGAGAGAGGTCACAAAAGCGGCTGCGCTTATCTTAGAGAGTATACGGCCTTGCGGCTACAACCACTGAAACAGATTCGGGCTTTCCCGCAGGCCAGGGGAAGCCACAGCTGAAAGCGGAGGCCTACCTGGACTCTAGGCAGCTAGAAACTGTCTCTGAGCTGGGTGGATGGTTCTGAGCAGCTCAGCAGCAGTGGGTCGGCTGCTAGCCGGGAACGCCTGTGGAGAGTGGGTGCTTTCCGGGCTTAGGCGGAGGGCCCGATGGAACCCACAGCCTGTCCCAAATGGGGTGTGGGTTTCCAATATCCCGCTTCTGACACCAGATATAGTAAGAAATTACCAATACGGAGTCAGGTAGAAATATAAGGGTATTTAATAGGGAAAAGCCTTACTTACAGAGCGAACCAGCCAGCCGGTGGTAGTCTGTACAGCAAGAAGCAAAGAGAAACCGAAACCGAAAACGCAGTCCCCCTACTCACTCTGACCACGCCCTCACAAGCCCTCAGGTACTCTTGTAGCCAGCCCCTAAGAAGGCGTGGCTACAGCTTCCCCTACACCCTTCTTTATACTTCTGAAAGTACAACATTTCCTAGCCATGGAATTACTGGAAAACCTCATAAAAATATTAAGTCTAAACTTCCAGACTGTCCACAGATGTAAGGAGACTGCAAAAGGGATGCAGAACTTCAGAGTTCAAGGGTTGAGAGAAGAAACCATGCAGAAGGTTTGACTTATGAAAAGGCCAGCTTGTTTCAGTCCCCTGCAACCTCCAACACTAGCAGATGGGTAAAAGTGCTGGGTTCCAGTGAGTTAGGAAAAACACTGAAATGCAGAGATAAATTATACAAACTACCTCAAGGAAACAATTTCTTAGGAATACCCTAAGTTAAGCTTAGGTTTGCTGATTATGGAAAGTAGAGAAAAGCTTCCCAATTAACAATATCCCAACCTGTATCTAGCACACCTTTTGCAGTGCTGCATGGATGTCATTTGCTATTATAAAGGATTTTCTCCTAATGGCAACTTTAATAAGGAATTTTAATCATGAAAAGATATTGACATTTTCCAATGAATTTTTACTATATCAAATGAGAAAAGTCTACTGGTTTCCCCCTTATTCTTTAACCGTGATGAATTAAATTGATTAATCTTATTGCCAAGTCTTGCTTTTTACTTCTTGTCCATCAAGAAGTAAAGATGCTCTGTTCCACAGTCTCCCACATCATGATGCTCTTCCAAATGCAATGAACCATGAAATAAAACTTCAGAAAACATGTGAAAGAATAAGACATACGTAGGTACTTTTTCCTCAGCTGTTTCTTGGGTGTTTTCAACTCACAAAGAGAACAGACAGGAAGCCCCGTAGACTTAGATGACCTGATAGATTTACAGATGCATTTGTTTTCTCTTGTTGTTTATATCCTTAGTAATGATACTTTGTATGGAACTCCAAAAAAAAAAAAAAAAATACAAGGCAAACTCCTCCTCAGTTGGCTATGATAGCTTCTAGTAGACAAATCTGGAATTTAGTGAATTGATACTAAATATATGGATTTTACTATCCTGAGGAGGTAAAAACCTTTGCTGAAACTATTTCCAGGTGCTCAGAGTAAGCCTATATCCATGGTCTTCCAGCAGGAACACGTCATTCCATTCCAAATTTGTAAGTTTTGAGTTTTATAGTATTTGAAATGGTCACTGTGTATTGGGTACTGGCATAAAACATGGCATGAGTGCATGTCAGAGGATAACTTTGTGTAGTGGATTCTTTACCTCTACTTTTACGTGGTATCTGGTCCCAACTTTTGCCAGCCCCATCCTGCCTGTCATGATGTAACCAAATTGGAGTTCCAAAAATCTTCAGAATTTACCAATCACTGTGTAACAGTTTCCTCAGAGATTGAAACATTCTTTCTTTAATGGTGCCCCTTAAGCAGAAAGGTAAACAACTCAGGAAATCCCTGAAGCTGAGCAGATGTTCGATCCTTCTCAAAGTAAACAATAAACCCTGCTGAGAGCACACCCCAGACAAAAGTTTAAAAGAAGACTCAATAAAAAATAAAAGAAAATAAAAAGCTACAAGGAAGACACAAGGAAGCCAAGATGCAAAGAAGTCTTTGCAGCCAGACCACCTGCCTTGAAGAAGCAGAAACCAGCTAAGCGGCAGGGTGAGAAAGTCAAGGAGCCAACCAATGACAGGACAGGCTCCTAGTAGCCCTGCCAGGGGCCAGGCCTCAGTTTCTGTTTACTGAAACTGAACAAACTGTTTCTGTAGGGACCACAACTCAGAGGCATCCAATCAATACCCACCCGGCAACCTTATGCAATCTCAAGATAACTGAAGATAGCTTTTCCCACCCTGCTGCTGGAAAGTCCCTAACATCTAAGCCATCAACTAATCCTTTAGCAACCCACAAACTTTGTGTTTAAACCTACCAAACTGTGATAAAGAAATTAAAAGGACCCTAACTAAGCAAGAAACCTCTAACCCTAAGCTATGAGACAGGAGGCCACAGTAGTTCCAAAAAAAAAGAAAAGGGAATGTCAGCAAATCACCAACTGTGTAAACAACTGCCCCTTGATCATTGTCTCTAAGAAAACTAGGAAGTAGATGGCCTCTTGATTTGCCAATCATAAATCCCCCAGACCACAGGACATGTTAATCAGCCCACATCTAAAACAAACGACAGTTACAGCTTCTTTGCTCAATACCTATTGTCTTGTGGTGACCTTGTATAAAAACTTTGTAACCTTCCATAAAACTTTGTAACCTTGCATGAAACTTTGTAATTTTGCTTGAAACTTTGAGACAAGAGATCATGGGTCTCATGTCCCCCTTCCCCTTTTTGACTTCCCCCTTTGCTCTTTATACCTTGCACTTGTGGTTCAGGGCTTCATCTCTCCTGACAGAGTGAAGCTCCAGCCAGCAGGTTTTCCTTGGAAATAAAAACTTTCTTGTACTTGCATTTGGGTGAGATGGCTCCTTAAAGCCTTGGGTCCCTCTCTTATTGGGCACAACACAATGAAAACCTAGACTAACTTCCTCTCCCTGTATTTTCCCTAATCTTGCTTAAATGGAACCTTAGGGCTTCTCTCAGGGTCACCACCATTGGTTCAATTGCTGAATGGTGGACCCCTTGCATGCACAGAAAAATAAATGCCCTTTTTCATTACATAGGGACTTGTGGTTTTTTGAAGGACTTCTTGTGGACCCTAAAACAAGGAAGATTTTTAGATCAACCAAGACAACTGGAAAGGACATGCCTAATATGTTGAGCTGCCTGCAGGCTGTACACTGTGCTGCAGGTTCCCACATTTCATGAGTTGTCACCCATACAGGGTGGGCTTTGGTGATGCAGCCCCTGTAGACTTGAGTCACTTCTGTTCTTCTAAGTAAACCCTCAGCCACATTCATGTAAGTAACCCCAATAAAATGAATTGGTTCTCCAATTAGGTGGGCTTTGTTGGGAGCCATACTTTGGCCTGTCATGGGCTTCCTTTCTGTGGTGAGTAAATGTGTGTGGTACATCTTTTTAGAAAAAGTCTTGTCCCAAAACATCTATATCAGTCATACACATAATGAACTAAATTGCTGGGAAGCAGACATTGAACTCAGGCATCATGCTTGTGTAGGAACTGCTTCATCCACTGCATCATCTAACTGACCAATTCAAAATACTTTTAACATTCTATGTGACCTTTAAAAGTTATCCTGATTAAAGTTA
The DNA here is from genome assembly GCF_003668045.3 of Cricetulus griseus. NCBI lineage: Eukaryota > Metazoa > Chordata > Mammalia > Rodentia > Cricetidae > Cricetulus > Cricetulus griseus. Next base: position 24,014,795 of record NC_048600.1, on the reverse strand, counting down.
GCAATAATAATTCTTTATATTAAAACTGTTGTACTTACCATGCACTTTTTTTGATTGCACTCTGATACAGAGATAAAACTGAGATGAGGAAATCAGTCTTGATTAAAAAAAGTGACTGCTAGGACATTAACAGAGACATTTTAGGGAAATAATCAGAGTGGAAAATTAATTCAAAAAGAGAAAAAAACCCACAGACAGCTTTGAAGGTTCTTAGCAAGAAGATCAAGACCATACAAGGAACAGGGAAAACTCTCCATCAAGTCTGGGAGAACTGCAGTTGATATGGGTAAGCCTTAGTAAATTAAAGCTGTTTCCCCAACTATCAAGGTTTCTCCAAAAGACAACAATGGGATTTCCTACACACAGGAGTAAAAAAGAAAATCAGAAAATGATTGCCAAGCATTAAAACAGAGAAATTAATTTAAGTGTATTTGGGTACGTATTAAAGTGTACAGAGCTCTAGAGTTCACAAGCCACAGAGGAGAGGTGAAAGAATTCAGAAGACCAAACAACTCAGGAGGCAAATGAAGGAATCAAAATTACAATGAGCATGTTTAATGTTTTGTTATTTGTTTCACTTATTATTAAATTATATAATATATAGCTTTTGTAGCATTATATAATCATGTCAATAGAATGAATTTGTTGGCATAAAAGCACTCCAGACATTTCAGAAGAAAATAGGGAGAAAAGTCAGTATAATTTTGGTACTTTACCATCACATAGGACAAAAGTTAAGGGGATGGTTGCACATTACCCAATATGATAGTCAAAGATTGGTCACTTGAGAATAATCAAAACCACAGATAAAGGATTTGCCTTGTAGAGGACCCCTTCTCGTGGTTTGAATGTCAACTAAAGAATTGGGGTATAGTTCACTCATATGCAGATTTTAGACATAGAGCAAAGATTACCAGCCTACAATATACACGGACAGAAAAGGTAGGAAACAAGGAGGACCCTAAGAGAGACATACATGGTCACCCAGAGAAGAGGAAAGGGACAAGATCTCCTGAGCTAATTGGGAGAATGGGGGGAGGATAGAGGGGTTTAGGAGAAAGAGGAGAGAAGGGGGGAGAGGAGAACATGAGGGAGCAGGAAGATTGAGTCACAAGAAGAATAGAGGAGAGAAAGAAAAGAAATACCATAATAGAGGGAGCCATTATAGTTTTAAAGAGAAATCTGACACTAGGGAAATGTCCAGAGATCTACAAGAATGACCCCAACTAAAAATATAAGCAATAGTTGAGAGGCTGCCTTAAATGTCCTTCTCCAATAATGAGATTAATGACTACCTTATATGTCATCCTAGAACCTTCATCCAGTAGCTGATGGAAGCAGAAGCAATCACCCACGGCTAAACACTGGGCTGACCTCCTGGAATCTAGTTGCAGAGGGAGTGATAAGCAAAGGGGTCAAGACCAGGCTGGAGAAACCCACAGAAACAGCTGACCTGAACAAGGGGGACGTCATGAAACCCAGATTGATAGCTAGGAAATTAGCATAGGACTGATCCAGACCCCCTGAACATGGATGTCAGTTTGGAGGTCTGGGCAATCTATGGGGCCTCAGGTAGCAGATCATTATTTATCCGAGTGTACAAATGGACATTGCGAGTCCATTCCCCATAGAAAGATACTCTCTCAGCCTAGACACACAGAGGAGGGCCTAGGCCCTGCTCCAAATGATAGAAGATCCCCCATGGAAGGCCTCACCCTCCCTGGGGAGGAGAAAGGGATAGGTGGGGGGCAAGGGATAAGGGGAGAGAGAGGGAACTGGGATTGACATGAAAAACAAGCTTGTTTCTAAATTACATTTAAAAAGGGACAACTCTGTCAAACAAAACCAAAACAAAACAAAAAGAATGGGAGTACAGACTCCAATGTGTGGCTCTGCCTTCTGGAGAAATCCCTTCTGGTAGTTTGAATGTCAACCAAAAGGGAGTCAGTATAGAATTAAAGAGAAATCTGGCACTAGGGAAATGTTCAGCGATCCACAAAGAAGACCCCAACTAAGAATCTAGGCAGTAGTGGAGAGGCTACCTTTGATGCCTTTCCCCTATAATGAGATTGATGACTACCTTAATTGCCATCCTAGAGCCTTCATCCAGTAGTTGATTGAAGCAGAAGCAGGCACCCACAGCTAAGCACTGAGACATACTCCTGGAATCCAGTTGTAGAGCGGGAGGAGGGATGAGTAAAGGAGTCAAGACTGTGCTGGAGAAACCCACAGAACCAGCTGAGAGCACATGAATACCAGTTGTAAAGCTGGGGAACCAGCTTTGCACTAAACCAAACCCTCTGAGTGTGGGTGCCAGTTAGGAGGCCTAAGCAGTCTATGGGATCACTAACAGTGAAACCAGTATTTATCTCTTGTGCACAATAGGGCTTCAGGAGCCCATTGTCTATGGAGGGATACTATTTCAGCCCAGATACACCCCCAAATGATGTGACAGACTTTGATGACCCCCTTGGAAGGTCTCACCATCCTTGGGGAGTAGGTGGGGTGGGTGGCTTGGGGGATTTATGGGGGTGGGGCATGGGAGGATGGGAGGGTGAGGGAATGGGGATTGATAGGTAAAATTATTGTTTCTAAATAAAAAAGAAAAGAAAGAATAGGGGTTAAAAACTCCAGTATGTGGATTTGAAGGATGACCCCTTTCTGACATTCACTTGGAACTGAATCACTGAACACTAGCCAAAGGCATGCTGATAAAATAAGAAAACAGATTCTAACAAATCTTTTTCTACCATGAGTCAAATATACTTCCACCTCCTATTCAAAGCTTTATGCTTTAAATAGAATGAGAGTGTCCCTTAATGTCACCACTATTTGCCACTACAGATATTCTATAGAAGACTGAGAAACACCAGCTTCTATTTGCTTTCTAGAGTTTGTTATATGCATGGCTGATTTAGATAAATACCAAAATTTTTGAAACTCTGATGTACGTTACAGGAGCCACTGTTCATATAACTCATACTATTCTGGATTGTTCAAATCTTTATCAGCAGAGCTTTCATATAATATAAAAAGATCATTGATGCAGAACTTCCAGTTAATGACCCCCTGCTTATAAAGCTTGTTAAAAACCAACTAATGACTCATTTTGCTTATGTATTTATTTTCTTAATCAACAGACACTGAATGGGAAAAGCATTAATTAAAATGTCAGGAGAACTATGATACTATTACATCTGTTACTAACTTGATCTGTGACACTTCAAGGTCTTCTTTATCTCTCAAGGACTCAGCTTCCTCTGCTAATAATGCAAACACAGATGCCACTTTCATGCATTTGTGATATGCACTTAAAACATGCTGTAACATGGATATGGAAGATAGTACCTTCACTGGAGAGTAAAAGAAACCAATGAGAGTCACTTACTGAAGACCAAAATGAATCCAAATGTAATTGCAGAAAGACCCAACATGCAAGGATGGAGGGAGGGAAGGGAGAAAAAATAAAGGTAGGAAAGGAGAGTAGGGAGGAAAGGAGGAACAATTACATATGAGCTATCATGAGCGATAGTTGTAGTAAGTGAGGAAGCAAGGGATAATGAGAGAGAGAGAGAGAGAGAGAGAGAGAGAGAGAGAGAGAGAGAGAGATTATCTGTTAAGTAGTATAACCCTTTCCAGGCATTGACAGATTAACCAGGAAACAGCAAACAAGATTGTAGACTACTTCTCTTAGCAGCAAATGGGCTATTACCATTTTCACAGAGGTTAGGTGACTTGTTTTCTATGATAGCTTCAGATGCTGCCCAGTGATCTAGAGCCTGCTATTATTCAGTCATTGGCTAGATTGCAGGGACCTCCTTTTGAGTCTACCCATTGGTTCTTTGGTGTCTCCACTTATGTGGCTAGTCCCTGCAGTGGATAGTCTTCAGCCACACATCTGTCAGCCTTTGTTTCCCCTCTGATGTTGTTTCTCTACATTATAAGTGGTGAATTCTTTTTGTGACCCATTCCACATGCACATCTGTGATGAAATGTGTGTGTGTCTGTTTTGTATATGTCCATCTCTATATATGGGATTGCATGTTGAGGTCAGAGGTTGAACTGGGCATTTTCCTCCATCACTTTTCACCCTATTTTTTTAATCAGTGTCTCTCACTGGACTTGAAACTTACAAATCTGTGTAAGCTCGTTGTCCAGTTTGCTACAGGGTTCCATCTGTCTCTGTCTTCCAAACTCTGGGATTCAGGAGTGGGTGCCTCTGTACCCAGCTTTCTACATGAAAACCAAGGATCTGAACCAAGTGCTGGTGTAGCCAGTACTTTACTGACTAATCCCAAGACCATTTCAATAAAATCTTAAGAAAAGGAAATATAAGCATAGGATAATACATACAAAAGGATACAGGGCTGCCATGCAATCAGTATATCAAGAAAAGGAAAAAAATTCAGGCTCAGGAATAAAGCAACTCCAGTTACAATTTCATATTAGAGACTAATCTAATGAGCTTTCACTCAGACCCGATTTCCTTTACAGCCTTAGCAGCAGTGTCCTTCTGGATGAGATAATTGACTTACTGAGCCAGTGTTAACTCACCTGTAGCATGGAGAGGATCATTTCTGCTACAAGGTCGATTGGAAGATTAAATAAGATGTTTTGCAGAACACCTAGAATTGTTCCTGACACTCAGAGACTGCTTGTAAATGTTGAACCCTTCTCCACATTTTTGTGATCCAAAGAGAGTTCCTGTTACATGGCAAACTGAGAAGTGGCTGCCTTGTAACTAAAAGCAATGTGTTACAGATGAAAATTCAAAGTTTGGAAGAAGGAAGTTTCAGCATTGTGGGAGAATATGCCCAAACAAGTAAAATAAATGAATTAAAAGTCTATGGAGTCCATGAGCTCCCCTTTGTTCGGGTCAGCTGTTTCTATGGGAAACCAACATAGGACTGTTCCTGATCCCCTGAACAAAGATATCAGTTTGGAGGTCTGGTTAATCTATGGGGCCTCTACTAGTGGATCAGTATTTATCCCTAGTACACAAATGAACTTTGGGAGCCCACTCCAAATAGAGGGATGCTCTCTCAGCCTAGACACATGGGGAGAGTCTAGGCCCTGCTTCAAATGAAATGACAGACTTTGAAGATTCCCCCATGGAAGGCCTCACCCTCCCTGGGGCGCAGAAAGGCGATGGGATATGGGTCAGTGGGGATCAGGGGAAGAGGGGAGGGAGCGGGAACTGGGATTGAAATGTAAAACAATCTTGTTTATAATTTAAATAAGAAGAAGTAAAGAAAAAGTCTATGGAGACAGCTGGTCAAAATGGAGAAAAGAAGTGACCTTGGGGTACCCAGCCTCAATTGGTGTGTATACAATAGATTCCCTACCACTAAGGCTGAGAGAGTCACAGAAGAGGGGGATTAGAAAGATTATCAGAGCCACATGTCTGGGAAGTGGAACTCATGAGATCTCAACAGTATAGTTTTCTAAACAATGCCAGTGGACATGACAACATAGCCAGGGATATCCTAAAAGGTCCTACCTCTAGATGAAGGATCTTAGTCAATGAATGTCTGCTGAGAGAGGGGAACCAGTTTCCTGGGGAAACTTGGTGACCAGTTATCCTAAACACATGTACATGCAAAGGTGCTCAGTAGGGTATGGTGATGAGGTTTCTAATGAGGTGGCTAAGTGGCAGTATCTAGACTGGCATAGGCTATTCTGCAAGGGACCTAAATGTATTAAAGAGTCAGGGAGAAGGAAGACCAAACTACAAAGCCTTGAGTTTCTGAAGGCAGATGAGTTAAAAGATGAGTGGCTTCAATTCCCTTTCCCTGATGTTCTAATCACTGAGTCTTTGACTTGCGACCTCTCTGATTAATCTTTAATGTTGTATTGGTGAATCACTCATGAATTATGCATTTTCTTTTTCCCACATTTTTATTTCAACATAATCATTTAAAGAAAATTTAGGTCTAAAATTTTACCATGACATTATGTGTCTAAAAATTGTCATCTTTCCTTATTTCTCCACCATTTTAAATCAACCCCTTAGAGTTTGATACAGAAAAAAAAGTCTTTATTTTTAAGGCATAGAAAAGTGTATGATTGATTGAACATAATAAAAATATGACTGAATTTTGTTCCCTACTTTTTTTCACAGAAAAATCGACTCAGTGAAGAAATTATTGAGTTCGCTGTATACAAATGCTTTCAATTCTTCAACTTCTCTAATCACCTGCAGATAATACAAGAGGAGGGTACATGCCTGTTATCTCAGCAGTCAGGTGACAAACACAGGGGCATCATTTTAGGTTTGCATTCATCCTGAGTTATACTGTATGTTCCAGTCCAGAAGACCTGTTATAAGGAGACAATGTTTAAAGATATCAAAGAGGGAGAGTATACAGGCTTAATGCTCACATTTAGTTTTCAGCATTGTCTCAAGTCTATGAGAAAGCCAGCCTTATCTACAGAGCAAGTACCAGAACAGGCTCCAAAAGCTATACAAAGAAACAGTGTCTCAAAAAACAGAGAGAGAGAGAGAGAGAGAGAGAGAGAGAGAGAGAGAGAGAGAGAGATCCTTTATCAACTCTTATTGCAACTAATTATCAACAGTTTAATGTGTCTCATGGGGAGTGGCATTATGTGAAATGAATAGGACTTGTGGCCTTGTTGGAATAATTATGGCCTTATTGGAAGAAGTGTGGCCTTACTAGAGAAAGGGTGTGGACTTTAGAATTTCAGAAGCTCAAGCCAGGCCAGTGGCTCACTTGCTATTCCTGCTGCCTGCCAATCAAGATGTAGAACCCTAGGCTCCTTCTCCAGAACAATGTGTGCCAGAATGTCATCATGCCCCACCCCATGATAATTGACTAAACTTCTGAACTGTCTCACTCAAACATTTTCCTTTATAGGGGTTGCTGTGACCATGGCATCTATTTGCGGCAAAAGGGTACTGAGACACTCCTTAACTAAATAGAGGTAGAGTAGAACAGAACTCCCTACTTTTGCCTCTTTTATTGATTTCACACTTTGCCAAATTAAGAGTCTTCCGGGTCTGCAAAGTAAGAAGCAAACAGTAAGGAAATCGAAATGTTTCCTGTCATCCCAGGATTCTACCATCCCAGTGCTGGATACTTTTCATAACCTATAACTGTTTTCACTGATTCTTGGCTGCCTTATCTAGAGAAACCCATGCCACTCCCCTCTATCTGTGAACCCCACCATGTGGATGTTGCAACCAATTCTCCCAGATACTGTTTCTAGTTTGACTTCTGTTATGATGAAAATGTATTGGGAGTTCAATAGGTAAATTACATAGAAGGACAAAGGAGGCTTGATGTGAAAAAAAAATCATTTCAAGTCAGTAGCATGATATAGCCCAAGAAGAGAAGTGAGAAACAGGGTTGAAGGGCAGCAGAGGACAACCAAAGTCATGACAGCCATCTCTGCAGGACTCACATCTCAGGATCTATTTAGATCTCATCACATATCTCAGGAATCTATTTAGATCTCAACAAACAATATCAAACTGCTCTTACCTACAAGTACAATACAATGAGAGAAAGAGATTTTATAAATAAGAGAGCTGACTGGGTGTTATCTCCAAAATATGAATCCGGGGGCTAGGGTAATAGGTCAGTGGGCAAAGTGAATGTCACTCACATCTTTGCATCCCCAGACGAAATAGCACATTTCTGGGACCCACATGCTCCCACATGTCAAAAGAGGTTTGACAAAGGAGACTAAGAAGGCCCGTGGCCAGCTCTCTTGGTGAACACAACAGCAAGACTCTGCTTCAAATTAGGTGGAAAGCAAGAGCTGACACTGGAGGTTGTCCTCTGACTTCGATATACATGTTCTGGCATGTGTGTGCCTAAATTCATACACATAAACAATATCTCTCTCTCTCTCTCTCTCTCTCTCTCTCTCTCTCTCTCTCTCTCTCTCTCACACACACACACACACACACACACACACACACACACAGAGCAATACATACATACACACTAGAATTATATATGACTCTGATTTTATTATTTCCTGTCTGGAATACTCCACATTCCAGATGAAATTACAGCCTTCTTGTAATGAAATGGAAATTCACAATCTATTCATTCCTAGACTTCAAGCAACATCATTTATTATTGCTATGTCTTCTCATGGCTTTAAAGAATAAATCACTTGAAGTGATCAATAAATTGTTGTCTACTATCACGATGAACTTGCTATGCTGCCCTTGGTCCAAACCATGTGCATTTTATCTCTCTTCCTGCTTTGCTATTTACTCTCCATGTTCATCACTCTACCTGCTTATCACCTGCTCATCATTAGATTATAAATTAGAATATACCCAAATGCCTGCACTGTACTCTAAGGCCCATGTTGATCAGAGTCCCCCAAAACTCAAAAGTTTCTATAAATTCTTACATATACCTCATCTATGCAAGGAGTTATAATCACTAATTTATTATATGTATCTCTTTCTTAAGGGATAGCATAGAGCAAGAAAAGAGATACCTTAACAGAGGGAGACAGTATAGGTTTAAAGAGAAATCTGGAACTAGGGAAATGTTCAGAGATCCATAAAGATGACCCCAACTAAGAATCTAGACAGTAGCAGAGAGGCTGCCTTTGATGCCCTTCCCCAATAATGAGATTGATGACTACCTTAATTGCCATCCTAGAGCCTTCATCCAGTAGCAGATGGAAGCAGAAGCAGATACCCTCAGCTAAGCACTGAGCCATGCTCCTGGAGTCCAGTTGTTGAGAGGGAGGGGAGGATGAACAAAGCAGTCAAGACTGTGCTGAAGAAACCTACAGAAATAGCTTACATGAACTAGTGAGAGCACACAAACCCTAATTGTAATGCTGGGGAACCAGCATTGGACTGAACCAAGTCATCTGAAAGTGGGTACCAGTTAGGAGGCCTGGGGAGTCTATGGGACCTCTAACAGTGGAACCAGAATTTATCTCTAGTGCACAAATGTGGAGCACTTCTGGAGCACATTCTCTATGAAGGGATACTATTTCAGCCCAGATACATGGAAGAGGGCCTAGGCCCTCCCCCAAATGATGTGACTGACTTTGATGATCCCCAAATGGGAGGCCTCACTATCATTTCAGAGTGAGTGGAGGGGCATGGGAGAGGGAATGGGGGGATTTATATGTAAAATATGATTGTTTCTAAATAAAAAAAATTTAAAAAAGGAAAAATATTTCCTCTGATGACAGGGCTAGTATCATGCTAACCACTTCCCTCAACACCCAAGAACCCTTTGTTGGTAGATAACATGCATGCAGAAAACATTTGTTTAGTGAATGGAGCATAAACACAAATATGTTTTATAACCTTGGCACTACAATTTTCTTCTCAATTTTTTATATTTGTGATGTGAGTGTGAGTGTGTTTGTGTGCGTGTGTGTGTGTGTGTGTGTGTGTGTGTGTGTGTGTGAGTGAGTGTGTGTGTGTGAGTGAGTGTGTTTGTGTGTGTGTGTTATGCAAGTGGGGGAACAACCTGTGGGAATGGTCCTCTCCTTCCACACCATGACTACTGAAGACTGTACTAAGACCATCAAGCAGGGCAGCAAGCACTGCACCTCATGAGCTCTCTCACCAACACCTCTGACACTCATTTTCAATATGATCATGAGAATGTTTCTTATATTTGTTGAATTCTTCATTCCATACCATAAGTGAGAATAAGTAGGATCACTTTGCAGACTTAACAGTAGTTGCAGGAAATGGATGAACATGGTGTGTGCTCAGAACTCATTACATTACTTTGTTTCCTAGTTGCTTTTCCTTCCAGAATACCAGGGAGAAATCACTCATTTCACATATCTTTAGAGCTATGGCATGCCTTGTCAGTGCCTACTAAATTCTAAGTTTCTCCACATGTAAATGTGAATTGACAACCCTACCATGTTGTTGAATATATACCAAGTCTTTATGCAAGACTACTAATAAGAGACTGGTATACATATTAATATCAACCTTATATAAATAAAAGTGGTAAGAGTATATGTATACAATTTTGATATCTAATGTAAACCATATATATATATATATATATATATATATATATATATATATATCACATGAGATATCTGTATATCGTATTCATGAACTATATATGTATATGTGTACACAAACATACATAAATCTAGATATATATGTACATGTGTATGAAGACAGTTACATGGTTCTTAAAAGAAGACATCCGAAATATCAATTACCTACTGACATTGACCAAAGGTGACACTATCACCTTTATGTTGAGAATTGCAGTTCCAGTTTCATTCTCTGTTTTGCTATTTCATATGGGAAAGCAGTGTTTTCCATCTAATTACAGTACTTGGCCCAAAGCATGGACTGTCCCCTTGCTCACTTCTTAATTATCCCATCCATTACATTTTAATTATCAGTGTTCACCAATATTCAAGTCTTTCTCTTACACCTTGCATTCTGTTTCTGCAAGAATAATGGGTTTTGGGGCCACAGCTATATTGCTACTCTGATTTCCTATGACTTCTAGAAACAATAAATTCCTATCAGTGATTTCTAGCAATTAGTTGATTCCTATAGTGTCATTTTTCTCACTTTGACAAATATCAAAACAACCATGAACATGAAATCAGTGACCCAGTGACCATAGAGTTCAGGCAAGTTCTACAATGTGTGTGTGTGTGTGTGTGTGTGTGTGTGTGTGTGTGTGTGTGTGTATGAGAGAGAGAGAGAGAGAGAGAGAGAGAGAGAGAGAGAGAGAGAGAAATCTCCATATTGCCTTGTATTAGACAGATGATATGTAGAAGATTGATATATATATTAGATATACAGATATAGAGAGCTAGGTAGAGAGAGACAGAGAGTCAGAGAGAGGTGATAGAATATATGTCTGGAGAATCTAGGCCCTGCAAAAAATAAGTAAAAAGAGTAATGGAGGACACTGAAGGAAGTTTGATTCATAAAAGAAACTCAGAAATTTGTAAAGGAGATTTTTAAATAAGACTGCAGTTTTGCCCTTTACCTACAACTAATGCTGATCATCTACTATAGCTTTGAAATTTACCAACATTGTATTAATGAGAGTAAAAGAATGCATTTCCATGAGTACATTAACTTACTAACTGCACACAATTGAACCTTCTACTACATATAGAAAATAAGATTTTTTTTCATTCATTTTACATACCAACCACAGTTCCCACTCTCTCCCCTCCTCCCCCTCCCCCAACCCACTCCCATCCATTCCTCAGATAGGGTAAGGCTTCCCATGGGGAGTCAACAAAACCTGGCACATTCAGTTGAGGTAAGACCATCAAGGCTGAGCAAGGCATCCCACCATATGGAATGGGCTTCAAAAGGCCAGCTCATGTACTAGGGATAGATCCTGGTCCCACTGCCAGGGATTCCCCAAAACAGAACAGGCTACAAAACTGTCACCCATATGCAGAAGGCCTGTTTAGGGAAAAATCAGAACAAAAGTGTTTAAAAGCCCTCTAATTATTCAGAATGAAAATTAATGAGAAGAGAGGAGAAACAGTTAGCCAATGAAGGTATGTTCACTGTGATGATGCCATTGTAGAAATCTGTGTTCATACATACCCAGTGTGTATATGAACTACAAGGAATCTAAGTGTTAGATAACTCACATAGCAGGACAGGCTGGACATAAGGTAAATGGCCATGAAAATAGAAACAGGAGGACTCCAAAACTCCTATGAAGCCAGTTACCCTAATGCCCAAGCAAGGTAAAAAAAAAATAGCAAAAATAAAAGACATTTTACTGATGAACACTGATGTGAAAATACTCAAAAAAGCTTGTAAACCACACTTTCATTCCTGACTACTTGCTGTCACAAAACCATCAGTTCTCATATTCTATCTCACTGTTAACCTGGGCATTCAATATGTCCAGTATTCATTGAATGAATCCTATTTTCTACATACAATGCTACGTCATATTTTCTTATCCAATCTACACCATATATCCATGGATGATACATGTTTTTTTTTTCCTGCAAGATCCTTCAGATTTCATAATAAGATACATATGTTTAAGTGTGATCCAGTTATATGGACGATGATATTCGTATTTGCTTTACATAGGATATAAGAACTAATTTTACATCACAGCAATCATCAAAAGTGAAACACAGAAGTCAATTATTCTACCGTGTAAGTAATATAGTATCCTTCAAGGAGAAAACAGGTTGAGGTGGATTCTTCCAGGTGGAAGAAGCATTATGAACACAGATATCAAAACTGAGAACTGATACATAAAGAGAGAGCCAACAAGGTTAGAGGATCCACTAACATTCATTAGGGAGCTGAGAGGAAATAAGTGTATAGGCAGGCAGAGGAGCTGTTAATTATAATAAAAATGGCAGAGCTAGGATTAGACTGGAGGTAATATTTGAGATGAGTAAAGACAAATATCCTCAAGAAAAAAATAGTAATGGTATATAGCAGACAATAATAATATGCATGAGGAGCTCCCTGCTCCCTGAATCTGGTAGCACCCCACTCTTCCATCCCTTTCCAACAACCGATCCACAACGAGTGAGGAGACTACCAGGAGAGGCAAGACCATCCAGAGTTGTGGACATTGAATTCCTGGCCCCCACACACCACTGGGTCACAAGAGGAGATAGAGAGACCACACATGCACCCACTAGAAGAAGATATGGGAAGAAGACAGAATAAGATTTTGCTCAAAAACAGAAAGAAAAATATGACAAAACCAGAATCTAGGGACTCCACTCCAGCAGGATCTGAAAAGCCCAACACAGAGCATGAAGATGAGATGGACCTTAAAAATTATCTCAGCAAGATGATAGAGACCTTTAAAGAGGAAACAAGAAAATCCCTTAAAGAAATAGAAGAAAAAGCAAACAAAAAATTACATGAAATGGAGGAAAAGACAAACTAAAAAATTCAAGAAATAAACAAATCTCTTAAAGAATCTAAAGAAACCCAAGAAAAAACATCCAAACAAGTGAAGGAAGTTCTTGAAACAGTTCAAATCATGAAAGCTGAAATACAACACAATAAAGAAAACACAGAATGAGGTGATGCTGGAAATGGAAAGGCTGGATAAACCATCAGGAACTAAAGATGTGAGTATTACCAATAGAATTCAAGAGATGGAAGAGAGAATTTCAGCTATTGAAGACTCGCTAGAGGATATACATTCATCAACCAAAGTAAACCTCAAGTCCAACAAATCCCTAACACAAAATATCCAGGAAATATGGGACACCGTAAAAACACCAAACCTAACAATAATAAGTGTAGAAGAAGGTGAAGAAACACTGCTCAAAGGTACAGAAAACATATTCAACAAAATCATAGAAGAAAACTTCCCCAACCTTCAGAAGGATATGCCTATGAAAGTACAAGAAGCTTACAGGACACCAAACAGACTGGACCACAAAAAGAAGTCCCCCTGGACACATAATAATCAAAACACCAAATCTACAGAATAAAGAGAGAATATTAAGAGCAGCAAAGGAAAAAGGCCAAGTAACATATAAAGGCAAACCAATCAGAATCACACAGGACTTCTCAATGGAAACTCTGAAAGCCAGAAGGTCTTGGATAGATACCCTACAAGCACTAAGGGAGCATGCATGTCAACCCAGACTACTGTACCCAGCAAAACTTTCATTCACTATACATGGAGAAAACAAGATATTCCATGACAAAAACAGATTTAAACAATACATATCCACAAATCCAGCACTACAGAAGGTTCTGGAAGGAAAACTCCAACCCAACGAACATAACTACACTCACAAAAACACAGGCAATAGTAATCTAATTTTACCAAACACAAAAAGAAACAGGAGGGCGAAATCCACACACAATGACACCACCAACAATAAATCCAAAACAAACAAGAACCAATGAACAATGGACATTAATATCCCTAAATGTCAATGGTCTTAACTTACAAATAAAAAGATATAGGCTAACAGAATGGATACGAAGAGAGTATCCATCCTTCTGCTGTTTACAAGAAACACACCTCAACTTCAAAGACAGGCGATACCTCAGAGTAAAAGGATGGGAAGAGATTTTCCAATCAAATGGGCTCAAGAAACAAGCTGGTGTAGCAATCCTAATATCTAACAAATTAGACTTTAAACTAAAATCAATCAAAAGAGATGAAAAAGAGCATTTCATATTCATCACAGGAAAAGTCCATCAAGATGAAGTCTCAATCCTGAACATCTATGCTGCAAATACGAAAGCACCCACATTTGTAAAAGAAACATTACTAAAGCTCAAACCACACATAAAACCACACACACATATAGTAGGAGACTTCAACACCCCCCCTTACACCACTAGACAGGACACCAGACAGAAACTTAACAAAGAAACAAAGGATCTGACAGAAGTTATGACCCAACTGGGTTTAACAGATATCTATAGAACATTCCATCCAAACACAAAAGAATATACCTACTTCTCAGCGCCACATGGAACCTTTTCAAAAATTGACCACATAGTTGGAAGCAAAGAAAACCTCCACAGTTACAAAAGAATTGAAATAACCCCCTGTATCTTATCAGATCACCATGTATTAAAGCTAGAATTCAACAGCAATACGAATTGCAGAAAACCTACACACTCGTGGAAAATGAATAATACCCAATTGCACCATTCCTGGGTTGAGGAAGAAATAAAAAAAGAAATTAAAGACTTCCTAGAATTTAATGAGAATGTAGACACAACATACCCAAACTTATGGGACACTCTGAAAGCAGTGCTAAGAGGGAAGTTCATAGCACTAAGTGCCCACATGAAGAAATTGGAAGAAAGTCACATTAGAGATTGACAGAACAACTGAAAGGTTTAGAGCAAAAAGAAGCAAACACACCAAGGAGGAGTAGACACCAGGAAATAATCAACCTGAGAGCCGAAATCAACAAAGTAGAAACTAGGAAAACAGTACAAAGAATCAATGAAACAAAGAGTTGTTTCCTTGAGAAGATCAACAAGATAGACAAACCTCTAGCCAAACTAACCAAAATGCAGAGAGAGAGCATGCTAATTAACAAAATCAGAAATGAAAAGGGGGATATAACAACAGACACTGAGGAAATCCAGAGAATCTTCAGATCATACTTTGAAAACCTGTACTCCATAAAATTGGAAAATCTAAAGGAAATGGACAGCTTTCTGGATAAATATCACTTACCAAAATTAAATCAAAATCAGATAAACAGTTTAAATTGACCTATAACCCCTAATGAAATACAAGCAGTCATCAAAAGCCTCCCAACGAAAAAGATGTCTTCACTGCAGAATTCTACCAGAAATTCAAACAAGAGCTAATTCCAGTACTCCTCAAACTGTTCTGCACAATAGAAGCAGATGGGTTATTGCCAAACTCTTTATACGAGGCTACAATCACTTTGATACCCAAGCCACACAAAGATATGACTAAGAAAGAGAACTACAGACCGATATCCCTCATGAACATCGATGCTAAAATACTCAATAAAATATTGGTGAACTGAATCTAAGCACATATCAGAAAAATCATCCAACATAATCAAGTAGGCTTCATCCCAGGGATGCAAGGATGGTTCAACATATGAAAATCCATCAACGTAATCCACCATATAAACAAACTGAAAAAGAAAAACCACATGATCATCTCACTAGAGAGAACAAGAGTAACAGGAACATATCTAAACATGATAAATGCAATATACACCAAACCAATAGCCAACATCAAACTAAATGGAGAGAAATTCAAAGTGTTTCCTCTAAAATCTGGAACAAGTCAAGGCTGTCCACTCTCTCCATATCTCTTCAATATTGTACTTGAAGTTCTAGCTAGAGCAATAAGAAAATAAAAGGGGATCAAAAGGACATAAATTGGAAAGGAAGAAGTCAAACTTTCACTAGTTGCAGATGATATGATAGTCTACATTAGTGACCCAAAAAACTCTACCAGGGAACTCCTACAGCTGATAAACACCTTCAGCAAGGTAGCAGGATACAAAATTAACTCAAAAAAATCAGTAGCCTTACTGTATGCAGATGATAAATCCAATGAGAAAGAAATCAAGGAAACATCACCTTTCACAATATCCAAAAGCAACATAAAATATCTTGGGGTAACACTAACCAAAAAAGTAAAAGATCTGTACAATAAGAACTTTGAGACTTTAAAGAAAGAAATTAAAGAAGATACCAGAAAATGGAAAGATCTCCCATGCTCTTGGATAGGTAGAATTAACATAGTAAAAAATGGCAATCCTTCCAAAAGCAATCTACAGATTCAATGCAATCCCCAATAAAATCCCAATACAGTTTTTCACAGAGAGAAGGATGAGAGATACCATATCAGAGGGAGCTACTATAGGTCCAAGAAGAGATCTGGAACCAGGGAGATCTCCAGAGACCTACAAGGATGACACAATCTGACAATTCAGGCAATGGTGGAGAGGATAACCTAAAAGTCCTTCCCCTAAAATGAGATTAATGACTTCTCTTTATGCCATCCTAGAGCCCTCATCCAGTGGCTGATGGAAGCAGAGACAGATATCCACAGATATACACTTAGCTGAAATCGGGAATTTAGTTGAAGAGAGGGAGGATTGAAGAGCGAAGGGGTCTGTACCAGGTTGGAGAAACCCACAGGAATAATTGGCCTGAACAAGGGAGAGCACATCGACCCCAGATGCTGTCTGGGAGGCCAGTACAAGACTGATCCAGACCCCTGAACATGGATGTCAATAAGGAGGCCTCTGCACTCCAGGGAGCCTCTGGTGGTGGATTAGTATTTTTCCCTGGTGCAAGAAGGGAGTTTGAGAGTCAATTACATGTGAAATGTTACACTCTGGCCCTGGACACATGGGGAAGGGCCCAGAACCAGCACAGGAAGATTTGGTGGACTTTCCAGAGCCCCCGTTGAGGGCCCTACCCTGCCTGGGGAGTGGTGGGTGGATGGGGTGGGAGATAGGTTGGGGTGGTGGAGGAGGGATGGGGGTGAGGGGAGGGAGAGGGAGAAGGGACTTACATGTGAAACAAGCTTGTTCCCTAACTAGAACTAATAAATAAATAAATAAATAAATAAATAAATAAATAAAAGATTAAAAGAAAAAATAATAGTATGCATAAAGAAATGAAGGATGCAGAAATCTGTGATGCAACTGATGTGGTACAAACAGTGTAGTGAGGACATCTATCTACACATCCCTATGCAGAGGCCCTCATTGGGATGGAGATTATGAACTGAGACTGAGCCTAGGCTTTCAGAAAGGGGGGGCAACTACTGAAACACCCAAGGTAAAATGATCAAGTCTAGGACTTACTCAATAGTCACTGACAGTTACTATATTATAGCCCCATTGTGACTTACTATAAGTGGTTTACTTTAAGAGCTATGCTTTCCTAAAAGTTATCAGTTACTAAAACTGGAAGGAAAAGAAAGTAAAAAAGACAGCAAGATGAAGGGACATTTACCTTATCTAAGATGACCTGAAAGTAAATTTACAGTGGAAATTCTGTAATGGGATAGAAACATGCAGCAGCACACAGACAATGCTCATTATGAAATAGAAAGATACACAAATGGAATATGGAAAGATTAATAAGGAAGGTTCAACATAAGGTAATATAAAGATGTATAAAACAACATGATAGCAAAGAAAATCTAAAATTTTGGAATTGGGTACATTTAAGATTAAAATTATATTTATCTGTATATTGATAAATTATCCATTAGATACTTCCTATCATTTACTATTTTCTTTTGTAAAAGTTTCTTTAAAGAAATCACTTTGCTTCATTACTGTTATTTATAGTTGACAAGTAAGAAACAATGTAATCTTTGGATTCATACATTATTTTGAATAATTAGATGACACCCAGTGATACACCTCCTCCAATACAGGATACACCTCCTAATCCTTTCTACACAGTTCCACCCACTGGGGACCAAGCATTCAAATATATGAGTCCATGGGGCCATTCTCACTCAAACCGCCACAGCAACAGAAAGTGTGAGTTTCTCATGCACTGATGTATTCTCAATACTTAAATGGAGTGGATTTCTTACAATAAATAATCAATAATCAATAGTGGTTGTTGGCAGTTGGTTAACGTGGCCCTAAACCCATGTTTTAGCCAAAGCCCTAAAGATATGTCTAGTGTCAATTTATGTTTCAAGAAAATTATAATACAGAATTAAAAGAAATTCTAGAACAACATTCCTAATAAATGATGTCTGAGATGGATAAAAATTTCAGTGCAGAATTCCCTACCACTGGAAGTATAGATGCTAATAATTTTCAGTGAAAACACTGGAGCAGAGACATTGGGGTCCAACCTTTTATCAAAGCAGTGAATACAAATGACCTTCATTTTTGAATCTCAATTAAATAAGTTTGTCAATGTCCAGGAACATAACACCAAAAACTATAAAAAAATAAAAATTATTAAATGTGAATAAAAGTATCTGCTAGAACATCTGAGTCAAGAAGACAAAAAGATTTTAAAAAAATCAGATCAAACCTAAGACCAAACTTCATGCTACACCTGAAGTTAGAGCACTGATTTGTAGTTGCTAAGACAATCATTACATGGCCAGAAAAAATGGCCTTCTTTAATGGTTGCCACTCTCCACACTCACTCAAATGATGAAATGCCGTCTTTGTTTATTGCAGCATGTCCAAAGTCACCATGCAATTTCAGCCAGTTAGTGTGCCAAATTCCATAACCCTGTCAGCCACAAAAATCACTCTCCATAGATAGATCATATGAATGGGCATAGAGTGTGACCAGGTAACAAAATTGTTCCTATTGCAATGACTTTCATACAAGCCCTTTTTGAAATGGCTAATTTAAATTCATGTTCCAAGGAAGTCATAGATGTTTTGGTGACAAATACATGGATTTTAACATACATATTATCACTGTCTCCAAAAGTATTGTGAGGTTTAATTACAAATCAGACACACTATTTGAAGAGAGAGGGGTAAAGAATTGTTTTGTAAAATAGTGAAGCAGAAAGATATCTTTAAAATGGAACACACCATCTATTTATTGATGACTGATTGATTTCAGAATGTGCATATGTGAGTTCACATGTGTGTAGGCACATGTGTGTGCACAGGTGCAAATATGCAAATATGTGTATATGGGTATGCATATGGTAGCCTGAGATTCACATCAGTAGTATTTTTTAATGTATCTTCAACTTATTCTTAAGACAGTGTCTCTCACCTGAACCCAGAACTTTTCCAGTACTAGTCCAGCCAGCCAACTTGCTGCTACATCTGCTCTGCATTTATGTAGGTTATGAGGATTTGAACTGTGGTCCTCACCCTTGCCCTGCAAGGGTTTTATCCACCAAACATCCCCCCAGATATTCATTACTAATTTTCTATATCAAGCCCATCTGATCCCAAGAACAAACATCTTACCAAATATTAATATGAGTTATCAGAAATTCTGCATTCTATTTAGGGACAGCGCCAGTTGCAACATAATGGTAAATTATTAGTTCCCATGATGTGTTGCATGGATTATGTGTGTAGGATCTTGATGTCTTTAGGAAATCCAAAGAAAATATTTGAACTTAAAATACCTTCTCTTATAAGGAGAACTTTTCAAACAAATAAATAAGTTAGAACTTTTCTTAGACATTTCTTCAGTTGTTTTAAAATAAAATAAATAATACATAAAAGTTACAAGATTCCCAATAATCTAGTGTATCTTCTCATTAACAATTTAATCCTTTCCATTGTTTTCATAAAAATTACAAGTACTTTATATAAAGTTAATAGTATCTTACATATGATCAAATTATAGGGAAGAGGTAAGTGTGGTACAGTAATGACTCAGTTTAGGTTTTATTAAAATACTAACCTTCCCATTTCATATGTTATTTCCCAAATGACCTGGGATAAAGTCTTTATGTTATCCATCCCTTTATGTCTTTCCCATACATCTTTTCTGGATCCATTCCCTAGTTCCTCTTGAATACTGTAACTGACAATTTACAATCTTGATTTTGTCTTCTAGTTTAAGATATTATAACTCTCTGCCAAGAATTAATATACCTCCAAAGGACTGTATCTAGATTGTCTTGGATTGATTGGCAGATTAAACAAAATTGACTGAATGTTTACTAGTTAATCACTGAAAAAGATGAGCATGAGAGCATCTCTCCCAGATGCCTCTTTTGGTGGTGTAGAGACTTGCATGGAAACACAATCATTCTCCTGTGTTACTGCCAATAGAATTCAATTAGAACACTGTCCCAGGGTAATGACATTAAAGGATCATTGTGTGTTGTGGAGGCACAATAGAGACTTGGAGAGGGGGCATTTGCACTGAACCTTGGAGACATAGTAAGAACTTTTAACAAGCAAAAGCAGTCATCTAGAGAATTCTGTGTAGGGAAAAATATGATCAAAAGCATCAGTGATGGAATATGCTATGTTGTTGGTAGATTTCTGAATTACTTTCTCTGTCCAGAAAGACAGGTGAATCAAAGAGTAAGATAACACTACAAAGTTTGTGTTAAAAAAAATCAGGTGTATGAGTGGGACAGCACTCAAAAAATAAAAAACCCAGATGCCTACAAACTGCATGAACAATTGACAGACTTGACTATTTTAAATGTGATTTTCTGGGGAAAATGTTTGTGTCAATGACATAACTATATAAAGAATAGAGTTATATTTTTAAAATGAGTGTTGAAAATTCCTTCAGATTAATGTTTGTTTTGTGACTTGAAATCCTTTCTTGAAATATCACATTCAGTTATACATTCAAGGGGTAAATGGAATTTCATATAAAAGTTGTATTACAAAGTTGATAATTTTGAAGTTCAGTATGGTCAGTCAGTTTTCCACCTTTGTTTCTCATAAGTACATTCAGAAAACAAACAATACTAGGATCCACAATGGTAAACATAACAACCAGTTTTAAAATCCAAATATTACAAAATGTGATGAAACTAGAAAATGTAACCCCCCTCCATTGCTGCAAGGTAGACACCAATAATTCATTATTTTAGACTAAAAATAGCCTAGGTGAAATGATTAAATAAATTAATCATCTCTCAAGCTTCCAAAAAGCTAGACAAGATTTAGAAGTTAGAGTCCCCTATGTACCAAGAGCTCACAGACTTTATTAGACACATTTGTCTGTTTAATAAGTGACACAAGCCAAGTACAGGCTCATCAATATACATTTATTTTAAAACATTATCCTCAGTCAGTTGGCCAACATTTGCAGAGGATACAAAAGCTCATTCTAAAGTATGAATGACCTAATTCCATGACAGCTAATATCATCTTTTGGATAGCACTTAATCTTTTTGTCATCTCTGGGAAAGTAATGTTATCCCATGTATCATTAGAAAATGCAAGTTCATTGAATTTAAATGGTACAGCTCCATAATGAAAGAGCTGAGACTTAAACACATTGAATTCATAGACTAAAATCAGTTTCTTTTCCTTAAACATAACTATCACTTCTTCCAGAAGTTACACTGTGCATGATAAATACATAGAGTCACCTACTGTATTTGTGGTGGAAACTGTCTAATAAGAGAAGCAGAAGGCATCATAAGAGTACAAGAGTCTTTATGCAGGAAAGGACTGGCATTCAATTATGAGAAAGGCAATTATGATGCTCATGATATTTTTTAATGGTCTGACTTGAAATGAAGTAGCAATAGTTCACATTAGAATATACCTGATTGCATTTTTTTTTCTGTACTAGATGTGACACAAAATTTAGAGCCCAACAGTAGGATTGGTCTCTGACTTGGTTTTACTATTAAGTACTGTTCATCATTCACTAACCTCTTCTGCATGCTATCTACAATGTCACATGATATTATACCTCATTCTGCTTAATCTTCAAGTTCCAATTCCTTTGTATTATATCTTCTAATGTCCCCTTCCCTGTTTTTACAGATAATCTGAGGTCAAGGGGTCTAAAGAGCTTGTCTCAGTTAACTAAGCTATTGATAGAACTGAAAATCCATCACAAGGCATTCCTCAAAAATCACAGCCATGCACCTCAAGATAGTTACAGTATGCTGGGCTCACTCCTTAATCCATCCATGTCTCTGCTTATACTTTCCACTCAGAAGCCAGAATGAAATGAAAACATTCTAGTGAGAATGGAAAAGTGAACTAAAAATGTCAGGTAGAGACATTGTTGGTCATGGAGCTTGTCATTTTTCATCGTTAGAAAGAGACAGAGAGAGGGAGGGGGAGGGAAGAAGTGGGGGAGAGGGAGAATCACTAAGTATCCTGGTAACATTGAGCCCTATGTTTCTCCATTTTTTATTTTAATTAGAAACAAGATTGTTTTACATGTCAATCACAGTTCCCTCTCCTTCCCCTCCTCCCCTGCCCACCCCCAACTAACACCCTACCTATCCTATCACCCTTTCTGCTCCCAAGGGACGGTGAGTCCTTCTATAGGGGGTCTTCAGAATCTGTCGCATGCTTTGGGATAGGGCCTGGGCCCTACCCAGTATGTCTAGTGAGCCTATGTTTCATTTCTTCTTTGAGAAGACTACACACAGTGGAAGAATTCACTGCCACAAACCTCTTGGGAATTCAATCACAAACCATGTGACTTCCATCAATCTGTGAACAAAGAACAAGGAGCACTTCGTTGAACAGAGAACTAGGCAAGACTTCTTCTGTGGCTGGGACAATGGTTTGAGGTCCCTGCATAGATTTTGTGTCTCTGTTCCTTCCTCAGAAACTCCTGCCTGATAATTGTGCCTCTGTAGAATGTCACCAAAAACAATAGCATCCCTGTCTCCAACATCCTAGAAATGGGGCTAGTTATAGAAAAGTCTGCTTACCTCCTGAAGATAGGATGGAATGAAGCCAAGAAGTGAACACACACTGATGGTATACAGCTCAAAGACAGAAACTGAGTTGTATGTCACAGGCATGGGTAAGTAATGATTATTGCTTGTCTCAGTTAAAAATAAAAGAAAGGCAGTAAATATCATGATATATATATTGAGGATAAAAGATTTAGAGGAAGCTGATTACCATCCTAAGGAATGTAGGAGCTACTCCCAAGCTTGTTGTAAACTTGCATTGAGCTTTGCCAAGAGCTAACTCTAGAATTTATAAATTGAATGTATATGTTTTATCTATCTATTATTTTATGATAAAAATATAAGAATAAAATGACATATCAACTATGAAGTTTTAGTATTAAAATAACCACCCCATCTTCCCGATTAATGGAACCCTGAATGATTTTAGCAACTAACCTTCAAATCTGAGTACCTGGTAGTTTCACATGCTTGATTACTCATTGTTGTCATTTTTCTACATTGTTCCTAGGTTTTTCTCCCTTTTTGTGATCCAATCCAAGAACTAAAACTGAATATACTACATGACCCAGCTCTCCTTCATATACAAAAGAGACAAAAGCAATGATTTTAAAGAAATACCTATAGGCTTATCTTTATTAAAATACTATTCACAATAGCCAAGGCATGTCATCTATCTATCTGTTAATGTGTAATGAATGGATGAGAATATATATATATATATATATATATATATATATATATATATATATGGGGTAGGGTTAGGATTTGAAAATATAGAAGCCTGTCATTGATAATAAGTTGGATGGAACATGGAACTGGATGTCATTATATTAATTGAAATAACCTGGGGACAAAAAAATAACAACTGGTGTCTATTTTTATGTGGAAGGTACAAAGTTGTTAACATAGGAAACAAAATATTAGAGGTTACTGGAGACTCTCAGGGGAAACACAACAAGTGACTGGATAAATGGACCAAGATGTAGGTATATAAAAAAATTCCTCACATTGCCCTGCTATATATGAACTATAGAATGACTCCATTTACTACACCATAGTATTTTATAAAGACCATGAAGAGAAGAGTTCAATGTCCCACAACACAAAAAAATGTAATACATTTCCTTCTGTCATTTGTAATAAGTTGTATAATTTATATCCCCATTACATTTGGGGCCCCAAATCATCACCAGCATTTATTTTTTCCTTTTGTTTTCTTTTGACAATAACCATTCCAATTGGCATGAGATGTAATCTCAAAGTGATTTTAATTTTCATTTCACTAACAATTAAATATGTTGAGGATTTTTAAAGACCCAATTATACTAAAATAGGCAGACAGTCATTATAGCACACTCTATAATTTCAAGATAAGAGATAGGGACAGGAAAATGTTAAACAACCTAAGGCTAGCTTTTGCTATGAAGTGAGTTTCAGTACAGCCCAGGCTTTAATATATATATGATATAGAGGAGACTTTAATATATCTATGTATATATGACACACAATATATTGTATATTATGCATATATAGGATAATATAATGTATTATATATAAGGGTTAATAAGCAAATATTAATTTACTTATTTGTTAAAACCCATCAATTTCTTGTATTCAGGTTGTTTTACATTTATAGACTAGTTTATAAAATGATAAATGCGTGAGCTAGGTGGTTCTCAATCTTTGGGGAAATGGAAAATTGGGCAATTATTGTCTTCTGTTTGCCCTAGCTATGCAGACTGTTGCACAGAGTTAGTAACTACTCTCCCAACCATATCTGCAATGAGCTGGTTCCCACAGATGGTAGAGTGTTACTTTCCAGCTATTCAAGCAAACGAGTTGCTCAGGGATTTGGGTCACATCATTGTTAATGAGATGAAGGCTGTTAAGAAATACTGAAATGGTTAACATCATTTTCCTCTGAATACCATCATGATCCATCATGCTTACTAAAGTCTTTCTGTTTCCTTCTTAGATTTATCTGGAGTAATCCTCATTAGCTGGGAATCAGTTATTGAATCTTCCCATAAAACAAGAAAATGGCTTCCTAGAAAACCCTCTTCTACTCTTCCAATTCTGGTCAGTCTGGTGAGGTAGCACCATGTCAGCCTGAGTTCCTACACTGCCTTAGAGAAGGAATATTGGCTGACATGGGGAGACTGTTTTGGGTGAAAAGAGAATTCCCTAAGCTTATAGTCAGAACACAAAAGGGACTTGGCAAGGGCTGGATGGCTGGGAGTGTTCTGCTATCTCTGAGCCTCCATTTAGTTATCTACAAATGGATTTAATAATGTTAACCCCATAGGATATTTTGAGGCAAGTATTCTGAACGCTGTATGAAATAGTGTTTCTGCTATTATAGACCAAGCTGTGGATAGAGTCTTAAACATTTTGGTAGCTGCCTTAAAATAGCTGAAATATTTTATTTTAATACTTATTTATTTTTATAAATAGTTTATTTCAATGTGATAAGAATTACGATTAAGTGCATAATCACTAGAAATAGTGTCTTTAATGCCAGGATCTTCACAGAAGTGTTAGTTGTAATTGGTCAAGGTCTGTTAGGGAAAAAGAAGTTGAGATATTGAACTGTTACCAAATCAACACATAAAATTCATATTCATAATTTCCTGCCTTTTCCACTATAACAAATAACTCTTGTGTCAAATCCAAATGTGATTGTGTTTCTCTCTTTTCCATTTGAAATCCACCCTGTGACAGTTGTGACAGTTTTCCATAGTCATAATTGCACTTACCAATAAAAATAAAACAAGAATAGGAACAAAACAGCCACTAAGATCTAGATTTGGTGTCAACCTCTGACCAGCATTACTGCAGGGATGACAGGAAAGGTGGCACCTGGCGGCAAGAAGTCTCCACAAACCTTGTCCAATGACCAGGGTGCTCCAGGGTTTCCTCGTCACTAACAGACACCCCAACCTCACATATTAGCTAAACCTGAGGCTGATTTATTGCCTGAATATTAAAAAGATACATTAACTTTTTCAAATCCTTTTTTAATGATACACAAGGGAAAATGGTGACATATGAGTGTCTTGTAAAGAGACTAAGAAATGTGCCCAGTCCATCAAGCACGGCTTCTTTTCAATAAGGAAGAAAAATCTCATCTGGGTAAACAAGGCTTCTCCAGCCCTGCATGTTAGTTAGCAAAGGATGAACCCAGTGAGCTGTTTTGAGTTAGTGAATCTAACTTTCAATTTCTGCCTCTGTGAGGAAAGATCCAGCTCACCTTACTTTATGTTATACACAGTGAGGTCCATGTTTCCTTAATGTTATACACAGTGAGGTTCATGTTTCCTTAAGGAATAATGTAAACATCCAATGTAGAGAAACTGTGAGTTTCAAATTATAGTCTTCTGAGGGGGGTATAGGAAGAGATAGGGAATAGAGAAAACAAATACCTGAGTGACAGTGTTAGGAGCTTCTTTCAAGTCTTGTCTTTCTGAAAGGAAGAACCCAGCCAAGAGACAGTTCAAGTTGAAGCGTACTTCAAAGCACTCCAAAAAGAAATTGGGGTAGGCTGCCAGAAGTGGAAGCAGAATAGCAATCCAGTGAACTTTGCATTGAGGATTGTTTAGAAAGCTTCTAATGGATACTTATGAATGAGTGGCAACTACCCTCTAGTAAAGTCCATGAGGTATGGGATGAAATTCACAATGGAAATGATAATTTACTGGGGTCAGGAACCTCTGAGGATACAGACCATTCATTAGTAGACATGTACAGCAACTGGAAAATGGTCCAGGTGCTTGAATTTCTGGACATCACAGGAATAGTCAAGTGAAGCCTCAAGGGTGTTTAACTTCAGAGAAGAAAATGACCACCAAGAGACAGCTATCATGATACAGCTGTGGTTTTCCTTGGCTGCCTCTTATCTAGCTCCTTGCCCATATCAAAGGAATAGGTATTAAGAGATATCAGAATAAGAAAGTTCTTACACACATGTATTCATGTTTCTTGTGTTTATATTTCATATAACATTAGTATTTACACATAGAAACATACATGGATATATATGGATATCTACATTTATTGCTATAGTTTGAACCCAAAATGTTTCCCAAAGCCAATGTGTTCATGGCAAAGTCCACTCTGTAGGTGGTAGTAGAAACTTTAAGAGGGCCTGGTGCAAATTTTGGCTGATTAGGAGCCTGTGTGTGAAGGGCACTGTGGGATTCTTGCATTTTTCTATTCCAGGTCATGAAGCAGGTAGTGCTTCTCTGCTCTAACATCCACTGCTGCTTCCTCACCGGCCCACAAGCAATGGACCAGCAGTCAACCATAAAGACCTCCAAAATTGTAAGAAAAGTAAACAGTGAGTCCAGATGATTTATACAGTAGATATGTGTCAATAACTATAATTAATCAAAAAAGTAGAAAGTCACAACAAAATGCATGTTCTTCCCATATAAGTAAATTATCTCAGGGATTGGTATAGTCTATAAAAACGGGTAAAACTTGAACTTCCTGGAATGAGAAGTTTTGATTACAATTCAGAAATATAAAGCAATGTTTTCACCTGCCCTTTGTTGTTTAGGAAAGCCCATATTAATAGTATTGGGGCAAATTTCCAGCAATTTAAGACCTCTAAAAATTCTCCCTTTCTACACAAAATCCTCACGAGTTTTTTGCCATCCCACAAACTGCCCATTCTCTTGACTATCTAATACATAAAGGTGCTTTGAACTGCTGTCATATTCTATAGAAACAAAGACAGTCTTCAATATTAATGATCCTAGCATTTGATGAAATATAGGAAAATACCTGTCAATTAAACTGTGGGGGAAATACTATTTTATTGACATAGTTGTATACAAGCTGAATAGCTGTTAATGGGATCCTTAATGATTCACAAGTAAAATACAAGAACTAAATATGAATGTGGTAGCATACTTTCTTGCCCTCTAGAAGTCTTCTTCTTATAGAGAGGTAGAATTCTTCACATTTGTTTGGGACTAAAAGGGATGTCTAGTTACCTTTCTATTGTGGTGATAAAGCACCATGACCAAGATAACTTATAAAAGAAATATGATTTCAGGGATTAGAATCCATGATAGTGAAGAAAGAAATACCTGAGAGCTCAATTCTCATAGAACAAGGAGACAAAGATTGCACTGGGGACAGCAGAAGGTTTCTGAAACCACAAAGCTCACTCCTGTGACACACTTCCTCCAACAAACCCATGCCTCCTAGTCCTTCTCAAACATTTCTACCAACCCAGAAACAAGTATTCAAATATATAATTCTATGGGGCAATGCTCATTTAAACCACCACTAAATCTAACACTGTGAATATCCATATTCAAGCAAGCAATGATAACTGTAACAATGATTAAATGGATACTTATTATTTTAATACAGCCTTCATTGTGAGATCTCAATTTTTGAGATATTAAAATGCAAATCAATTTTCATTTGAAAAATGTTGAAATATGTTACTTCCTTCTGCACTCAGACTCAATGTACCCAATAGAGTATATTTAGTATGTCTGTTGTTTGTGTTTTCCATGTAATCTAAGGACATATTGAAGATGTCCTTAGATTAAGATACTATCTGGCATGATGTACTAGAAATTCTCCAGGTTGTGGAAAGACCTACTAGTTCTGAAAATTTGCAGGCAAATTTCACTTAATCATATTCATGTATAATTATCTGAAGCAATGTATATGAATCATCTGATTCTGTGTCAGGCATATTGGGTATTAACAAAAGCTTAACTTGCTAAAAAAAATAAATTGACACTAAGACTAAATGATAAAAAAGAAAATTCCTATTTCTCTTCATCTTCATCCTGTCACCAGTGTTAATATTCTAGATGTTAAAAGGCTGAAAACTCTGGTTTCAAGTTCCCAACGGCATTGAGAAGGATAATTCGATCAGTTAGTCAAGCCTGAGCAGGTCCTAGACAAAGTTCAAACACAAGACCATGGCTGACAGAAAGGATGGAGGTACATGTAAGCACAACAGTAGATTTGCATGTTATTCTAGCTCTCAGACAAGGATCTAGCAGCGTCTAGCTACAGAAACTTAACTACAAAACAATTGCACAGGAAGGTATAAGAGAAGGAAAAGCACCTTTCTCAGTCTTAAAAAGATTCTTCACCTTTCTTGATGGAATTCAATTGAATGGGGTTATTAAAATCTGGGGCTATTTGAAAATTTGAAGCTATTACAATGCAAATGACTCCAAATAAAGATGATACTATGATGATGAAGCCATGACTTTAGAATGTCAGAAAGTAAAAGAATTCTTGGCTGGTGCTCAATAATTATGAAAGACTTGTGGTATTGACTGCACCTGGTTATCCTTGAAAGTGAGTTCACTGCAGTGAATGTTCTGTTTCTTTTGGGGTTCATATTTAGGAATACTGCCTGTGAAGGTGGGGACATTTTCTTCTATGTCCTAAAAAGTTTCCATCAGAATAATATGCAGTTTGGTGTACACAGAATACAATCCATAAAAGATAAAACTTCATTTCCTGTTGATCAATTAGGATAAAATGGCTATAAAAAAAAAACCCATCAGCCACCTTGCTCTCCATCTGATTACACTAATACAGTAGATCTCCTGGAATGGACCATTCTACCATCAGCATCATGGGAAATTAAGAGACAAAATAATACAAACTAATTGGCTCTACCCTAGACCTACCAAATCAGAAAGCAGGAATCTGGCTCTAAGTGAGCTGTGTTACCAATGCCTCCTACCCAGGAGATAAAGAAGCATGTTCCAGTTTAGGGACTTCATGAATAAATATGCTAAGGTAAAACTTACTTTCCCTTCATGCCCTCTGCCCCCTTTGGTTCTGATTCCACCTGTGATATCATGCAAATGAAGTTCAGAAAGTTCTAGTACACCCGAAAGTCAAAGCAAAGGCAGAAGCCCCAGCTCCCTAGAGGCTTCCAGATGCTACGAGGTGGGTGATGGAAGATTTTAATGAAACATAACCTTAACTCATTCACAGAATATTCTCCAGATATGATAGGTCTTGAACCAGGATTTCCCATGTCTACCCTGTGTTTGAAGCTCCCCTTGCATACCCAGAGTCCATGTTGACCTGGACTATGCATCTTCTTCCTCCTTAGCACTGGCCATTCAAAAACCAAACAGAACCACAAGAGACAACAAAGGTTTCAGTTCTGAGGGAGCCTCACTCTGGACCTAATCACCTGCTGACTGACCTGGAAACAGTCTAATTACATTCCCAAAGGGTTTCTTCCTCAGAGTTAGATGACACACTGGAGGTCACCAAATCCCCCAAGGGAATCCTTCTGATATGCATTCTTGTTTGAATGCCACTGGCTTCTGCCTGAGACTACCACCCATATAGGACCCTCTCTTCTTTGGGCTGCACTCAGGAGAGCTGTTAGTTGGGATCCATTATCACGATGTTAGAGGTCAGCAACAGCTATCATAGAAAAGAAAGAAAAATGTCCTGTTTTGTATCATTTCCCAAGTTTTATGGTTTACAAACTTGCCTTTCATTCATAGTTTTAATGACCAACACAGCATCATGGTAACAGACATAGGAAGGAAGCAACATACTTAGAAAACCTTGTCACACATTCATCTCAGAATTCAGGCCTGGTATACTATAATTAAGGGTTTTTTTGTCATTTTTAATCAAAAAGGACAATATACAATTCTGATATCTAAAGAAAATGCCTCAGTGTGGGAAAAAAATAAAACACTTGTTGCATAAGCCTGATAACCGAGTTCAACCCCTAGACCCTATATAAATATGGATGAAGGAAACTGAATGCACAAGTTGTTCCATGGCCTCCTCAGGCATACCATGGCAAACACCCTTCCCCCATCATACACATATACAATACATATTTTTATAAACTGAGAAAATATTTCAGTTGGATATTTTGGCCGACATTATAAGGTATGTGAGACTTACGTAGAATAAACATGAAGGCCATAGAATCCAGGCACCCATAAGCAGCATTCTTTATAGCCCAAGCAAAGGTTTCCTTCCATGGTCACCCCATAGTTGTAGAATGTTGATGTTCATATTATTATAAAAAATACCAGTTTCCTAAGCCCCAAAGGCACGCAGAATCTTGAATTCACAGTTACTCATAGAATGGATGAAAGATGGGGTTTATAGAGAACCAGAGTCCAATTTCCAGTTTGCAATGGGTGACTTGCAACCTTCTGTGAGTCTAGCTCCAGGGAATCTGATGCCTTTTTGTGGCCTCTGTTGGAACTGCATGAATTGTGCACATAGGCAGGAACACAAACACACACACACATAAATAAAGCATTATACAAGCATTGTGTGGTAAGAGGCACTCTGTGCCACACAGCCAACAGCAGGAACTATTATCACCAATGGCATAAAGGATAGGTTTAAAACTTCAGATGCTGGCAAAATAAATTCATGTTAAGAATAAGGTACATGAAGAAACGATATTATGTAAGTGATATAGCACTGAAGGAAAGGTTGTAGAGAAAACTTCCAAGTACTTAATAACATGAATATATTCAAGAGGAAACAGGTGCATTCATATTTTGAGACATGCCAGGATACCACCTACCTGGACTGGAAAAAAGTAAGAAAAACAGATTTTAAATGTGGGATATTATTCTAGAGTGTAAGAATAAAAAGACTGGATTCTGGATTGGAATTAACAAACAGAAAAATCATCTCGAAAATAACTTTGAAATAAACTAGGATATTGAAATATGATCTGTTTGCTAAGTAACACAATGGAGTTATGGGACTAATGATGGCCTTGTGGTTCGATGGGAGGTGCCACTATTCTTAGGAGGAACTTGCTGGAGTATTTCGGGTAGTAATGGTCTAGATGTCTGCAACAATCTCCCCAGTGAGCTTCTTTTTAAGGAAGCAACAATATGGATGTGCCTATATATCCTTGAAGATACAGTGTTTAGTATTTAGTGTTTAGCCAACACTAGCAGGGGAAGGGTTTACTTTTATTCCTCTTTGTGCCAGACTAGATGCTGGGGGTGGGGGAGTATCGGGGCACAAGAGCACTCAATAGACATGGTTGAATGACTGAAAACATATCAAAGCCTTTTCAGGCAATGGTCCTGATTGAGCTTCTTCAGCAACAGAGGCTTCCTGCCTGATTTAGGTTCACCTGTAAGGAAATTAATTAAGAGTCAAGAACTCAAGACTTAGAAAGCTATTGACTTTGACATTTCACGCAGAAGTCATAGCCCAAATTAAACTCCATTTTTGAGCACTTGGGGTCACAAAGTATTTTTGTCCCTAATCATGACATTCTCCAAGGTCTGTATTAAAAAACAACCCACTGACTTAGAAATAAACACATTTTCCTTTTGAACAATGAATAAACATATCAAAAATGCAATTTCAGAGGAAGTGAGGATATTGTTTTAAAATTAGTACCATATACAAAAATGATAGTAGTAATATTTCAGGTACAGGTGAGCAATGCCCTCAAGCCACACCAGGAGGGATGAGATTGTTTAATTTGGTGGCTTGAAATGCTATGTGGAGCCCTCCTGAAACAGCCAGTAGTCCTTGTTCTATTTGGATTGAGTTTCAGATTCCTCTGTTACCTAGTATGAAATTCTGTTGACAGGGCATGGCTGTATTCTCTTGTATGCTCAGTAGCTATTGACTTTCAGCATTAGACCCACAAAAGATTGGGACACTGATGTTCTATTACAGAGAAGAGGCAGGTGTTCATGTGAGCCTTGCCCCTCATTCAGGGTATAGGTATAGTTGACAATAGCTGGGAAACTGTTTTACAAAGTGCTACCCCTCACTGAGAGCATAAATGCTGTTAAATGTTGCTAGTCAAAAAGAAACATTTTCTTCAGTGGTAGCTCTTCGTAAATTGTGTATGCTCCTATAAATAATCTCTTCCCTCCATTTGTTAAGTACCTCTTCACTCATACTGCTAGTAACTATAAATTAATTGATTCACAGTCTAGATTTGTTTGGAATCATCATTTGGTATATCACTGGTGCCTGATCTATGATGTCTATATATTCATGTACCCAATAAAATTTCATATAATACCTGTTTTATCTGGTGGTGATTAAATCCCAGTAAGATGTTCAGACTTTCAAAGTAGTGTATTCCTGTAGGTTTAAATGGTGAAGGCTCAGCTTCCTAGGAAATTGCCTCTGTTTGAAATATTGACACTTTCTGAGCAGTTTACTGACAGTCAACAAACACCATTTCTTCATCTGCTAGAAGCTGATAAAGCTAGATTTAAGTATGTATTGTATGATTGATTTCATATAATTGTCAAGTCAAACTTTATAATCATTGAAGCTGAAATTCGTTGAATTTATTTGAAAGTTCTTCAACATGTATGGCAGGATTTATTAAGATTTATATGACAAATAATGGTTTGTTATCCACCTTTGAAAAGACTGCTCAGTTTCAGTCATGACAGCATAATTTTCTAGGGAAATATGGTTTAAAATAATTTTAAAATATTCTAAGAATTCAAGCACCAATTTTTAAAACTCCATTAGTAAGAGTGCATAAAAATAGATGACTCCCCTTCCTAGGTAGTTTCTCTGTAAGCAGAGATCAAATTGAACCCATCTAGTTTGGGGGTGAGGCTCTAGGACTGCCAATAAGAGGAGCATTTATGAAGTGGTAAACCAAATTAAATCAAAGTGGGGATTCTCACAGGGGAGCATGATGATGCATGCCTACAATCATAGAACTCAGGATGCTGAGGCAGGAGTACTCTAAATTCTGGTTATCCTGGGTTACATAGTAAATTTCAGAAAAGCAAGAGCCTTTGCCACACTAACTCAGAAGTAGTACTACTGAGAGAGTTGGAGTGTTTATACTTTAATCTGAAATTAACTACACAAATACATATATAAGTATATGATATATGTCCATGTATGTTTGTACATAACACACACACACACACACACACACACTTGCCTGCCTCATTAACAGATTTTGTGTTTGTAGATAGATGATAGATAGATAGATAGATAGATAGATAGATAGATAGATAGATAGATATGGAAGATGGATGGATGGATGGATCGATGTGAAGAAGAAAAAGCCTGCATTAGCTCATGATGAAAACCTCAGTGATGCCCATTGGGTTCCTAAAAGTCATAAGAATAGATTTATTTCAGGAATAAATATTCATTTAGGTATTATTCTTGTATTTGATACAATGAGGGTTAAACTAGGACATCATACAAGCTATAAGGTACAAGTCCATTGATCTGTATCACTAGTTCTTATTTTACATTTACTTTTGAGGGGATGGGTATCACAAAGTCACTGAGGTTAGTCTTGAACTTGCTCTGGAGCCTAGAAAAAGTTAAATTTTTCCTAGGTATTTGGAAGCCTCAGATTCCTAAATAACCTGGAACATGGGCCTATTCCTCCAGTCACAGCTCTGTGTCACACTTTGAAGGACCATTTTCCTCAGGTGAACTCTTGAGTACCATGTTTACACTGACTACAAAGGTCCACTATTGAGATTTCCCGAGGAAGAAGCATTGACCTTTTTTCCAACTGTGAGTTTTAGCTACCCACAACAAAATGTGAACCTGCCCAGGTTGATGCCAGTTATCTAGTCACCTAGGAGACCTCAGATCAAAAGAACCCAGGTGGTACAATGCCAACAGAAACACAGACTTCACTGAAGGTGGCAGGAATATCAGTGCAAAGGAGCTCCCTGTTGTAGCCACCATAAGCCTCACTGTTACCCCAGGACTGCTTGCTCTTCTGTGAACTCTCTGACCTGCATCATTCTGCACAGATGGAAGGCTCTGCTCTTTATAAGAAATGTGCAGAGTGACTAACTCTACAACCACAGACCTCCCTGATTTCCCTGACCTTCCCCAAACCAGCTTGCTGGCCCTTGCTGTGACTTCATCCTCCACATTGACCTTTTCTCCTATGTCAGAATCTATGACCTAAAAGACTGCCCAGTTGCTATGTGCCCCTCTCACCCTTGGCAGGAGCTGTTACTATATTCACTGCCTCTTACATTCAGTCTCATAAACTGATGCTTCGATATTGTGTCCAGTAGACATTGCCTGTGCCTAGATATTGGCTTCTTTTATTTCCAGATGTCTGTGTTCTAGCCCTCCTGTTTGTCCATGCCCAGCACCTATTCCTGGCCTTTCAGAATTCTTTGTGTTTGCCTTAGCAAAGAACTAGAGACAGAATCTATCATACCACACCGGCTCTCCAGCCTGAGGCTCATATTTCCAGTGATGAGATATCACAAAGACCAAAAGCCAAGGGCAACACTAGAGAGACAGCAATTCAAGTGGAACAGGAACCACAGATATTTGCTCTTGCCCTGGATGCTTCACATTCCACCTTCCCTGTTGTTATATTAGAGACCCTGTGAGGCATGTGAATGCATTAGCATATGCTTGGGGTGAGAAGTTCTCAAATGATTGACACAGGCACATACTTTACATTTACCTTTTATCCCCAGCATTAACACATCCAGATAAGAATAGATTTTCCTCTGAGAGTTTTACCTTGATGGCATATGCTCATCATTAAATCTCTAAAGGTAGCTTGTGCCCAGAGCTCTACTCAATAGAATAAACGTTCTATTTTGCATTTGTCTAGTTCTTTTAAAGATCTGATTTTCCATGCAATTATCAAAATTTGTAGGACAAAAGCAAGAATCCAATTTTATTGACTAGTGAGGCCCAAATGAACTTAGAAAGACACTGAGAGGCCAATAGTTAAGTCTTGAAAATACCCTCCTGGGAATGTTGTTTATTCCTCTATGAAGGCAGCTAGTCCTCTGCTATAGTCTTTCTGCTTCTCATCACAGTGGCCCTAAAGACTTTCAGCCATGAGGCTTGGCTTTGCTATGTTCCTTAAGAAGATGGAACTGAATGTGACTATTGTTTATACAGCCCAAACCTACCACCAGGGCCTGAAATTTGTTTCTGTTCTCCAAGATGCTAAGCATATGTTCGTTCCTATGATGGCTCCTCTGGGCCTCAGCCCTTGTTTAGAATCTCATTATCTTCTTTCTCTCCTGTATGGACTGAACATACCACTTCAGCTTTGTTAGTCTCTGTTCCAGACAGCTAGCATCTTCTGAATTCTTGTCTGTCTGTCTATCCTTGTTTCTTCCTCTCTCCTCTTCCCACCTCCTGTCTCTTCCTCCCGCTCTCTGTCTCTGTGTCTGTCTGTCACTGTCTCATCTTGCTCTCTGTTTTTCTGTCTGTCTTTGTCTCTCTGTATCTCTGTATCTCTCTCTCTCTGTCTCTCTCTCTCTCTCTTCTTTTTTCCCACCTATCTCTGTCTATATCTCTGTGTGTCTGTCTCTCTCTGTCTCTGTCTCTCTCTGTCTCTCTGTCTCTCTCTCTCTTCTTTTTTCCCACCTATCTGTCTATATCTCTGTGTCTCTGTCTCTCTCTATATCACTCTCTCTCTCTTACCATATATACATTCTCTGCTCTCTTCTCTTCTCCCACCCCCTATCTGTCTGTCTCTCTGTCTGTGTCTCTATCTCTGTCCATCTCTTTATGTCTGTCTGTCTTTCTTTCTCTTTGTCTCTTTCTATCTCTATGTCTCTCTCCTCCCAACTTCTATCTTTATCTCTCTGTCTCTCTTTCTGTCTCTACCTCTCTATGCCCACTCTGTCTTCTCCTTCATTTCTCTCTCACACACATAAGCACATATACACACATACACGATTAACTCCCTCCCTCCCCCTAACACACACACACATCTCTCAGATGCTGGCTAGTTTGAGGAACCAAAGATCCAGACTAACTAACCAGAAAGCCAGCAGACACTGAGCATGCATTGTCACCTATAATCTTGCTTCCTGGATACCACTCACCCTGTGCACCTTGAACTTGGTGGGAATTTCTAGAAACCAATTTACGCTCAGAAGAGACTTAGTCACAGTGTCCTTTTGGGAATCGGAGATATGGAGTCACACTTCCCAAGCTCCACCTAGAACCAGTCCTTCCCTATGGCTATATTCTGACTCTGTCTTTTACAGAATGCTCTGTGAACAAAGCTGCTGGATTCACAGCTGCATCTTTCCTTGCATGACATGCCTTCCAAGAGATCAATGGGACAAAAGAGAAAACACTCTTACCATTTTGCACACATCAAACCAAAGCACAGGAGAATACTCCAAGTGACTCCAGGCCATCCTGGGTAATATACAACCACAAACCTGTGTTAGAAAAAGAAATCGCTCATAGCCATTTCTGTTTTTATTCAGGGCCACTTGGGTAATCAGTCAATAGGAATGAGAACCATTCCCTCTAGCAAAGGCCTCAGACCACCAACTTCTACTAAGTGTTTATGGGTGAAATAAAAGCCTTCAGAGAAGCAGGCAGCCATTTCACATGCAGAATCAGTTTAAGTCAGTTTATGCCTTCTGCATCCACAGTTTCTAGAAAATATAAGTTCATATAACTATAGACACTGACTTGTATTCCTGTCTAAGGGCTAGTTGGAGAAAAATAGCTTAAAAAGATTTTTTTTTTTTTTGGACAGGACATAGCTTAACCTGACACACTCAAGGACAATAATGCCAAAAATTGTGTAGCAAATTCTCTGGCCTATATCAGAAAAGTCTGCTTTTTACTTGCTAGCTGTTTGTTTCTTTGTTAAAACAAGACAGGAGTGGGATACGACTTTGGAGCCCTTCCAGGTAACAGGGCTGGAGTCTAAGGTCATGTGGTTCGAATAAGGTTGTGAAGGGCCTAAGCAGAGTGATAAGGGTCTCAGGTGGTTTAATCCTAACTCTGAAGTCAGAAACAGGTATATGAAGGGTTTCCAGCATCTCTTTTAAGAGAGAGGTGGTAGTTACCTCTTGTCCTAGCTCCCAAGATGCCGGGGACAAATATGTCATTTAGATTGCAATGTCCAATGTAGAGATTCTAACCTTAGCAGGGTACCTGCTAAGGAGGTTCTGCTTGCCCCTTAAAAATACAAAAAGCGTTTTCCTGAAGCCTCTTAGATTAATATATGCATGGAAACAGCTAGGAGCATAACAGCATTTATTATGTTTCATAAATGAACCCCATAGCACAGTTGCCAGAACTGATTCATTGACAGCCGGGTGAGGGACAGAGCACA
The DNA here is from genome assembly GCF_003668045.3 of Cricetulus griseus. Taxonomy (NCBI): domain Eukaryota; kingdom Metazoa; phylum Chordata; class Mammalia; order Rodentia; family Cricetidae; genus Cricetulus; species Cricetulus griseus. Next base: position 23,976,881 of record NC_048600.1, on the reverse strand, counting down.
GACAAAGGCTGCAATAAGCCAACTGGAACCACAACAACTCTGCTCTAGGGATAAAAATTCAGATTTGGTTTTCCTGGAATGATCTGCCTTGCAAGCCACTGCAAACAAGCACAGATACAATGCCAAGTCCTAATTTTCAAGATTTATTTTATATCAGTTACCTGAGTCACACCTGACAGCAATTGTCCTAAGGAGACAACATGGCTATAAATGGTTCCACATTCCCTGAGGATGTGGCGATGTGGCTGAGATCAGAGTTATTATTGGGAACATAAATAAGTGATGTGACTGGATAGGACAACTGGTGACCATTTCAACAAAACTGTTTTTTTTTTTTTCAGCAGAACCCTAAAGGTGAGAAGTTCACCAAGTGGACATGTGTGGATTTACGTAAATTGGCAACCAAAGACAAAGAAAAGGACTGATAGCAAAATTCATCCTACTCGTTCACTCTTTAAAATATATATCTAACTCAACCTAAATATATAATAATCAACTTTGGGGTCCTCGCCACTTCCTTCACATTTAGGAACTGAAAGCATGGCATGCTTTTATTTCATTGCTGAGTCTTCCTTTCTAGTCATCCATTAAAACCACAGTGTTGTTGAGATATAGCCCCCACTAGGACACACCCACATGTGTAAAGACAACAATTCAGTGGTGCTATATACCATGAAATTTACCTATCTAAACTTTGCAAGTCGGTGGACTTTAATATATTCATGGTATTTACAATCAGTGCCATAATAAAGTTTTGAACATACTCACTCTCAAGTGAAAGGGGGGGGGGAAGGCAACTGAAACTTGGATAGTCTCTGCTTCCTCTCATAACCTCTTCACTCCATTCTCTGGCAATCAGGACTTTTCACAGAAGTGACTTTTTCATCTGTTGCTTTTCAGACTTGTATTTTCGTATTCAAGTATCTCGAAGTTCATCATGTCATAGCAACTCTTCATTCATTTGCTTTCCTGAGTAACATCCTATTGTATGGTCATATAATATGTTATTGATCCATGTTTTCAAGTGGTGGACATTTTTCTTATTTGTGTCTTTGTGTACTTGAGTGGGTGTGTATATGTGAGTGGGTTATGTGCATTGCATTATGAGATTATATGGTAGCTGCATTGGACACTTCAAGGAGGTTCACTGCTGCATCCCTGAGTGGCTGCACAACTTTACATTTTCACCAATATAAGGATACAGTTTCTCCAGATCATTGTCAACATTTATTATTTTGTCATTTTGATTGTAGTCATTCTAGTCTACATACAAAGCAGTATCTCATTGTTGTCTATCAACTTTTGAAATTTTCTGGATATATGACCATCATGAGATACTAACTAACAACACTCATTATTGAACATCTTTATAGGCTTGGTGAGATTGTCAAGAATTGTCATTATCATAATTGGGGCAGTGAAAGAGCCCAAAAAGAGACAGAGACATGAGAAATTATCTGATAATCACTCATATTTGATACAGGCTCTTGAGCACTCATTGTACTGCTATCTGGTTTTCACTGCTTGACATTTTTCTACTTAACAAATTCTGCTTTTAAATTTACTGCAGCATTTTATTAAAAGTCTTTAATATCCTTGTGTGACATTTCCTTGGATAAGTGGGCTTACTTAGAATGACTGTGCTTTAATGTTCCTCCATAAAGCACTTATTTTTTTTTTATATTTCCAATGAGTTGATCATTTCTAAAGAAAAAAACTGGTGAAAAAGATAATTAGTTTATCTTTCTTATCCTTTATTCTGAAGTTGCTTAGCCTTTTGTTCATTTTAAACCTCAGAAATGATAAGCCCTTCCTACTGCTCACAGTTTCTGGCTGAGGCCACGGTTAGAAACTTGCTGTGTGTTACAGCCAAAAGTGGTATGCAAACATTCATCTTCACTCTGCTTCTCTGAGATTTTTGCTTTATGTCATGTCCTCTTAGTTCCTTACATCTGATCACAATATACTGAGTTGATTTAATGAAGAGTGATTTTGTAGTTCAAAAAAGCAATGCTAAAGCCATTATCTTAGACAAAGAAGCAAGAACTTAATGTTCTTTTGAAATCTGATAGTGATTTTTTGAAATCATCCATAATAATTAATTTTAATAAACAAGATATTAAAACAATGTCAATTTCTTCATTCTTTATTTCAGTAAATTCCCTTTTTCCATTAATTTGATGGAAAATTATTTGATGTCTGCTTTCATCTAGTGGAGTTAGTTTCATTGGGATTTTGGTTTAATTTACTTTCATTAATGGTAACTGCACTGATACAAAAAATACAGGTATATATAAATGTGCATGTTATATATAAAGTTTAATGTGACAATACCTCATCTTGTGGTTTAAAGTTATCAACTGATTTGCTTAACAGACACAGTTCATTCCATGTACATTATTATAATGCAAGACTTTGGTGATAATGGCTTTTTTGGCAATGATAAGCTTCAGATAGAATGAAAAACTATCAGGCAAAATCCATTTCATAGAAAGGGGATCTTATTGACATAGGTTTTACAATTACTATTTCCCTTCCAAAGGTTAAGACACTAGCTGAATTGACAACAACGAGGTGCATTTATGTGCAAATGGTGAAGGCACAGGAAACAGTCACTGCTTGAGTTCTGGAAGTTGCTTTGACAGTGCTGCACACTTCCTTTTCTTTGAGTGTTAAATGAACCAGTTTTAAACTTACTTTTGCCATTTCACCACAATGGCAGTTAATATTGTCAACATGACAGGCTCTAGAATCAACTAGAATAGAGACAAGACTCTGAACACAACTGTGAGTGATTAGCTTCAGAACATGACTGTGAGAGATTAATGATCTTGGGTTAACCTAAATGGAAAGATCAGTCTTGACTCTGGGCAGTACTATCCCATAGGCTGGAGTCCCAGACTGAATACAAAGGAGAAAAAGAGCTGAGCCCAGCATTTATATCTCTCTGCTTCCTGATTGTGTATTCATCTGATCAGCTGCCTTACACTGCCATGAAAGATCTTTAGACTGTCATCCAACATTAATATTTCCTACCTTAGACAGCTTCTTATTAGGGATTTGTCACAGCAGCAGCAAGACTAACTAATATGACTGCCATTGTTTTAATATCTGTTTGCCATTAACAAAAGTTTAGAGAAAGTCTGATTGAACTCTAGGATTATTTGAATGTTTGTAAGTACTATACGCGTAAGTTCAATGGTTTCCCTGCAGACAAATACCTTGAAACTCTAACTTCTAGTACCCTAGAGTGTGGTATTTGGAATGATGTGTGGTTTGCACTTAGTTAAAATGCAGGTGTTTGATTGGCCCCTGATCTGGTATGACTCCATTTTGAAATGGAGATGTACACACAGCAAGAACAATGGGTGAAAACATGGTCAGGGTGACATTTGTATAAGCCAAGAATCTTTCCTCCACCTCAAAAAACAGTCAATTCTCACCAAATTGTGTTCTCAGCAAAACTATGTCCATTAAACACCTAAAGTAAAATTCCTTTTCTTTGTTGGTGATAAGACTTGTCATATTTATGGAAATGGGGAGAGAAGATAGCAATATCCTTAGCTTTTATCCATCCAGGAAAGTATTCCTTAGTGTTCAAACATCTGTTCCCTTGAATTGGGATGGATTCTTTCTTTATAGCTACATATATGACTCTCAAAAAGTACTTTAGGGTATCTGTCAAAGTGAAAGAAAATTGATCACAGGAACACCCCCAAGGACCTTCCCAGAACTGTGCCTTGTCCTGAAGTCATTCAGGATAGAGGTTTAATCTATAACAAAGATGTTAGTAATTTACATGCACTTGAGTTAAAATTCTTAATGTTCAAAAATCTGCTTTTCCTTCCCCTTGAAGGAGATGATTATATCTGCCTGTCACATGAAGAAGAGACATGTGAAATGACCTATATGGATGAATCTCTCCTTGTCATAACACTGAGATATATAAATCACATTTAGAGCTAAGAATGAACATGGAGTGTGGAAATTGAAAGATCTGATAAAATTGTGAGCTGTCTCTAGTTGACTTCCACAGTGCAGATGTGTTATAGTAGCAGTAAGATTTATCAAAGACCATTGAACCTAATGTATCTACTCATTCATTCTAGCAACTAAAACATCTTATTGGAGTTGTATTCTGTGATAGGGAGATACAAAGATTTTCCAGGTGTAAAAGAAGCTGCAGTCAATCATAGGAGATGCATTTTAAAAAGATGACTCAAGGAATCCTCTACACATGCTTAAAGGCATTATGGCTTGCAAGTACTGACCCTAGCACAGAATGGAAATGGAAATAAAGGATCTAAGTGCCCCCCGATCAAGGACTCTGGTAAATATCTATAAGATTATGTAACTACACAGTTCAATTAGTGTGTGATATTGATAAGAACCATATGATATTGAGTAGTTGAGATACAGCATTTTCATAAAACATCACAGATGCAGATCTTCATAAATAAAAAGAGTTGCTTTGTGCAGGATATGGGGTTACAATGAATTGATGGAACAGTATGACCTCTGAAAGACAGGTGAAGAAAAATAAATCTATTTGATTCTTAAAATTTTTCATGATTAGTATTAGGCAAATTGCCAAGTGTTTAAAAGACTATCAGCTGAAAGAAAATTGATTAGAATTTTTGTGTACCCAAGTAATGTCAATAATGATGTCACACACTTTTGTAAAACATGGTACCTTCAAGAAATTAAAATCTTTGCTGAAAAAATAATGGTTTGGGGCATTTGTAAGACTGAGTTCTCAGCTAAGAGGGATTGTTTATGAGCTGTGGAGACTCTGTCAAGTTAGTTTCTTTTATCTACATGCAAAGAATTATCTATCACTTTAGGATGCTCTGATGTATTTCAAATGAAAGTGTTTTAGATAGCAAATCATCCCACAGATTCTAAGGATACATAAGGTATCAGAGATCTAAAGCAGATGTCTGGTATAAAGTACAAAAGATTCATAAAATTTTAGATGTAAATAATAGTTACATCTATTTTCTTCCTAGAGATATGTAGATAAAGAGAGGAATTGAGTGTGCAAATGACTTATTACAGATCATGTCCAGGAGAATGGGTATGGAATGAGTGTCTTTGGAAGGTATTTTCCTTCGTGGAACAAAGAGCTGAAACGTTAATGTCATCTATTTATACACAGAATTCTTGGTGAACCTTAATTGTAGAGCCCTATACATCTGGTTTTCTACATTATTGACTCAGTGTAGCTTTCAGGAGTGGTAGATCCATTTACAGGATCATTGGATTATCAGAAACACAATGCCATTCCCACACAAAGTAAGAGGAAATACATTTTCGGAAGCAGTGAGAAGTTATCTTTCTGCAGACCAGCACACCCCTTCCAAATGGAGTTTCTATTTGTTTTCTCCATCTATAAGGACAAAAACAATGCTGAATTTAGCCTCTAAAGTCACTGGAGACTGAGGCTACTTTGCATCAATACGGTCTCCCTTCCAAGAGGCAGTTGGAGCATTTGCCTTGAAACTGATGCACTATAATTTAAGAGACCCTATCTTTCATTGGCATGTTATTAGTTTAACATTACTACAAAATACAAGTATAGAATATGCTTTAATTCTGAATATCAAATTTGCCCAAGCTTAAAGCTTGAACACACTACATTAGAATTCCCAGGTGAGTGTCCTCTTTCACATCATTCCTGGGTTCCCTATTCCCACCATATGAATACTAGTGACTCTCCCCAGCTTTCTCCACAGGGCATGTGCAGCACTGTCTCCAGGCCATTAACACCCTGTATCATTACTTGACCATGTTATTTCACTTCATGAGACTATGACACATTCCCCCTTTCTATCTGGAGTGGTATTTTCCCCAAGGCAATTCAGAAAAGTATTACTCACACTGTCCCATCTCAGTCAAATGTCACTTCTGCAAAGCCCTCTCAGGGCCTCAAGGAAGTCTTTAACACCTGAAGTGCACTTTGTTCTAAAGCCCAGAGTATTGTGTTTGTTCTCAAATATCTGAAACTTCAGATGGCCTTATAATTATCTATTGTGTGCCTCGACTCCCCTCCCACACATGCACTCCAGGAACAAGGTGCACATCTTGATTGGTTCTTTATTCTTAAAGGTTCTTGCAGTGCCCTCCACAGCTTGATATTCAATAAGTAGTTGCTGTAATTCTGATATCAGAACCCCCCCAGGACTTTCAGAGTTCTACCCTGTCCCAAAGTCACTGAGATTAAAGATAGTAGGAAATTATTCACTGTTCCCGGCTCTACTCATAGCCAAATTTTCATTTCCTTTGAAGAATCAACATTATCAACCTCCTTGCTTTTAGCCTCTATCTACTGCAGTTGCAAAAACCAATTTCATAATGATTTGCAGTGTCTTCTTGCTTTCATAATCTTGGGGCAGAGTCAAATTTTACTTTTAAAAAGTCCGTGCTTTGAGGGAGAGTTTTTTTTTTTTTTCCTGGCATAAAAGTCCAGTTGACATGAGTTTGGATTATAGGTGGTTTGAGAGAATCTCTGCAGCTCCCCTGGTCTTTCCAGGATCACTCGTTATCCTATGAGGGATGTGGAAAAACTCTACTAAGCAACTGGAGCAAGAAAGAAGGGGAAGAGAATGCTGACCTAGGTTTTCCTGATTGGTTGGTTCATCTGTGTTTAGCAAACCTCTGCCAAACTAAATACTCAGTGTCTTGCATTATTTTAGAAGTAGAAGAGGTGACCAATTAATTACACACAGCCATTGAATATGCAAAGAATCTCAAGTTGCAAGAATCATTTTCATAGAAACAGTTATAAAACCACTTAACAAATGATATGTAAGTATAAGTGCTCTCAATGGACAGAGTGGGTTGCCAATAGTTTGAACTAAGCTAATATTCCTATTCCTGTTGGATTTTGAAAAGGGAGTTAAATGTAAGATATAAATACGATATACATTGTAAGGGGCTTTGGATTTTTCCTGTAAGTCTACTTATCCAATGTAGGATTTCAAAATAGAGGGTTATTATCTTTGGAACACAATCACATTGTGGTGGCTCAGTGATTAAGAGCACTTGCTGCTCTTGCAGAGAACTGAAATTTGCTTCCCATCATCCATATCAGGTGGCTCACCATAGACAGTAACTCCAGCTCCCTCATCCCAACAGTGTTTACTGATTTTGTAATCTCAGTAAAAAGCTTTTTATAAATACTATAAATTTCAGGAGCTTTGCTTATTTACTGAGTTTTGTAAGTTACACTTATTTCCTGTATATTAAGAAACCCCATCCTCTCTCCAAGAAAACTCCCTATAACATCCTTCCTCTTGAGAAAACATGGAATCAGAATTGACACATATAACTTTGTTGCTCATTGATTTGATCTGAGGCTCAAGATCCCATGTGTGAAATAAGTTGTTGAAGATCAGGTTGATGCATAAGATGTTAAAAGAAATAGCTATGGAATCAAACTTATAAAAAATAAGCCACTTCATGATTTGGTTTGGATATCAGGAGTGTCCCTTATTTCCAATGACTTGAGTTCCTCACCTGTAAATTGTGGGACCAGTACAGCACTTTCTATGAACAATTAACAGGGCGAACAGATTCCTAAGGCCTGTGTGATGCCCTATACAGAAATATTGCAGGGATATATGTATATCACCACTGTTTTCCTCAATCATTTTCATTTTGTTTTGCTATGTACTATTTGAATATGTATTATTCTAGTCTAGGGTGTTGGGACTGTATATGATCTATTTTTGGGAAAACTAGGATGTGAGTTAATACAAGGAAGAACTCAGTCACTAAGTGGACAGAATAGAAATATCCACACATTAATAGTCTCTTTAATGCAACACTGAAGAGGTCAATAACATGACTAGAAAGCGACTGCTTTTGTTGTCAATGATCTTGAAAACATAGGACCTCTGAAGCCTGGGACCATGCGAACAATAGTCACTCAAATGGACCAAGGATGGCCGTTGGATGCAACCATCACACTAAGCATCCTGAGAGAAGGCAATTACTCACATTAGTATGGACAGTTCATTGCTAAAGCAGCAGTGTACTTGAAAACCTGAGACATCATTTTGGAAGTAAGCTGTGTGATGAGGGAACTGCTTGACTAAGTAGAATTTGGGTTAATGAAAATCAGACCCTTCTGCCATCCTGATCATCGTCTACCCGCATTAAGATTAAATTGTGTATATTGCTGACTGTCCTCCATTTTCACATCAAAAAGAGAGCAGAGAGATGACATTTGTGGTAATTTGGCTACAGGCTACAGCAACCTAATTAGAAATATTCAGTTCTCCAAGTTCACAAAATTATATTGTAGCAATTGTTCTTAAAAATTCATCAACAAAAGAGCAATGAGCTTAACCAAAAACTGGCAGGTAACATGTGTCCCAAGAATAAGTTCTATATCAAGGCTAGACTATGGAAAGCTTTAATTCCCCAAGGTGGAGAGGATATTCTCAGCCACACTGTCCTGTCAAGATCTGTATGGTTTTCAGTCATATGGGTTCCTGTGCCCTCAACTGGAGTCCAGGACATATTCAGGATCTTTCTTTTCTACCCCACAACACTCTGATTCCCTCTCTATGAGCTTATGGAGCTTGGTGTACAGGAGAACAAGCCAGAATGTTTAATGAAGCAGCTAAGCATCTTTGGATGAATCTCATTCAGTCCTTTGACATGTATCTTTGAAAGGATACACTGCTCCAAGCTTAATCTTGCAACTAAAGCATTTTTTTATTTCAAATTTCTTTTCAATAAACCCTACAATATATTTTATTGGCATAGCACCTACAGTGTCCTGGGTGGTATCTTTCATGGCATAGATCCACAGGTAAGATGAGTTGATTTCACTTCTATGTTAATGGTTCTTTGATGATGCGCCAAAATATACATACAAAACTTCTAAAAGATGCTACTATCTAAGCCCCACTTCAGACAAATCAAATTAGTATTTCTATGTGGAATCTAGACATCTGTATGTTTTGAAACATCCCAAATAACAAAATACAAAGTTAGTTTTGAGGCCCACATAACTGAGTCTCTCAAGGATGTCCGGCTTCATTATTCAACAAGAAATCTGTAAGATTGGTATACCAGTACCCTGTGTGCATTGGGACAGCATACTATGAAATTTCTGATGTAAAAATTCTGATTTGGGATGTTGGGGACACAGAATCTACTGTGCTGTGAAATTGCTTCTGATGTAGGTAGCCCATAAGCCACATTCTAAGAACTTCTTGCACTAATTGTAACTAGGCAAGAGGGATTTAAGGAGCTTGGAATTCATTAAATCTCCACACTGCTGTACATGCTAGTCACCCAATCCAGACACAGCAACTGCACCTTCATATATAGAAACTTCATGCCTCCTCATCATGAGATCCTTACCTTCATGTCCTTATTGTACATAGTGTTTGTACATAGTATTTAATAGAATATATGGGGAGTTTATCTATGTATCTATCTATCTGTCTGTCTGTCTATCTATCTATCTATCTATCTATCTATCTATATCTATCTCTATTTATCTATCTACACACAAATACACATACACAACATAAACACACATACATGCATTCATAGGTGTGTGTGTGTGTGTGTGTGTGTGTGTGTGTGTGTGTGTGTGTGTGTGTGTGTGAATGTGTGAAGCCCTCAAAGATCAGTCTGTCTCTGATTCCTGGCTATAGATTAAATTCATGATATAGACTAGGTGAATCTCAATGAAAAGACAAATGCATCAATTTTGGGTCAAGATTAATATGAATCTGGTGGTTCAGCTATAATATCTTCCTGAAATGTAAATCTCTACCCAGACATAATACTACATAAGTAGGGAATAAACCCTCAGTACATCTTATTATTGAACAAAATCCCTATATTCATGTCTCAGCCTGGGACCCAAGAACTTGTGAACCAGCAATAAATGTCACCAACACAACCTTTCCTATATTATAAATTGTTACAGTGAGGTTGGGCATAGAGATAGCCAGTGCTGTAATTCCAGTTCTTTAAGGGTAGAGGTAGAAGGGTTGAGAATCATGGTCTTGCCCAGTTACAGAAAGAGTTTAAGAGTAGTCTAGGCACTGCCAGGCCTTGGTGGCACACGAATTTAATCCCAGCATTTGGGAGGCAGAGGCAGGTGGATCTCTGTGAGTTCAAGGCCAGCCTGGTCTCCAGAGTGAGTGCCAGTATAGGCTCCAAAGCTACACAGAGAAACCTGGTCTCAAAAAACGAAACAAAACGAAAAAGAGTAGTCTAGGCACAGATAGACCATATCAATGCATATATGGGCAGCACCAATTGGACTCATTGGGTAATAAAAAGATTATGAAGAAAAGACAAAAATAACATAAACTTTGGAGGGGGCAGTGCTCAGGAGAGAAAGTAGAGAGTAGATATGATCTAGGAACATTGTAAATATGCATAAAATTAGAAAAGTGAAAAAATTTAAAACAAGAAAAACGAATCAATTTATAAATTTATTTGTGTCCAAGTGTTGTTGCAATAGCAAGTTACATAAAATTCCCAGCAGATTAACAAACAAAACAAAACAAGATTTGTCTTTCAGTTCAAATCCGCAGGCTAAGTGACAGCATGCTTCGGCAGCACCTCTAATTCCAAGATGAACAAAAATAATTACAGACAGAGGAGAAAATAGATTCAGAGGAATTTTGTTCTAACCTAGCATTACATCATCTGTGCTTAGCCTTCATTAGTCAAAGCAACTTGTATGGCCAAATTCAATAATGAGGCAGTGACTCTCTCCTCATAGAGAGCTTCCCACAATTCACACAGCACTAAACAGGAATGGATAATCACTCCACAGGTAAATGGAGAGCAATGTACAGGCTTATACTAGGAAACAGGACTTCTAAGCTCTTGGCCCTTTGAAGTTCCTGCTTAGGAAATTACCCTCATGCATTATGTCAGTGTCTGTGGTACTAATCATGTTCCATGTCTAAATTCTGCTTTTTGTTCTGTACTCAGCCACCTGCAGCTTCATCTGTCTCTACAGGGGCATCACTTTCTGGTTGCTACATCCTTGGAGTGTGCCTCTTAAGTATACCACTGCCCATCACCAGCAATGATCTAATCTAGAGGTGATTACTTTTAACCAAACACCACCCTACATCTTACGTTTGTACAGTCTACCGGGACTGCCCCCAGTGGGCTAGCAACTTGAACTGGAGAACCAAGCTGAGGTTTCCTTCCCTTTATTCTCCACTCTCCCCTATGCCTTGCTGGCCAGGATACAGCTAAGCCTTGCTGCAGAGATACTCTTATCTTCCTCTGCTTGGCAACTATTAACGATGGGTGGTGGGAACTTTAGTCGACAATCAATATTCAGTGAATCATCCTATCCTAGCCAGATGGCCTTGTTGAGAAGGCTGTGCATTACAAGATGAGCAAGGTGCATGCCTGGATCTTGAAGTTACTGAGACTGAGGCAAGCACATCTTTCGGCCTGAATTGCTGGCCAGAAGTGTCCCTATTCTGAAGAATTCCTGATTCTAGCTAGACCCTGATTGTTGGTCACCAACCACCCTGGGCAAACAGCTCTATCTGTGGATTTGTATTTCTTGTCTCTGTTAGTGTAGCTGATGCATTGCATCTGCCCTTTGGACCACAAACATCTTAAGTACTAATACCCTGTAGAGAAAAAGTGTATCAATCACTGTCCCCAAATACAGCATCCCCCTTTAAAAAAGAACTTTAAAACTACTTTTGAAAATGGTCCCCAAGTCTCCCTATGTTTCATCACTCCACCTGGTTCAATCATTATGAAACAGATAGGAACAGAACAGATACAGGGCTGTGTAGTGGCATCTTGCCTTGCCAGTGAACTTGTAGTGGTGGCCACACACTTTGGGCATGGTTTCAGGTGCAGACATGAAGGTAGAGGAGGACTGGCTCTAGCTCTCTTGGGTTGCAGAGAGCATCAGGAGGGCAGGGACTGCCTCTTCTCTACCTTAGGACTGCTGTTTCTTTTTCATTTTCTACAAGAAGAATAGCTACAGGCCCGTAAAGCCTGCTTCTTTGTTTCTCTACTGATTCAGACAGGAACTGAGAAAATGAAGTGCTGAGAAACACTGAGGCTTTGTTTGTAGTTATTAACATTTGCCAAAAGCACTTTTCTCTGGATTTGTTTAGAAGCAACAGTGGAATGACCAAGAGAAGTGAGTCATCAGAATTACCTGTCCCAAGGTACTCCTGCTTTCAGCCTTCTGCTGGTTTCTTGTTCATCAGGGGCACAATTTTACCCTGTGTGCCAATTCTTCTTGCTTCCTTCCATTCTGAGGGAGGGCATGGTTTGGTGGACACTGGGTATAGTTGAGCTCCTGCATTTCCTAACTATTTAGAGTATGTATATGTGGGGACATGTAGCAGAACGGCAAAACACCAGATTCATTGCCATTTCCTTATTTCATGTTGGCTCACTTGCTTAACTGTTTGTTTTTTGTTTGTTTGTTTTTGTCTTATTGACTATAAAAGTCTCTACCTCAGATTTCTAAAAGTATGACCTTCATTTAGCCTTACCTTGTTAAGGTTAAAATTTCTCTGATCAATAAAACCAGCTCAGAAGTCAGCAGGCCAGAATATATGTTTACAAAAATACAAGGAGATTAGGTTCAAATAATATACTATAACGTCTCAGAGACATGTATATTTTTGCCTGTGCATCCCCAAGGAGCACATCACCTGGACTGCAATTGAGGAATTGAGGAAGCAGAATGAATTTAATTTCATGACAAAGGTCATGGAGTATGAAGGTTAGGATCAAAAGATCACCCCACTTGTAGGAATGAAAACCAGAGACTTGAAAACAGAAAGGCTAAGTTAAGACCAATGCCATGGCTTAGGGGGTAAGATTCCTGATGGCTATGCTGACAATGGCTATCCTCAATCCAGAGGATTCAAGAGATGGAAGGAAAGAGCTAACCTTCAGCATGTTGTCCCTTACCTCCACAGGTCTACTGTGGCAGTACACACATGCATGTAGGCAATGAACGAATGAATGAATGATGAATTGAAAAAGAAAGGCTATCATATATTCCTTTCTAATAGAATTGGAAGCTACTGGTTAGTTTTGCATATTAATAAGTATTTTCAATATATGACCTGATTATGAGGAAATCATGTTTCCATAAACATCAATATTTGCAAATAAAAAGACATGGTTTAGTGTCACTAACAGGAATTCCTATTAGTGACATGAAGAAGAAAATCTCGAAGCCCCTTCCCCAAATGCTGATTAAAAAAGTTTTAGCTGACACATAGTAAAAATTATACACTTTTAAATAAGTCTCTCTCTCTCTCTCTCTCTCTCTCTCTCTGTCTCTCTCTCTCTCTTTCTGTGTGTGTGTGTGTGTGTGTGTGTGTGTGTGTGTGTGTGTGTGTGTGTGTATGTATGTGTGTTAAAATCGAGAAGCCACTTATAATCTTCCACACTGGTGTCCAGCAAAGAGAAGGTGTCAATTGCATATAGTAGCAAAAAATGTTATATGCAGTGGAGTCATATAAACAACATTTCATAGTCCAAGATCTGGCTGGAAAAGTTGTTAGCTATTCACAGCCTTCTTGCTAGATTGACAATCTTTTCATTGTGTTCCCTGTCCATAAAGGACAAAGCAGAGAGAGCAAGCAGCTTGCTTTCTTCTTATGAGAGCATTAATTCCACTTACAAGGACTGATGCCATAACCTAATCACTTCCCCAAAGTATCATCCCCTGGAAGTCAATGTAACAGGCTTTCTTTTGGGCCACCAGAGAGCTCCCAAATCATTACATGGAGATCTAATATTAGTTGTGGAAGCTAGGCCTTATCTTATACTTGTTTCACTAGGTCTTGTAACTTAAACTAACCTATTTCTCTTCATCTATGTTTTGCCTCAAGGCTTTTTACCTTTAATTCTGTAAGTCATACTTTTACAGCTTGCTGTATCTGGCTGGCTGGCAACTAGCTGGCTGGCCCTGAGCAGCCTCCCCCCCTTTTTCTCTCTCATTCTCTTCTTTCTCCTGCTCTCCTCCTACTTATTCTCTCTGTCTACCAGCCCCACCCACCCTCTACTGCCTAGAGATTGACCATTCAGCTTCTTTGTAGATCAATCAGGTGCCTTAGGCAGGCAAGGTGAAACAGCAACACATCTTTACATAATTAAACAAACGCAGCATAAACAAATGTAACACATCTTTGCCTAAATAAATTGAGCACATAATTAATATAATATCCTTTTACATAGTTAAAGTAATAATACACAGCCAGTCATCAACTTGAAAGTTTCAGTATATGATGGGGAGCACACAAATATTCAGAAAACAGTTTGTTCCAACAGGATATTAAATAAATGAAAAAAACTGCTAATTTGAGATATTTCTTCATCCTTAGCTAAGCAAATGTTACATTCCTTGTGATTAGCTTACATAATGCCTTGTAGCTCTTCTCTAATCAACAACTTACCCATTCACCCAAAGCTTCACAGATCCGCCAATGAAGTTTGCTATTTATGCATACTTTCCAAAGCTGAGTAATGTTAGTCATATTGTGTGGGTAGAAGACCTGTAAGAGGTATCATGAAAAAGGTCAGAGGGGAAAATATGAGCCCACTCCAGTTGCAGCATCTAGTCTGATTCTGACACAAAAATCTCCATTTCCCTTCCAAAGAGAATTGACCACCTGCCTCCTGGGATTCCTGAAACTGAGTAGAGAGCTAAAGGCAAAAGAGATCTTGTAGGTCATTATTTTCCATCTGCCTCAGAGACAGGTGAACCTCAGAGTCTAGCCTGGACAACCAAATAATACAACTGCCTTGATTGAACAACACAGGAAGCTGTCAATTGCCATACTAAAGTGAGGGAAGAGGGGAACCCATGAGCCTCCAAATACTTTAATATTTATGTTTCATCACTGTTTGCTAAATAATCCTTAAAAGGGGTTTACTTATTGTGGGGCTGCAGAGATGACTCAACAGCTAAAAGGACCTGACCTAAGTTCCCAGAATCCAAGGATGGCTCACAACTGAATATTACTCCAGATCTGATATTCTATTCTGGCCTACAAAGGCACACATACATGGTACATGTGCTCACATGCACGTAGGCATGTACACATACGCATTCATACACACACACATACACACACTTGCGCACACATACAAAGTCTTGTTTTAAATGGACACTTACTTTTTCTTACCAACAATTTTAGAGTGTGGTTTGATTTACATTTTCCATGTGTTCATGCTGCCTCTGTGTCTCCAGCTTTTGGGATGAAAGACACCCCACTGCCTGAGCTCAAAGAGAAAATTCAACTCGATAAATATTCCTAAGCATCTGTTGCAGACTTTTAATCTGTTATGTCTTGGACTTTCAAAGTTAAAGAGCCAAATGTCTTACTTTCAAGTTATAACATTTTTCAGTGGAGAACGTGCATAGTTTAGGAATCAGAAGACTTACCAAAATATTCTACTGAGCAAAATATTCTACTGAGTATCTCTGCCACAGGCTGACTGTATTATGCAAGGTGCCTTTTCTTTCTGAGTCCCAGTTTTCTCAAGGAATTGAAGAAATGTAGATAATGATATTTCCTTAATTGCTCTTGGGTATAATGATAATGTTTGTGTGTGTGTGTGTGTGTGTGTGTGTGTGTGTGTGTGTGTGTGTGTGTGTGATGAAAATATATATTTATCTTACATGCCAGTTTGAGCTCTCTTATTACAGAAACACAATAAAAATTAACTGTTACTATTTTCCATATCACTATTAGTAATACTATAGTGATAACTGGTATAATTTTTGTTTTATGCTACTACTCAGAAGGATGACATTTTAGAGAATGATATAAATAAATTATTCAATTTTCACTCCCCGTAAATGGGAGTTATTTTTAAGACTAACCAAAAAAGTTCCACAGCATCTTCCAGTAAGTTTAACACAATTAACTTCTAGGGGTTAAACAGCTTACAATTTCCATCAGCTTTCATAGCTGTCTTCACAGTGGTAAATTGGAAAGCTCAACCATTTTTCAGGGGATACAGGTAGACAGTGGAAAGGCTAAAATTCAAATATACCCATTATAGCTTGTGAATTATATGCTAAGTGCTTTTTACTTGGGACCCAAATAACTGGGGTTCTAGGATGATAGTGGTAAGGCTTGGAGTAACACACAAGCCAGAGTGCTTTCCCAGAGCTTTGTGTCTGTCTCTAGCTCTTCCTAAAGGGCAAACCATCCCTTTCTTGAACCACATTTTAGATTCCTTTCTTACCTACACTCCATCTCCCAAATACGCATGCCTAAGAAAAGGAATGTTTTCATTGCTGGAGAGAGTATCTGTCCTGATCTCCTAATTTCCCTACCAAAGAGGGAAGACAGTAATCCTAACCATGTCTTTTTTTTTTTTTTTTTTTTTTTTTTCCTGAACCAAAAGGTCAACATTAATGCTTCCATGTTCCCAAGCACCGACAAATCCAAAGGATGAGTCCAAGCTTTTCAAGGCCCATGGCATATGAGAGCCCATATTGGAATTGATGCAGGAAACCCAACTGAGCAGTGCTTGGAGCTAAGCTTGGCACCCAAAACTTAGTACTATGAATCATTTTTCCAAGTTGCTTTATATTATAATATGGGAAAAAATATGAATACCAGTATGTTCAAATATTTTTTGTTGTTATGAGAATTCACATCACTGTCTAGTTTCAGAAAATTCACATATATTTACTCACTATTTAATTTTGTGAGGTCACTGTCTCAATGTGTGGCTTTGATCCTTCTGTGTTTTTCTGTGCCCAGAAAGGGGCAAATTAAATCACTAATCACTAGGTATATAAAGACAAAAATAGATGAATAAAGTTTTATTTAAAACAAATTTGTCCTAGAAAGCCAGGAGAACATACACCCTCTTCATCCACTGAGTGAGGAGACTCACATGTGTCTACCCCAGTGCACAACATATAATGGCTTAATGGATTGTAGGTTCCCATTAGGGAGAAAACCACACAAATGATAATTCAGAGTATCAACTTGACAACCACATGTCCATGGGTAAATTAGATAATCCCCTTGAGTTCCCTCCTCTTCATTTGTAAATATAAAAGACTGATTTCCCTTTACTATCTCATAAAGCTATTCCACAAATTGTCGAAGTAAATCAAATATAAATTTAACTGGTTCAATGACACCCTCTTAACCATGGCAACAATAAGATCCACAGGGATGCTCGGCATAATGTCACATACCTGAACTCCCAGAACTTGAGAGGCTAAGGCAGAAGGATGGTGAGTTTTAGACTAGCCTGTGTGACACAATGAAACCTTGTCTTTACCAAATACAATAACAAAACAAATATTATGGATCTAAATTGATGGCCTTTCCATCTTTTGAACATGTAACAGGGTCTCCTCTATTCAGTTGGGCATATAGAGTTCATCCAGGTTTTACAGACAACATTCTTTCTGGAACCAATAAACTATCTTGCCCAGCTCATTGGTTAGTGAGGATTATGAAAGGAAGTGGTTTGTGAATATTAAAATATTTCATAATGATAAGAAATGATTATTAATACAGAGCACAATGTCCTATAGAGCTGTTTCTTTTCTGTCCTGTTCCTCTTTCCAGTCAGGAAGGAACCTGGGGCTCCAAATTTACCTCCACAAAAAGATACTTAGAAAGTAAGACTATGGCCCTTCTGTATCTAACTGAAGCTCAGTCTAAGTGGGTTGGGCAGTTCACTCAGGTTATTTTAAGGCAATAAAGCATTTGCCTAATCAAAGAACTTTTCAAAGTGGAACACTTTGAACCACTCATATGAGTTATTTCACAGTTGGGGGACACCTTTTAATTTTATTTTCTGCCGTCACCAATCAATCAGAGTAGGAAAGGAAATATCATGAGTTGGAAATGTAAAAAAAAAAAAAAAAAATCTTAACAATTCACCTTAGTAGGAAAATGCCCATGGTTTTAGGAGGTGGCTCATTTCCATAAGATTTAGATGTTCAAAGTGTCCACTAACTTGAAAGCATTTAAGAGGAAAATGCAGCTGAGTAATTGGCCAGGAAAGTATGTAAATGGGATATTGTGACTACGGCCTTTAAGAGATGATAATGAGGCCTCGTTACAGTAGAATTGCTTCATCCTTTTCTTGAGGCAACTTTAAAGGTTCCATATGTCTCCCACGAGTGCACTTAGCCATACCCCATTCAATCTGAAAGGTAGCAAATTACCTAGAGACTAGAGAGGTGATAGGACATATCAAAGATCACACAGCAGCTCAGCAGGAGGATCAAACTAGGCAGTTATTAACACCCTCATCCTGAGATTATCTTTCTACATCACGTCTTCATTAGAAAAAAAAATGCATTTTTTTTGCCCGATTTGTATTCATTACAAATCATGAGCTGGAAAGTGTCAAAAGCTCAGCAACTCTGCATTCACTGAGCCGTGCCTTGCATTTGCTATAAAACTAAAGAGTTTCTTCACTGCAGGCCCTGGGCATCCAGTCTTTGTTAAGTTTGTGCTCTGCCACTGATTAACTGTGAGAATATATGCAAATTAGAAAGTCGAATGCCTTTAATCCCAACACTCGGGAAGCAGAGGAAGGCAGATCTTTGTGAGTTTGAGGCCAGCCTGGTCTCCACAGCTAGTGCCAGGATAGGCTCCAAAGCTACACAGAGAAACCCTGTCTCGAAAAACCAAAAAAAAAAAAAAAAAGAAAAAAAAAAAAAGAAAAGAAAAAAAGAAAGTCGACCATCTCACTTACTTACATTTGATGTTGGAAGTATAACTATTAACAATGGCTCTCCAATTTTGTACTAGTTTGCTGAGTCATGACACCCTACCAAAGTCCTTCAAAATCCATGATAACTGTATGAACACAGTTATCTGGGACCTTAAAGATCCTTGTAGATCCAATTCAGCATTCTGCTCAGTCATTTAAATGCTTCAATTCTTTAAGATCTAGCCACTGTGAAGTAATAACATCTGAGGCTACCTTCCTTAGAATTTTCTTCAAATTATGAGATCTTAGAGTACTATCAAGTACTCCAAACTTCTCACAACTGTGGACATCGGTGCAGGGTGAATGGATGGATGGACAGTAAAAGAGATTACTAAGGATAGTTACTGTTGTTATTTGGTCCTTGTTTTGGTGTAGGGGTGTTATGAATAGAATGTTTGGAAAATGGATGCCTTCCAGTTGTCACCTGTGTCCAAAATCATTAACACTTTTTACTTCTGGTTGTTATTTGACAAAGAAATATGTGTATGCTTATAATAGTTCATATCTCTACATTCATTCCAGTTTTAAATATTTTAGCCAATTTGACATTTTGGAAAATGTCTATGGCTTTGTTGAGAACTCATATATAATGTCTATTTTAGTATTAAAAAATACTGAAAAAATCTCTAAGGCCTCCTATATTATCATTAATAAGTCTTAACAATTTATATTACAAATTATTGCTATGGTTCCCAGGAGGTAAGAGAGTTAACTGTCTCCTAATAGTCATTCTGAAGGCCTAAGTAATTCACTGACATATATTCATAACAGAAAGGAAAACAATCATGAGGGGAAAACTCAGATATTCAGATTTAATGTCTTTTAATTAGATTATATACCTCTGGGCGAAAACTATGCACTTAGCTGCACTTTGTGGGACTGTTGATGCCATCTTAGCTCATGATGAATCAAGTGTATATTGCAGAGAACTGTTGAAATTTTCCTGGTAACACTTGAATATTTGCAGGAGCCTGTGGTTGAAGTCTTCTTTTAGACTCCCTGCTTCTAACCATATGGCTTGATGTGTGATATAGACTTTTGTGAAGGCAGAAAATAACCATGTGCCATGGAATTTTACTGAAAATGGAGTAACTGGACCTTCACAGTAACACACAAATAGGAGTTGAAAGTTCTGGTCTCCTGTTCTGAGGGTTTGTACTCCAGGAAAACCCATATCTTCTTTACAACCCAGTGCCCATACCTATCAACTTAACAAGCTGAATGATGTGACTTATATTCCTTAGGATACCACTAGTACAGTTTCTAGATCAACATTCAAAAAGTCATGCATCTCACTTATCAGCAAGTTTATTACATAATTTTTCTTTCTGGCTTAAAAACTATTTGATGCACAGGTATCTTATTTCATGCCTTTATTTATTTCTCATATGCACAATTCAGTAAAACTTTATGAGTGTACTTAGTGTGCAAGGCACAAATCCTCCAGCTACAATAAAGGAATGATAAGGCAAGTGTTCCCTGTCCCTAAGCCTCAAAGTCTTGGACAGAAACTTCAAATGTGTTACGTGTTCCAAAAGTAGACACATACATGGGAACCATGCAGAAGACTAAGAGGAAGAAGAAAATTCCATGGAAAAGGCAGTTCCAAGAGGATAAATGCAGTCATCCAGACAAAGAAGAAATCAGTGTTTGCACAAAGCCACCAGACAATGAAGAACATTGTGAGATTACTAAAACTGAAGAACAAGTTGTATGATAGGAAGGGCGGGAGACTGGCCAGATACTGACCTGAAGAACTGAGAGAGACATCTTGAGTTATGGACAATGAATTTTGATTTGGGCTTCTGTGCATTGAGAACTCTATGTAGTGGCATGACATAGCATGCTCACATTTCTTGGCTTATGCAAGAAAAGGCAAAGATGGAAGAGCAGACAGACAAGAGAAAGAGAGACTATGAGCAAACAAGCAAGATTTGGTGAAATTAAAACCTATGTTTAAATACCATGGGAGAAATAAGGATCTGAAATAATTTGTGAGATGTGAAATAAAAAAATGATAGATAAGACACAAGGACACTAAAGAACGGATGTTATAGTTAAACTCTGGATCAGAAACTCAGTCACAAATCACCTTACAAATGAAAGCAAATATAATTGCACCCACACTAGCTCATAGACATCCATGGTTGCACTTTACATCTTTCCCTGTAGACCTTCTATCAACATTTTAATGATTGGGTAAAAAACAACATGATAGAAAAATCCTTCAGCACACAACAATATCCCTAAGCCCCATTAGAGATTGTGTAATGAAATGTTACAAATGAAGGATTACAAGAGAAAGATATAAATGACCCCCAATCCACGGGGAATTAACACTTCTTTGTAGATTATACTCAACTTTAATAAAGAAAGCTACTATGCTCAGGGACTCCATCAGCCTCCTATATGGCCATTACTGATCAATAAACATTTATTACTAGAGGGGAGAGGGGCTGCATGTTGATACTAAAGCTGGCTAGTAATGACACAGTGTGGTAGGTAGTGAAGATTTGATGGAGGAAACAAAGCAGCGAGTCTGCCTTTGGCTCAACATATCAAACTGTGTGCCTCTCTTCCAGATCCCATTAACACCTCTGGTTCTAACAACTGAGCTTTGGGCTTTATGTCATCTCAAAGGGAGAAAGAAAGGAATCTGTTTGCCCCACCCATACCCCCTGTGTTTATGACTGTAAATAAAACTCAAAGCTTTGGTTTTGAAAATGAAAGTTTTGTCACTGGAAGCTTTAACAGAACAACAACAAAAAAGTGACCTTACAGATAAGCAAGGCTGTCCCTCAAAAGAGTGAGCTGTCTCTGAAGGAACAAGAGAGGCGATGATTTTATCATTTCTAACAATGAACCTGAGGACAACTGATGAGTATTGTGGGGAACATTGATATGAGGATATCTGCATCCAGGAAAATTGTGGCTAAACTAACTCTCTGAAAATTCCTTAAAATCCCAAAATTTCTCTTGATACTGCTTTTAATTTCCTTTCTACTTTCTTTTTTCTCCTTTCTCTGTTTTAAACATACTCTTTCATCATTTCAATAAAAATAAGTAAAACATATGGAGGTATTTATACAACTATGATAGCAATATAATAAATGAAATGGTGGCAGAGTAAACAGAGGAAAAAAACTCACACTCAGGGAAAGGATGACATTAATGTTTTTTTGTTTTGTTTTTGTTTTTGCTTTTGTTTTTGTTTTTTGTCAATTGAACACAAACTAGTACCCTCAGCAAGAGATGACCTCAAATGAATAATTCTCTCCATCAGACTGGCTTGTGCATGTCGGTGAACCATTGCTTTCATTGGTAATTGATGTAGGAGGGTCCAACCCACTTTGGACAATCCCATCACTCAGAAGTGGTAGTGTCTAAGCTTGAGATATGTGTGGTTTATTTGGAATACCCATAGATAATCAGCCAACCGACAGTGCTTGTTGGAAATACAGGATGAATCCATTTGAAGAGCTGTAATATTGAGGAGTACACATGTCTTTGGTCTATAGTTAACAGTGACAGACAATTAGAAGCAGAACCATTTGAATATGTATACTTTCAGTATCCAGTAATGTTTTCTGATCTATAGTTAAGGAGGTAAACCAGAATTTTTATTTACATTTAATGAGATTTATACTAAAAAAGTATAAATGAGACTTTGGGAAACAAATCAATATATGCAATTTTAATATCACCATTATTTTATCAAATGGGATAGGGAAATACATGGATAGCTTTTGGAAATTCCTCAGTCATAATTATGGTATAGTTATGGTAGCAAGTACGTCTCTGGGATTGTAAGATGAAGTAATTACCCTGAACAAGTTATCTCTTTTGAAGGAAGCCCCACTTAGATGAGATATCTATTTGGATAGAAGTCTTTAGCACTACATCTCCCTACTCTGTCCTTAAATGAACTTGAACATTTTCCATGTTATTAAGTAAAAATGCAACATGATAAATGAATTAAACAATAATTTAAAGGATGGTATTTCATTAAGGAAACTTTTATTAGTTTTGCCTACTTTTCTTTTTCCTGCACTTCAGTAAGTTTCTGGGCTGGCCCTTAAGGTGCCTACAATGGCTCATTTCCTATGCCAGGAAGCAATGCTACCTAAGGCAGGGATCTGGATGGAAATGTGACATCAAAGACAGATGGGAAGAAGTGGGTGTTGTGCAGATTCAAGGATTCTAGAAAAAGAATTATCTGAAACAAAAAGCAGATATCTGCAGAACCAAGGTAAGGATCTGTACTGAAGGTGAATCAGAACCTTACAAAAGTAGGTGTGAATTGCTTATGCACATTTTCTGAAAACTTTACCCTTTCTATGAATACTGGTTAGGTTAGGATTGGGTATAGCACCTATCTTGAAGCATTATTGTAGATAGTAAGACAGTCTCTTAAAAGCATGTATAATCATATCTATATATAGTAAGGGCTTAGAAAATGCAGGTTTTTCAATATGCTGTACTTTCAATAATTTTCTTTTTCAAGAAAAAAGAGTTAGTCTTTCCTCTAGAAGTATTTGGAAACAGCATCACTCATTACCCATGCTGAGAAGAGCCAGCATCTTGCTCAGGAGAGTTAGAACTGGAAATTACTTGGAAACATGTGTGTAGCACCAGAAATGATGCCCATTTTATGCTGTGACATCGGGCGCCAATAAATGAAGCCCTACAGTCCTGCTAACTGAGACCATTTTGCAGCCACCATCAACACCAAGTGGAGAACAACCCTCTGGCAGGATATGAACAGACGGTGATATTTCTCAACTGCGATCCCACAGCCATGAAACTTGGCATACCCAGGCATCATTTTTACCCTGAAGAAAAATGACTGTTAAGGAAATTAAATACCAGCTGCATGAATCCCAAACAAGAGATGAGAGAGAAGTAGAAAGGGAAAGTATGAAACTTAGAGAATCATTTGTATGCACCTCCCCAAATCATAGCCACCTGATCTCACCAACAAACTGGATATTGAAGAGTGAAAAGGCAGGTTAGAGAGGGGGCAACAAAGGAAGAAAAGGTTTCAGCAAGGAACACATAATGATCTTTACAAGGAAGGGCTAGGTTAAGTCATTGTCTATGAATAATTGGACTATGAGTAGCTAGGACTAACATTAAAAGGATGATTCAAAATAAAATAACATTCAAAATAAACAAAAAACAAGTGCAAAAATATAACAAGTGACATTTATAAGTTGTTGTTTATTAAATCTTCATATAATTGACATTTTATCAATAGGTATTCTTTTCTCAGTTTCAAACCAAATATCAGAACATTTCATGGCTGTGATACAGACCATATGAGTCAATTATAGATTTATGGAAACATTATTTCTATGTTCATTCAATTTGGCATGTCTATCAATATTTCCAGGTAGGCTTACTAAGCCTCAGGGATGACTACCATTCCAGGGATGCTGATTCATGTCTTGCGTTTGCACATCATCTGCTTCTAGGTACCATTGCTGCTGCTGCTTTAGCAACCACACTTGGAGGAGATCTGCTATATCACATGGTAATATAAGACCAAGGCTCATGATTTACTAGTAGTGCTATGTTCTTCCAAATAGTCGATCATTCAAAAGTAAAGGCTGAAGTCATGATTGCAATGATTAATCTCAACAAAAGTAACTATACAATTTCATAGAGTTTTATGCATATATTGTAAGGTGTATTAGAGAGCTCACACTAAAATTATGCATTAGTTTCTTGGTTGAATAAAGATTTTAAGACACTAGTAAAGGTAACAATCAAATACCCAAGGGAAAAGCACTGCAAAAGATAAGACCAAAGGTGGAATCTACTGAGTGAGGCAATGGGACACCTGGCTTTATGAGTGTAGACTGAGTTGGATAGAATGAGAAGCATTGATGTTGCAATGTGGCCAGGCCACACAGTTAGGTCTCAGTAGTAAATCAGGTGAGACAGATTTTTATAATCAAAATCAAAATAAATTATTACAAACAACAGTAGCAAACAAACAAATACAATTAATACAGGGTAAGTTGGCTATAGGGTCAAGATCAAAGGGTTATATATCTACTCAGGAACTGGAGAAGCATAATGTAGGATACTGCTGTTTATGTAACATCTAATCTTATCCATTCCTTTTTGTTGACAGTGGATTTCTGATTCTATTCAGGCAAGATGTTATCCAGTTCCCATTCAATATAAATCATGATTTGTATAAAGAGTGATTATTCTAGAAAGTAGAAGCTCTGCATTTCTTGTCTTGGAGACATAATAAGTTTACAAAGTGACTTCTGGGGAAGTTTCTGTGATCAAAGAGAAAGACAAGGATGAGAGGATGAGATGCCACTTATGCTTTCATGTCTACTGGGTAGAGTCTTCATGCTTAGATTTGTAGCATCCATCTGGTAGACCTAAGGAGGGGAATTCTACTGTCATGTTGAAGATGGGAGTTCCAAAGATTAAAGACAATGAATACCTGATCTACCTATCTTCAGGCTTCACATCAGATGATACTCTTAAGGCTTAGGAGATGGTTAACTCAGTAATATGGTTTCCTTCAAAGCAAGAGTACTAAGTTCAGCCCACAAATCCATGTGAAAATTTGAGCATGGCAGGACATGAAAAGTAGAGTTAGGTGAATTCCTGAAGATCACAGGCCAATAAGCATAACAGGCCAAAGGCCAAACAATTTAGCATGCTCCAGATCAGAGAAATACCTAGTCTCCATTAAATGGAAAGCACCTGAGGAACAATACTTGGTATTTCCCTCTAGTCCCTACATGCATGTATACTCTCATTCATGCATACACAGTCTCCTGCACACATTCATCTGCAAGAAGAAAGTAGAGGCCACTAATACTATGCTTTGTTTCTTAGCTTATTTGAATTCTTAAGAGGCTAACTAATAAATCTGTAAATAAGGAGTGAGCCATGATGAGACTTAACAAAAAACAAAGTCAGTTTTCTCTGTTAAGGAAGTATTTAGGCTACAAAGTAAGACATTTGATGGATAAAACACATAACTTTGTAGGATACATTACCGTTCTAAATGACAAAACTGAACATATCAATCTGCTTCCAATTTAAGTACATCAATGTAAATATAATCAAGAAGGGATTCTCCAAAGAATAATGATACAAGGATACTTATTTGGAGCTCTGTAATGAAAATGCATTGCTATAGTCAACTATAGATATATTCAAGGAGTTGAGGCAAAGAGATGCCTTTAAAGAAAAGTAGGGAATAGTACAAAGCATACTTTGAAAAAATTATACTGAATACCATAATTAATGGCAGAAGCTGACATGAGTCCAAGGTGAAACACAGATATGCTAGGCAGAAGTCCTTGTAGAACCAGTCATTGCTATGTGGGGTTGTAGAGATTCTGATCCTGGCAGGACTTACAAGATTTCCTATCAGCAAGCATCCTTCAAAAGTTCCAGATTTATTTATATATTTAATTATTCCCTTCTGTTAATGCTGGATTTGAAAGGCAAGTTTGATTCTACAAATACCCACAAACCTTTAAATAACATCTCTTTACACATGGGATTAGTTATGGGATCCCACAAAGCTTTTAACACTTATCTTTGATCTGTAGTCAGTTGTTGGTCTACTGCAGGCTGCCTCACAATTTCACTGTAGTAACAACAAATACTTTCTTGTCACAGAGCCTTGAAAATCTACTGTGTGCTCTGCTGATTGAGATACAGTAATATCTGTCCCATCTCTATGATATTCTCCTGCCTCTTCTTTTACATCCTTAAATAGATGACTGCAAGTGTTTTCTGCAGTGACCAGATGACTAAGGAAGACTTCTTCATTACTTTTAATATTACTGTGACAAAATGCCACAATAAAGCAACTTAAGTGGAAATGGGTTTATTTATCTCACAGTTACAGGTTAGTATCTCCTGACAGGGAAGTTACAGACAGCATCCAGAGCTTAGAAGATCTAGTCACATTTTATATGCCTTCAGAAAAAGCCATCAGTGAATGTATGCATCTTAGTATCCACTTCACATTCTCTATTATTTTGTTTGTTTGTTTTTGTTTTTGTTTTGTTTTGTTTTTCGAGACAGGGTTTCTGTGTATAGCTTTGGAGCCTATCCTGGCACTCTGGAGACCAGGCTGGCCTCAAACTCACAGAGATCCACCTGCCTCTGCCTTCAGAGGGCTGGGATTAAAGGCGTGTGCCACCAATGCCAAGATCAAGATAGCATTTTATGAAACCTAGACTGGCTATAGTGAATGTTAACTTCTAAGAATAAAAGTGTGCATCAAGATAAGCATTTCCATTCATACATTCTACAGTGTCACTTCTGATGTGGCCCCCAGAAATCTCCATTACACACTAATGAGAGACTTAGGGTAAAAAATAGAAAAATTTGCCGGCATTTGATTGGACATAGCTTTTACTTTTATTTTAAATCTTACAAAAGAATACAGATATGTTAGGATAAATCTTTCTGCCAAAAGCCACCCGAGCCCTACCGCCACATGGGTGGTCTCTGCCAGCTGCCTAAGTTCTGCCCGCCACATGGATGGACAAAATAATACAGTGACTTATATTAGGTACAAATGCTGTTTGGCTAATGACTAGGATTTCTCATCTGCTAGCTCAGTCTTAATTATCATAAATCTATATATTTTATAAGACTTATCTTATCGGACACCTTCCATTGGTGCCCTCCCTTGCTGGTGAATCACATTGCGCCACTGGAGGAAGAGCAGAAGGGAAAAAGGGCCCATTTCCTGTTTGTCCTTGCTTAAATATGAGTCTCCTTGCTATGTCATTCCCTGCCTGGATCACCACTTCTCTACTACATTTCCCAGAATCCTCTTTGACTCCTAGTCCCATCTAAGTTCATGCCTCATTGGCCAAACAGTACTTTGTTCAACAATCAATAAGATGAACATAAACATACACAGTAGATTTCCCATCACAGATATCTTAATGGGGTCTCAGACATTCTAAATGTTAGGGTATATCAACAAAGAGATTTGAGAGATGAGCAAGTAATACTTGTTGCACTAATGCTATTAGCTGAATGCTTCAACATCAGACCAAAGGTTATGTTGTAAGACCAAAGCTATTGTGCTTAAAGAAATGTGAATCATATAGCTGATGTTACAATAAGATAATTATCAGTATTTTTAATCATTAGCCAGGAAAATAATCTCATTGCATTGGATTACAGAGGTAGTGATTCATCTTGGCTAGTCTATAGGGTTTGAGGCATTCTGAGATATCAGAGATTGGTTTGTTTTAAAGGTATAATTACACAGACCTATTATTCTTTATGAAGTTGAAGACTTTGATGAAGCCATTAATACCTTGAAAGAAAAGTGAAATTTAGCATAAAAGAAAGAAATGTATTGAAAACCAAGCAACATACACAGCAACAATGCAAGCATTTTTCTTCATATCAAACATAAGAATGAAATCTCAAAGCCATATCAATTTGGACAGAGAACTACTCTATCTGAAATGGTCTTAAAGAGGAGGGGGAGGAGAAGAAAAGGGATCAGGAAGACTGAGACAGGGGAGGAATAGAGAGTAACAAAAGAGATACCTTAATAGAGGGAGACAGTTTAGGTTGAAAGAGAAATCTGGCACTAGGGAAATGTTCAGAGATCCACAAAGATGATCCCAGTTAAGAATCTAGGCAGTAGTGGAGAGGCCACCTTTGATGCCCTTCCCCTATAATGAGATTGATGACTACCTTAATTGCCATCCTAGAGCCTTCATCCAGTAGCTGATGGAAGCAGAAGCAGACACCCACAGCTAAGCACTGAGACCTACTCCTGGGATCCAGTTGTAGAAAGGGAGGAGGGATGAGTAAAGGAGCCAAAGAGAAACCCACAGAAACAGTTGACCTGACCTAGTAGGAGCACATGGATATTTCAACAGCACAAGTAAGCTTCTAAACACAAACAATTAGAAGATCATTATCCTGATGTTATTCTTGCTTCAAAAACACCCAAAATGAAACTAGTACTGATGTAAGCCTGATTCAATATTTACAGTACATTTCAAATTTTCATGATTTTGGTTTAAAATGAGATGTGAACAACAGAAAGAAATTCTCAGCTATCCATCAGAACTTTCTATTAAGATGTATTTATTCTTTAGGGATAAAAGTTAAGGAATAAATTCAAAATCCCTTGTTACAAAATGCATGATCACTGAAAATATATTTTTACATGAACTCAAAGGATGCTAAACTTAGGCTTATAAAACTGTGCCACACTGGGCAACCTCTTCAGAAGGGCACAGCCACAAACAGCTGATGGAAATGGGAGCCCAAACATCTGGTGAGGTGTTGAAGGGAAGGACAAACAACAGAAGGTTAGCAATCCAAAATTGCATCACTCCAAGCTACAATGAGAAGGGTCAGTATGCAAATGAAGAATATTCTAGGATCAAAGAAGCCACTATTTCAAGTTGCTAACTTGCAACTATTGTAGCAAATGGGAGCTTGGAGGCACAGAAAGGAAGCCAATACTGAAAAAGAAGTTAGGAATGAAAGCTTGTGCAGAGTCCCAATTTACTTATTTGAGATGGCCAGAGAAAGGTGATTTCCACATTTTATATTATTCCTCTCTATGGGGCAGATTTTTGAATTCATAGGACAAATCTGCAGTATCACTTCATTTTTGAAGAAGCTTAAGCTGGCACTGAGCATTAACTTGGTTGCAATTAGAAATCGCGGCAGGCTACAGAATCTTACAATTGGGTTAACTATATGTGGATTATTTACATATGAAAATTAAGAACCTTTCATCACATGAGAGATATTGGAAGCAATACCCTAATCCCAAATAACATACTCAGCACCCAGATCCTGGTTTTTAAATAGTAATTCAATGAAGAAGGCCAAAACTCCATGGAGAAATGACTGATTTTTGGCTAGACAAAGAAATGTGAAATGAGCTTGGAATATTTCCAAAGTACCAGAAAGTAGGGATATGGAAAGAGTTTGGAAGGGAGAGGAGGAAAGGAAGAAATTAAGAAAGAATGGGTGAGGAAGAAGAAAGTAGGGAGGGTCAAAGAGCTTGAAGTTTAAAAATACAGATACGTATTCAATACAAATAATAAAATATTGAATAAATGGATAAACAAATGAGGAGAGATAAATGTCCCAGCTAAAAAAATCCGGTACATTTCTTGGAAGTAGTTTACCCTTGTGAAGGAAGGGAACTGCTGGCCTCATTCATACCGGCTGGTTACAGTTCCTTCTCCAACAAAGACATGACAAAGAGGGAAATTAAAATTACTAACAAAATACATCATAAAAGCAACTCTAGCTGAGAAACCTGACAAAGACTCTGCCTCCACGATGTGACCAGAGTCACAAATCAAAGTATGAGCTTTTAACACTTTCCCTTTGGGCTCCCCATTCCATAAATCCAACCCCAGTCAAACCAAGAGCACTATGAGGCAAAAATGGATAATTAGGAATTTCTAAGACTACATATCTAGCTCCTCAGAACTGGCAAAGTGACAAGAACAAAGGAAGTTTGAAAAACTGTCACAACTGAGAAGACTTTACAGAGACATTATTAAAATTTACTTTGATATTTTGAATGAGATCCTGCAGGGGAAATAAGATCATGTGGGAAACCTAAGGTGATTGGAATGAAGTGTGAACATGTGTCAATAGGAGTGTGCCAATGTTGGTTCATTAACTGTAAATGCATTATCTCACAAACAGAAGGTGTTAATAATTGGGGAGGCAGACTACATTTGAAGGTTTTTTTCCCCCTGCAAACTCAAATTATTCTGAAACTGTTTAATAATAAACAAAATAAGAAATTTTCTTATTAATACAAAAGGCCAAAGTGTACTGCCTTTTCTCTTTACCTCAATTTTCGTCCCATGAAGATAGAATTGTGGCACATCCCACAGCTGCAAAGGAATATGGTTTGTTGTTAACATCTTGCCAACTTAACTCTGCAAGCTGAATAATTCTCCAGCAATTAAAATTTATCTAAAACACATCACACTGTTAATGCTGATAACATGACTATGAGGTGGCAGAGAAAATTTAAGGAGAATGAAAAAGAACTTGTAAAGAAAAGACATGGTGAAGAGCAGTGATGCTACAGGCAGTTTAATGAACCAGAGAAAAGGAAACTGCACATTCTCTATCTACACCACTCCCACCCTATACCCAGAACCTTCAGTTTCCATCAGCTGCAGCCGCTAAACCTTTCCATTCAATGCTAAAGAAAGGACCAACTGATAGTGAAGAAATTAAAACGTGTTCATTAACGCTAGGTGTTCCAACAGACTCTTGCATCAAGGAACACAGGTAGACCATTTGTCCCACCCACCCTTCTGAACAGTCTGTATAGGGGAGAGGTTTGTGGTTACTCTGATCCCTGTCATCACTATCACAAAAATATAGCGACCCATTATAATTAAAAAAGTCTACAATGACATCAGAACTGGCATTTTCAGATCCATACAGACATGAACTAATAACAAGAATAGCACAATATTCAAGAAATATAAAAATATAGGAAGGGAAATATTTACTCAAAAGACTGAAAGGGAAGCTAATTAAATGGAAAACATCAAAATGTCAGCCTTTTCTACCTTAAAACATTTAAACTGGTACTGAATTGATTAAACTATCTGTTGGTAGGTCTTAAGAAGAGAATAAACAGCTATAGCAAAGATTTCTTGACAGAAAGAGCTTGATTTAAAAATCAGCATATTACCTCTCATTACATAACAGTATGAACACTGAGAAAAACAAACACTGCCATTATTATCAAAGAGGAAAAATATAGGAACCCTATATCATTGCTTTTTGTTGTTATGATAAAATATCATGACTGTAAGTGAATCATGAAAGAAATAATTTACTTTTGCTTAAGGTTTCTGAGGAAGAGTCTATATGGTGAGAAAGCATGGTAGCAGGGGCTGTAGAAGGAAGCTGGGAGATCATGTCTTAAACCAAAAGCACAAGGAAGAGGGAGAAAACTGGAGTGAGGCAAGGTTGTTGATTCACAAATCCTGCCCAACTAATGTACTACTTCCAGCACAGCCATAACACCTCTCCAAGAGGTACCACCAACTGGGGATGCAGTGTCCCAGTACAAGAGTCTGTTAGGGATATTCTTATCCAAACCACAAGTCCCTAAAAAAGACTAGACATCATGGGCAGACTTGGGGAAATCATTGTCTTCAGGGAAGCACTCTGAAAGAATAGAATGGATTAAATGCATTTGTTTATGTGATAAATAGCATGGCCAAAAGCAACTTGGAGAGGAAAGGGTTTATTTCAACATCACCTAGGGACACCAAGGTGGGAACTTGAATCAGAAACCATAACAAAATACTGTTTAATAGCTTGCTCCCTCTATCTTGCTTAACTACTTTGATATATAGCCCAGATCCAACTGTCTAAGGATGGCCCCACCCACAGTGTCCTGGGCACTATTCATTCCATCATTGAGCAATTAAGA
This sequence comes from Cricetulus griseus, assembly GCF_003668045.3. NCBI lineage: Eukaryota > Metazoa > Chordata > Mammalia > Rodentia > Cricetidae > Cricetulus > Cricetulus griseus. The sequence continues at coordinate 23,944,654 of NC_048600.1, read as the reverse complement.
AAATGCCTCATAAACAAAGCCTGAGAACTTCTTTAGTTGAAGGAAGGTCTGTCTTCTCAGGTAACTCTAGATTTGTGTCAAGTTGACAGCTGATGCTAACTATGGAACTGGTGAAAGCAATTATTAAAGACATAAAAGAATAATGGCAGAGCTGATCACCCAAAACAAAACTTGTCCTCACTTTGAAATAAAATCTCACTTATACATGTTTGTGCCGATGGTCCTGATTTCTAAGAATTGTGAGGGAAATATTTTATTATCTCAACAGACAAATGGATGTTTTAACTTTTAAAAAAGTACATTTAAATAAGAAGGAAGTAAGTTCAATAAAATAGGAGAAATGGTAGAGGTGTTAGGAAGTAAAGCATGTATGTTAGAGATTAAACACTAAAGACTATACCTTCAAGAGACCCTTGATAAACCTGATCCGAAAAGCAGTAGTGAGTTATTAAAATAAAATACCTAGTACCAGAAATACCTTATATGTAGTTGATTGTTGGGGAGGTCACAGAGTCCCCAAAAACAGTGCAAAGTCTTACCATTCCTTCAGATTGCCCTCCAGAATTAATAAGACTTTTTATTGAAGACACCACACACCTTGGTTGCATTTCATTAAGTTTTAACAAAAAAAACAATAAAAATAATAAGTGGGAAACTACCTGAGAGCCCAAACAATGGCAAAGAAGTATGGAGAGCCAGCATTAAAAACAATAGAAGAATACAACCCAGAAAAAAAAATTTACTTATGTCAGGGATTACCTTGTCTAATGTTATGACCATAAAACAAAAATTTAAATAATTTCAATAAGTTGCTAGGAAGACATAAGGATGAATTCACACTTCAAAAAATAAGCGAGGAAGAAACTGCAAGCCAGACAAACTTGAAATGTATTATTCATATAACACAAGAATTAATATCTAGAACACTTATGACTTTTACAGAACTCAACAGCACAACCTCCAATAATCAAATTTAAATGAGGACAAAAATTCTTAATAGGTATTTCTCAGAAGACATGTAAATAGCAACAAGCACATGAAAAACTGGAGACTATCATGATTGTTAGGGAAGTACATAGACTGTCTCACCCCAGGTAGAATGCTTATAATCAAAAACACAAAACACAATGAATGCTGGTGTTGATGTGAAAAGGGGAGAGCTCCTATAAAACATTGGTGATAATGCATATAAATTATTTCAGTGTTATGGAAAACAATGTTGAACTTCATTTTTAAATATTTGTAAGTGGACCTGGAGATTTGGTTCAATGTCACAGTGCATGCTTAGTGTATGCAAGGCCCTGGGTTTAATTTCCAGCACCACAGATAAGTTAATAAGGGAAAATCATTTATGATCTAGCAACTCCTCTGGAAATATATACTCAAAAGAAATGCTATCAGCAAGTTGAGAAGATGCTTGCACTGGTATTTGTGCTGCAGCAGTATTCACAATGTCCAATACACAGAATCAACCAAGGCATCTATCTGTGGATGGATGGTTAAAATGTGACAACAGACTAAATGTATGTAACAGAATACATACATTTGAGACATCAGGAAATTGAAGAACATCCTATCTAGCAACATAGATGAGGAGCAAAGGACTAACACCAACCACTGTTCTCACTCACATGTAGGAACTAATCATTCTCAGAAGAGAGAAGAATAATGGTCACTAGGGACTGGAATGGAGTAAGATACAAAAGGAGAGGATAGACAGAAAGCAATTAGACAAAGCTCAACAAAGTAGGTGGAATACACTCTGGTAATCCACTGTTCACTATAATGTGTATTTCAAAACAGCTAGGAGAACTAATGTTTCCCTACACAGAAATGCTTGATATTTGAGATGAAAATGCCAGTTATCCTAATTTGATCATTATGCATTGGATAAATGTATGGAATTATATATAAACACTGTCTTAATGTGTTATTATTGGTGTCTTAACGCCACTGAGATTTGAATGCAGATGACGAGTGATGCCCTTGATACTGTCACCTGTGTTGATCTGAGCAAAGCAACCCTGGGCAGAGACAACAAGGATGTTGTCTCACCACAGGTTGTAGACAATCACACAAGCATCTGGATGCCCAGAACTGTGAGTAGAAGCCAGGTATAACACTTCACTCTATATTTACCAACAACTAGTCTGGGCTGCACTCATGGGAGGTGGGTAATGCTGGACCACAGAGCCAATTTCAGCCAGGAGCAAAGTCCAGCTGTACTCTCACCAGCAAGCACTGCAGGCAACTTCAAAGTGAATGCCGCCATAATGAGACCCAAGTTAGGTGGTGCCCACTAAATGATCCATCTATTAATTAAGTCAGACTGAAACACAGCCTTACAGAAAAATTTATTGCCAGTGCAACATTTACATCTCTATAAAACAGGGTCTCAATTAATACCCACCAGCAATGCTTGCATACTTTTCTTTTTACTCTGTTGGTTATCCTTACTTGCCCAATGAACAATTGTCTGTTCTCTGAACTCTGAGCCTCACTCTCCTGACTTCTCGAACTTTTGGTTCTGTCACCCTCTTGATAGAACACTCTGCCATTTTATTCTGCATCATCAAATTCCAGAATGCATTCTCTGTGGACAAGAACTTAGGTGTGAATCTAAAAAGATTTTTATAAACATACATCTGCATTCATTTAATAGGAAGAGGACCTGGACAGACTTGTGTGTTTTAAGCCATAATATCTCTCAGATGTTAGCAACTGTATTTATTTCCCTGGTTATCTCTCTGAGGACAAAAATCCCTCATACCACTGTCCCCTGTAATGGTAAGCTCATGAACTTACACTAGATAGAGAGGTCACCAAGGAAGTAGTGTTTTATTAAAACTAATTTATATTATAACAAATCTCAATAATTAAAAGTCACTTTTAAAAAGACAGCATTTTAAGGATAAATGGTATTAAGGCACAGTGTGGGGGGATATGTACCTGCAAAACTGTATGCTTTGGGAAGGGCAAATATGCTTTTATTTTAAAGAACATGCATTTTTAAATAACTTTGTAGTTGAGTCTAAGTGGCTGAGTTATCCAAAAACTGAAAGACCCCCGGAGGCTCAGGCCCCTAGGATCTCAGTCCAGGAAAGCGGCCACCGGAATCACCATGCGGAGGCAAAAGCTTGATGCAAACAGCAAGAGGTTATTGCAGTTGATTAACAAGCTAACCCCATGTTAGCTCGGGCCTTTCATCCATCCACCATGGTAGATGGCTAGGAAAGATGAGGTGAAGCCACGGCATAGAGATCTTATAGGGCAGCATAAGGGGAGTATCTAGGGGTATGCACAGGTTCAAGATTGGTGTGCCTCCAGGCTTGGAGGGTTTGTCCTTTGCTGATTGGTCAACTGGTTGTTATGGCCCATAGGCCCTCCCAGGGTGGTTGCTATGCTCTGCACGTCATTGCTGTGCTCTTGTCCATAAAGCACACCCAGAGCGGTAAAGCATAGCATCACCAGCTAACTTCTGATTGGTTCCTTGCCAGGAGGCAGGCATCTGACCTCCTAGTGAACAAGGCAAGGTCAGGCAAGCACGTGCTAGGCTGTTATGGCTCCTAAAATAGGGAGCTGGTCCCTTCAAAACAAAATTTTTAGTTTATCAGGAAAGGACCCGATAATCTGTCCACCCTCTATTGTTTTTAAATTGTTTATAGAGACTGTTGTCTGTGTTAAATTGTTCTTAGCTGAAATGTTTACAAGTTGTTTTATGACTTGGTATGTTTATCCTTGGTAATGACTTGAAATCTTCTATAATATTAAGTGAACTTTGAAGCTACTTTCCATAAATCTAAGACACATCTTAATTTTAGAGAGCAGATAGGGTTTTAAGAGCTTTTAAAAATTACTCCCCCAGATTTGTGCTGTTTTAGAATTAAAGCTGTGGTTTCAATGTATAGACCTCATCTGGTTTTCAATATTTCTTTCAGTTTTTGTCTCCATCATTGCTGATAAACTTTCAAGGTCCCTGGCTTAGTATTTTGGCAGCACTGTAGGACTGTTATTCTTGGTAATATCTATTCATAGAAGGTGTGTGGTATTTAGTTATCATACTCTGAAAATCCTTCATGAAAGTAAAGCCACTGACTTTATTGAATACCTATTATGTACTGAAGTATGAGGATAGAACAGAGATGTCCCAGTGAAAACATAGTTCCTCCATGTAATATTTTGTACAATTGCTTCCTCTTTGGTCAGTCAAATTAAGAGGATTGTTACTACAGTAATCAGGTAGAATTCATATGATCTCTATTTATGCTGTTAGAAATACAACGGACATAATAGTTTATTGGCAATCAAATATGTTTGTTGGTCTGTCAGGAGCCAAGAACTATTCTTTTAGAGAGTTTCTTGGGGTCCAAAAAACCTCCAGTTCCAGTAACGGGGAGCTTCAGTCTACATTGTATTGCAGATGCTAGCTAATCTGCTATTGAATAGCATAGCCTCAGTGGAGAATGTCTCCTCGTTTGCATCTCTACAGAACTAAGCATTTGAATAGGCCTGCACCAGGGTGCAGGGCTAAGTCTACTTGAGAGTGAGAACAGATAGTTAGGAGGTATCTGGCAGAGAGGTCGAGTAGAGGAGAGACCATAGAGAGATCTGCTGATAGAGTCTAGGAAGATGAGAGAGAAATGGCCTCGTGGTCATGGAAGTATGGTTAGATTACAGCCAGGAAGATGCTGAATAAAGAAGAGACTCCAGTTTTGCAGCATGGAACTTCGAGCTCTCTAAAGATGACAAGATATCTGTGTCTGGTCTTTATTGCCATTAGGTTGCTAGGAGTTTCCAAGTCCATGCTCCCCTACTCAGGCCGAACTTGTGGCTCCTGTGGTTTGGGGCTGAGACATTCCAGGCCAAGACACTGGTCAATAATTAGGAAGTTTGTCATTTATATAAAATGTGATTTATATAGAGCCTGTTAAAGCTAATGGGAAAACCAATACATATTAAAATTTACAATTAGTGTAAAACAACCTGTGTTACAGTGTATGTTAACCAAGGATTTAAGGAAGAGTATGTTGGCATAATGATGATGATGATGATGATGATGATGATGATGATGATGATGATGTTGAAGGAACCAGCTTCCCTTTCGGCAGCCATAACAGCCGAACATGTGCTTCTATGACCTTGACCTAGTCACTAGAAAGTCAGATGCCTGCCTTGTGACAAGAAACCAATCAGAAGTTAGCTGGTGGGTGGCGCTATGCTTTACGACCCTGGGTGTGCTTTACGGACTAGTGCACAGCAATGACGTAGAGAGCATAGCAACCACCCTGGGAGGGCCTATGAGCCATAACAACCAGTTGACCAATCAACACAGGGCAAGCCCTCCAAGCCTGGAGGCACACCAATCGTGAGCCTGTGCGTACCCCTAGACACTCCCCTTATGCTGCCCTATAAAGATCTGTACACAGCGGCTTCAAACCGTCTTTCTAGCTATCCGCCATGGCGGTTGGATGAAAGACCCGAGCTAACATGGGGTTAGCTCGTTAAATTACAATAAAGCCTCGAGCAGTTTGCAGCAAGCTCTCGAATCCGCCTGGTGATTGGGGTGACCGCGAATGTGGCCTGGGACCCCGAATACTTGAGTTTTCAGGGGGTCTAACAATGTCAATAATAACCAGTCTCTTATACCTCTTCTTGTACTATGAAAATCCTGTGGGTTCTCTTCATTTTGCTATTCCTATATCATATTGGCATATTCTATAACCCAAATTCATGAAAGATCCATTCATACACATTCATTAGAAAATGGTGTATTTCAGCTGGGTGGTAGTGGTGCATACCTTTAATCCCAGCACTTCAGAGGCAGAAGCAGGAAGATGTCTGTGAGTTTGAGAACAGTCTGGTTTACAAGAGCTAGTTCCAGGACAGGCTCCAAAGGTGCATAGAAAAACCCTGTCTTGGGAAAACAAAAAAAGAAAGAGAGAAAGAAAGAAAGAGAGAGAGAGAGAGAGAGAGAGAGAGAGAGAGAGAGAGAGAGAGAAGGAAGGAAGGAAGGAAGGAAGGAAGGAAGGAAGGAAGGAAGGAAGGAAGGAAGGAAGGAAGGAAGAAAGAGATATTAAAAGAACATGGTGTATTCCACATCTCCTATGGACTACAGAATGGGAAAGATTTGCAAGATAGTGGTAAATAAATGAGAGTTGTGTCTATGTGCTGCAAGACAAGAGAAGCTGTGCTTAGATCTTGAGCAGGCTTATTTTGTTGATGTAACCTCTGAACTACATTGGAATGAAAAGGAGAGAATGAAAATTCCAACAAAATCATATTTGAGAGTATTTTTATATTGCAGGCACAACCACACAACTGTATAAAGAGACTAACTATCACCTGGACAACAAAGGAGGAAATTTTTGTATTGTTTTGTTTTGTTTTGTTTTGTTTTTGAGACAGGGTTCTTAAGCTCTGGTTGTCCTGGAACTAGCTCTGAAGACCAGACTGGACTCAAACTCAGAGGTCTGCCTGCTTCTGCCTCCTGGGTGCTGGGATTTAAGCATGTGTCACCTCCATGTGGCCAAAATGGAAATTTTAATTCCAGTTAAGCAGGAAAGATTAAACTTACAGAAGAGGTAACCATTTTACTGGCCTTTTGGAATCTAACCAATGACCTCATGATGCAAAGCAAGTGTTCTACCAGTGAAACACAGCTGTCGCTCTTGTTTTTAGTTAAGACTGGATCACATAATGTCACTCAGCAGGACTGAACTCACTATGTAGCCCAGGCAGGGCTCAACTTTCTAATTCTCATGCCTCTGCCTCCCAGATTCTAGGATTCTAGTAATGAGTTTTCAGTCTCTTAAAAAAGTTATTGAATTTGGATACAGCGAAGCCAGTAACAGAGTCTATTCTTAATACGTTTGCATTGGAAAAATAAGTGAATAATGGACCAAGCATTCTAGAGAAAGAATGATGCAAACAAAAGAACACACATGAGGATACACAGGCCACATTTGAATAGATGAATAATTTTCCTTTGTTAAGTGTCCTTCATTATACTCAGTGAACACCGATTGGCACAGGAAGACCAAGGCACTAAGGAAAATATGTTTAAAGATAAACAGGCCTAGTCTTAATGAAACAGATTGACAAAAGTGTCCTTCATCACTAGAGGTTACATAAATAAAATGTTCTGACTCTAAAGAGTGTGGTTCTGTTCATTTGTGCACTGCCAACGACCTTGGTCAAACCCACAGTTTAATTTCAACCCTGTGAGATGGGTGAAATACTGAAAGGAACCTCCTACTTCGTATTTCCATGATATTAATTCTAAACAGTCCCAAGAAGAATGTTTGAAGGAATAACTATGTCAAATATGCCAAAGAAGCTGCATTATCAGATGAAGGACTCCTCACACTTATTTTAGAGCACACTCATTTTATTCTGTGTTCAAAGTTATGAGGATTTGAGACTTCAGCCTGGATAGCATTGACTGTCAGATGAGGGACTTCATTCTCAGATGTTAAAACCCATTGAGTCAATTCCACAGAAGTGCTTGCACTAGAAGAGGACATGGCATGTGATAAAGCTAGAAGAGGAGAACTGGTTCTCTCATAAAAAGATAAGGTCCTTCTTGGAAGTAGACAGGTGGATTGTACTTGGTGGAGGAAAATACCAGCAAGATAGTGAAAGAACATGTCTCTGTGAGACTGTATCTCCTATGCCACCTTTCTTTTGGAATCAGCATGACACCACTTCTGTGAACACCAAGGCCTGAAGGATTAAATAATAACATTCAAATCATGAAATGCAAAAACAGTAGAGGCCAGACTTAAACTCAGTTTTACTTCTGCCTAGTCCATTCTCAGTGACATCATGCTGCCTTAGTTTCTTCTCTACTGCTGTAGTGTAATACTCTGCCACAAGCCATTTGCAGAAGGGTTTATTTAGCTAATAGTTTTGGGTTACCATCCACCCTAGAGAAGTCAGGGCATAAAGTTTGAATCAACTATAATCACACACACTGAGTGGAGGTCAGAAAAGAGCAATGAATGCAGACTCATATCCCACTCACTTTATCCACTTGTACAACCTAAGTACTGTCCACAATTCAAATGACTCTTTCTACTTCAATTAAAATAAGATAATTTTACTCAGGCATGCTCAAATTCCCATGCTGTGGGTGATTCAAGATTTTTGTCAAGTTGATGATTTACAATATCACAACTACCTGGCATATTTTAATTCTGGGGGCATCACCTCTCTACCTGTTTACTCTGTGCATACAACTTAAACTTACATTAGCAAAGGACCATGTGATATTTGAGACATGGGAATACACTGTCACCTAGACTCTGGGAAGGAGCACACTTTCTCCAACATTACTGTCCAGAGCCAAAGAAGTTCAATGGGGCTGCTCAGGTAACCAGCTAAACAGAGAGATCTATGGTGCTAACACTTCAGTCCATCCTCCAACTGCATCATCACCTGTGAGTTTACATAAGATCCAAGTATGGGGTTTAGTGAGATGACTTAGTAGATAACAGGCTTGTGGCACAAGCCTATTGACCTGAGTTTGAACCCCAAAATGCACATAAAGGTGGCAAGAGAAAGAAAAGGACAGGGAGAGAGCCCAGTGGATCTGGTGGGAAAATCCCCATTAGTCATTTTTGGAGTTGTATCCACATATGTCTCTTGGCAGAAGCCAGTTGGTTTCAGAAGCTGCAGCTGTGTTCTAGATGCTGAAACTGAGGAAGGCAAAGGCCATCATTAGTCAATCACTGGAATTCAGGAGTGATTTCCCAGATGGATGTCTAGTAAGAGGACTTCAAAGGAACACACAAACCAGTTACATAAGACAACCTGTCAGTGGCATCTGTAACCTTGTATTGCTCAGTGAGCATCAGCTCCAAGCAAACTGCCTATCTTAAGAAAAAAATTGTCAATATTTGTGATTCTTGCTTCTGTTTCAAATAGTTCAATATACAGAGCATTGCAGAGGAATAAAAGATAATAAAATGTTAGGGGTTGTATAAACTGACCCAGGATATTCCAACTAAAAACATGCAAGCCTGAGTCAGTTCTAAATTGCAGGCTAGAATGGAGTAGAGGCCAGAAGGAGGCTTTAAATTCAACATTTTGTATTTATACTAATCTGGTATGTTTAACACCCCTAAGATCAAGTCAGATAATGGTGAGGGAGGGACATGTGACAAAGCCTGACCAGAGGAGTGACAGGAGGAAAGCTAGGTTTTTCATTCCTTGAAACATAAAATATCAATAAACTAACAACACAGGCTTAATACCATATCAATGTTAAAAATGTGAATTTGAGGAATATGAAGTAATTCAATTTTAATAAAATTAGTTTGGATAGAACTTGGAATGCAGGGGTCATAGTGAACGAGAGATGCTATTACTGTTGTTCTATATGTTATTACAAATGTGAATTCGGTAGAAGAGTATATATATATATATATATATATATATATATATATATATCACTGCTAAGTGTCAAAATTACAAGTCAACATGATTCTGCTTGGTTATTTTAGAGCCCCGTAAGTAATATGATAAGGGTTGACTTGGGAAAACTGGTTTGGATACTGGGAAAGCTGATATACATAATACATATATCACAAATACACATATGTCCTACCATATGTTCTGAATTGGTTTACCACTAAACAGAAAGACAATTTACTAAACCCACAGTATAGAGTAGTAAAGTTACGAATAGTTTGATTTTTTTTTTTTTAGTTTAGTTACTATTCAGGAGAAATGAAAGATAAGTACTCAAAAAAGAAATGTTCTGCCGGGTATTGGTGGCACATACCTTTAATCCCAGCACTCAGGAGTCAGAGGCAGGCAGATCTCTGTGAGGTTTGAGGCCAGGCTAGTCTACAGAGCGAGTTCCAGGACAGGCTCCAAAACAATACAGAGAAATCCTGTAGAGCAGAAAGGATATGTGATCCGGTAAGGTTGGGGGTGATGGTGGTAGGGGAGAACAAGAGGGAGAAGGGAACTGGGATTGTCATGTAAAACAATCTTGTTTCTAATTCAAATAAAAAAATCTGGAAAAAAAAGAAACCCTGTCTCAAAAAAACAAAATAAATAAATAAATAAATAAATAAATGAAATTTTCTTTCTTAATTATAGAGAAATATATATAATATTTATAAGAAAATGAAAGGAAATTTTGATTATATTGAATAAAATACATATGAATAAGAAAGACAAATGACTATTTCTCTCATGTGAAATCTAGACTTCAAAAAAAATAGATAAAGCTAAGGGGAGGGTTGTAGTTACAACCCAGCAGTTGGAAGCAATGTTTGCTCTTGTAGAGGACCCAAGTTCAATATCAAGTACATACATTCATCTACAATCTTCAGGGAATCTAATGCCCTCTTCTGGTATCCATGGATACCTGCATTTCCACTCACAAAAGTCCGTAACACATACACACACACACATACACACACATACACACACACACACACACACACACACACACACACACACACACACACACACGCACGCACGCGCACACACACACACACACACACACACACACACTTATATTAAATATAAAAGGGTTTGTTTGAAAAAATACATGGTATGAAAAATGATAGCAATATACTTATCAGAATATAAGAATTGAAATACATTATGTACATGTCTTAAAATGTCATAAGGAGCCCCACTATTGTGTAAAATTGTTATATACTAGTTTTTAAAAGGGATTCAGATTATAGAGTCATTTTTTCTTTCCCTTTATGCACGACTGCTTTTACAATCTCTGCTAGTGAAGAGACTGCCAGGAAATGTCTGGGTAGAAATCTACTCATGTTGCTGCTGTCAAGCAAGGCTCCTTGGGGGAAGAGATGAAACGTTTATGTTCAAGTTGCCTGCATGAGGGTTAACAGGGTGATCGCTTCAGCTAACCCATGCCATGCATAACATGAAAGTCCTTTACAAGTAGAGGGCACCTGTTTTCAGGACTGGAAGATGGATTGGCATTATATATTTTATTATTAAAAAGGTGACGCTGGAGATGATTAAGTTTCTAGGAGCCAGCCAGTGCATCAGATAAGAGGTGGCTGGCTTTGACTGGGTAATTTCACTACTGTGTAGCAATCTGAAAATGAGAAAAATGTCATGTCCAAAGAAATTCATCAAACCTTTTTTTTTCCACCATGAAATATTTGCTAGCAACATAAAGCCAACAGCATGACTCAAGTAACAGAAATAAGGCAAAGATTCCATAAGAAAATCAAGTAGAAATTTGCCATTACTAGAGATATAAGGATGAGTAAGAGGGATCACTTTCCCCAAATTTTAACTATATGTGATCCACATGCCGTGACATTGTTCATGCAAAAAAACAAAACAAAACAAACAAACAAACAAACAAACAAATAATGCTGGCCAAGGACAATCAGAGTTCTAACTTTTATTTTCTTCTGACCTCCCCACATTATCTACTAATAACTATGCTTCTCTTTTAAAAATAGGAAAAGAATGTAATATTTTAGAAGTGATTTTAATAAAATGGCCACAAGCATTCCAACTCTATAGGAGTATCGCAGACTGCAATGGGAAATATCAGCACATGGACACTGGATTCTCACATTTCATACCCCTGCTATCATTCTCTCAGTAACTCAGACTTATTCATCCATATGTCTCCAATTTATCCTCCTGGATAACAGTGCTCTGTGCTTTGAGTATATGAGGATTGGTAAACCCCATCATTCAATGGTTTCAAATACTGCCTTCAGGTAATCACTTTATTCAAAAATTTTATTTAGACATATAAACATTCAATAGTTCTTCATTGTTCTTTCATGGTGTAATGAAACAGTCTATGCTTAGCCCTACCCTTTCCAGGTCTGGAAATACAGGAGAGATGTCCTGCCATGCCATACTTTACAATCACCTACTTATTTACATAGAACTCTTTTGTCTCCAGGGGAAGCAAATTGTACAACCAACTAATATGTAAGTCCTCTATAGGTAGGAAGCCTAACATTTTGAAAATTTAAATCATATAGGAGCACAGACAGTAGTAAATCTATTTTTCCTTCCTCTGGAAAACTTGGATTTATACTGCTGTGTTCAGCTTCAGGCACAACTATAGATTATTAACTTAATACCATGCCCAGAGTTAGTTTTTATTTATTAAGGTTTTACTAAAAAAGAGCTAATACTTGCCTTATTTTAGACTCTCATAGCCCAAATCCTAACATCAAAAAGTAGTTCTATTTGAAAAGTATCCTATGTACTTGCTGATCATACAATGATGTTTGTTTATAAAGCAAGCAATATTTAACTAAAAGCAGTAAGACCATACTTAGAAATTCAAAAACTTAAGATATCATAGTCAATAAACAGAGCACATTTCGGAGCCACTGCAGGGCACAAGCTCAGAGAGTATTGTCAGTGCAGATATTTGTAGATCCCTACTGGGTTTTGAAGGGTGGGTTGGATTTTTCTGTAAAGAATGTTCAGATACTGGAAATCCAGCCAAAAGCAAATAACAAAATTTATAATGATAGGAGTACATCTTTACACACCTGCTCCCTTGAAAGCTGTTATAATGGAAAACAAGATGTTACATAAAAAAATCCCTTCTCTTTGTAGTTGTTTTTCCCATGGCTGTGACCAAATGTATGGCTAGAAGTGACTTTAGCGAATGAGGATATTTTGGGTTCATGGTTTGGGGCACAGTCTGTCATGGTTCAGATTGCTGCCAGCTGTCATCTGGATGGATTATGAAACAGAAGAAAGAAAGAAAGAAAGAAAGAAAGAAAGAAAGAAAGAAAGAAAGAAAGAAAGAAAGAAAGGAAGGAAGGAAGGAAGGAAGGAAGGAAGGAAGGAAGGAAGGAAGGAAGGAAGGAAAGAAAGAGGGAAGGAAGAGGGAGAGAAAGACCAACTGACCAACACCTAGATGGCTTTCTTCTTCCACCTCACTCAGTACAGGAGCCCCTCCCATAAGAGGATGTCTCTTACACTCAAGATGAATCTTTTTCCTTCAATTAATCTCTAAAAAAGAACTCACAGACACACGCCAAAGCACACCTCATTATAACACTAGTGCTTTCTTCATTCAATCCCTATGACAATAAAAGCTCACCATCACACAATTGACATGAAAGTACAACCTGTTACCTTGCCAGGCTAATCTCTATATCCTTCCAATTTTAGTGTGCATACTATAAATGTGAGTATTGTAATCAATTCCTATTTCATCTTCCAGATCTCAAAACTGCCAGATACCAGGAGTATGGTTCAGTGCTCAGCTGTGGGTGCCTGTCTCTGCTTCAAACAGCTACCAGATAAAGGCTTATGTTTATTTTTTTGTGACCAGTTGTGGAGAGGGAGGAGGTATAAGCAAAGGAGCCAAGATGGTGCTGAAGAAACCCGCAAAAACAGTTGACCTGACCTAATGAGCATGTGGGTGCCAGCTAGGAGGCCAGGGCAGTCTAAGGGACCTCTAACAGTGGAGCCAGTCTTTAACCCTGGAGCACAAATAGACTTTGGGAGCCCATTCCCTGTGGAGGGATACTATTGCAGCCCAGATACAGCAAAAAGGGCCTAGGCCCTCCCCCAAATGATATGACGACATTGAAGGTCCCCTGTGGAGGGCCTCACTATCCCTGGGGAGGAGTTGGGGGATCGACTGGGGGGAGGTTGGTGGGGAATATAGGAGGATGGGAGGGCAAGGGCTAGAAGGGGGATGGATATGTAAATATAAGTAGTAATTAAAGAGTGAAAAACAAAACCTGCCAGATAAAACTTGAATCAACATATACCCAATCAATTGAGTTACACATAATTATATAAAATCATGCATCACACACACATATATGTAAACAACAAATAAGAAAGAACATACTGCTGCATTTCCCACCCATAATTATTGACAAAGTCCTAGTGAAGAATAACTTCTTTCTTTTACCACTAAGTTTGTCCTTCATTCTTGTCCTGATTAATACCTGCTTAGGATTCTTTTCCTGAAGAATCTTATATGTAAACTCTTCACCCATTTTACTCATCAGAAATAAAATCAGTCCTCCCCAAGTAGCGCTATGTGAGGTCATATTTAACCAATGACAATTTAACCAATGAAACCATTGTTTAGTCTCTTGTCAGAAGGGTTTCTTCCCCTTGAAGTCTGGGGTGAAACAAGAAGGGATTGGAAGCTATTAGAATACAAAGAAAAAAACAAACAAATAAATAAGCCGTAACGAGAAGTGGAGAGTTACCCTCCATCTGCTGCTTGTTTCCTAAGCAATGTTTCTGCTTTTGAAGTGGTGTCATATGTTAGCTGTTCTCTAAGATGGCCATCACTGTTGCTTGGTCATAGTTAATCCTGTGGTGGGTCATTCCATGTTCTGTTCATCTCAAGGTCTGTAGAGTGAAAGAGTATATAAAAAGGATAGTGTGGTTTAGAAGTTCTAGCCTGGTACCTGTGTTTCTTATATTTGAACCTAGTTTCTTGGTCAAAACAAGTGTGACTTTTTTGAGATCCCATATGATAAGGTCTGCATAATGTAGAGGTCTAGAAAGGTCAATTCATTTCTAAAGTAATTATTACAAATAGGAAATCTAATCACACTCCATTCTGGATTGAATCCATTGCAATCAAGCTGTTACTAGATGTCCATCTGGTTCTCTTAGAGAACATTTCCACTTACCAGATCCCAGTACCAGTCTGTGCTGTTGGAAAGTGAGGAAATCAGAAATGGTAATAGCCACACCATCCTTGGTGAGATAATTCATGCCTCTGACCTATATACAGCTCCTATTTCTATTTCTGCACCACAGTCCTCACATGAACATTTAAAAGCATAGGGTTGGTAGAAGCAAAAAAGTTAATATCCTCACAAAGAGATATTCTGTCCATTTAATTATCAAGGCTTTGTTTTTCAGTGGATGCCCTTTGATGAGCAGTCACAAGAAACACAAACGCACACATTCTCTGTGCTTATCCATGGAGGCCCATCGCTTAGGCTATGCATCTCTATAAATCCTTGTCCCCACTTTAAACATTCAGAAAATCGTATCACATTTTTATTTATCAGTAAAGAGAGTTTCATAACTCAAAAACAAAGGGAAAATATTATCACAGAATCTTTTGCAAATTTTAAAATAAACTAGAAAGAAGTTAGAGCCACTGATAACTTTAAAATCAGAATTCAGAGACAAACTGTATTCAGTAAAAAGCAATAAATTTCATTAAAATATAATTTACAAAAGCAACTCAAATATAAAGTACATAGAAATGAATATAACAAAATAAAGAGAAGAGGTATATTGAGAAAATTATGAAGCTGGATGGTGGTGGCACACACCTTTAATCCCAGAACTCCAGAGTCAGAAGCAGGTGGATCTATGTGAGTTTGAGGCCAGCTTGATCTACAAAGCTACACAGAGAAATCCTGTCTCAAAAAATAAAGAAAGAAAATTATAAAATGTTATGGAAAGACAAAAAAGAAAATTCACGACTGAGAGATGGCTCAGCAGGTACAGGTAGCAACCCCTCAGTCAGACAACCTGAGTTCAGTCCCCAGGATGCAGATAGTGGAAGGAAAAAACCAACTCCCACAAGTTGTTCTCTGACCGCCACAAGTACTTTGTGGTATGTACACACACACACACATACACACACACACACACACAAAAAAAAAAAAACAGACAACACACATAAATATTCACACATACAGTAAATACAACTAATTTTTTTGTTAATAGTTGTTAAATAAAATAATATATATATATATATAATTCATTCATAAGCATAAAATTTCACCATTCTAAAATGATCAATTTCCCTAAGAACAATTTCTATATTTGTGCTACTTATAGCAAAACCTTATTTAGTTTCCAAGAAAAAATATAATTTTTCTTGGAATTAAACAAATTAATTCTTTTTTTTTTTTTTTGGTTCTTCGAGACAGGGTTTCTGTGTGTAGCTTTGGAGCCTATCCTGGCACTCACTCTGGAGACCAGGCTGGCCTCGAACTCACAGAGATCCGTCTGCCTCTGCCTCCAGAGTGCTGGGATTAAAGGTATTCGCCACCAACGCCTGGCACAAATTAATTCTAACATTAGTTGAATCAATAGCTGCTTGATATTTCAAAACTAATTCTAAAACACAAACTAGCTACAAGGTACATTTTCCTATTAGACTTGGGACTTTATATGGTTGTAATAAACTCTAGACAGTGGTGGTACATGCCTTTAAACCCAGCACACGAAAGCAGAGTCAGGTGGATCTTTGAGTTCATGTCAGCCTGGACTACAGAATGAGTTCCAGAACAGCCAGAGCTACACACAGAAACCCTGTCTCTAGCCTCACCCCAAACAAAAGGATTGCAGTAAGTGTAGCACTTACATAGGACCTGAGGAGCAGAAAAGTAATGACAATGGACTAGAGCCAGAAACATTCGTGTGGGGATTATGGTGTATGAGCAATGTGGAGATGAAAAGTTCACACACAAAAAGATGTGGTTCAGTTATCTAGTCGTGGAAAATAAAATCTAGTACATTGTTTTACAACACTAGAAGAAACAACCCCCAAAGACTTTGACTATCAAACTTAGGAAACCAATTCTGTGATGTGCTTTAGAAACATCTAACCAAATATCTCTAGGAAGCTGTGGAAGCAAATTTTTTCAAAGATAGTAAAAAAAGAAAAGTGACATGCTTGATCATGAAACAATTTTATGTTTATAATATAAATTTTTATCATGTACAAAGTTTCACATGGTCCAAAATTTGTACCAGATATTTTGTGTGTGTAAACAAATTATGGAACACAGAAAATAAAGCATGTCCACAGTCAATTTTAAGAAAATAATTGGCACAAGATTATATATATATATATATATATATATATATATATATATATATGTATATATATGTATATATATAAATATATATGTATATATATACGTATATATATACATATACATATATATATATGAGTTTATATCAAAGAAATTTAGTCTGTATAAAACAAGACTGCCAGCAAGTCAAGATTTTAGAGAAAAAGTAATTTAAAGAGAAAAGATTTAACTGAATTGAACAGATCATTCTTTGAATGTTGGAGAAACTACTGACCAGCCTACAAAAGCTGCAGTTGCCCTGCCCTGAGCCAAGTTTGCCACTATGACCAGAGACTGCTGACAAGACACCTGACCAGAGACACTAATGAGGAAAAGACATCACAGCAGAGTCAGCCTCCTGAGCCAATAGAACCTTGGGAGGGGGTATAAAAGCAGGTCTAACTTCCTTAATAAACTAGTCTGCTGCACACTATGCTACTCACTGACTCCCAGTGCCTGAGTCATTAGACCTTCTCACTCCCTTCCCCAGAGGGTATCTGAACAGGGTTACCTGCAATACTAGAAGACAAAATAACTAAGAAATATGAAAATCTCACTGACTCACGGGAAATCATTAAAATATGTACAGAAGCAAA
Organism: Cricetulus griseus; assembly: GCF_003668045.3. Taxonomy (NCBI): domain Eukaryota; kingdom Metazoa; phylum Chordata; class Mammalia; order Rodentia; family Cricetidae; genus Cricetulus; species Cricetulus griseus. The sequence continues at coordinate 23,927,214 of NC_048600.1, read as the reverse complement.
GAGAGTTTATTGTGCATGTATCAAATGACTGATAAAACTGACATTTATAAAACCAATTTGGGGAGTAAAAACTTGAAGGAACTGAAACATACATCTAAAATCCACTGAAATCCAGCCCCAAAGTTTGAACTTATAAAACTTCAGAAAAGTAATAAAGAGCCGAGAACAGCACAAATAATGAAGTAAGTTTGCATAGCAAAATACTATGAAATTAACATATGCTAACAATTTTGTTTATATTAAATTGTAATTCTGGGGTGACATACAAACGAACACATGAGATCTTTGAAGCACAGTGGAATGTAAGGAAAAGCAAGTCCAAGTTAGCCACATTGAGGGGAAAATGTAGAAGTGAAATTGTGCAGCAGAGGAAGCATATTATAACTGGTATTCTAGAAATATAATAATTATTGGAAAAGTGAGGTCTTTTATTGATTCTGTACATAAGGTAAATGGGTTTCTAGTACTAACTTTTGGTAAACAAGATGTGTACTATGTCTTTGAAAAATTTATTAATGGTGACCACAGAAATAGTACAGTTTGTAAAATAAAACTTGGAGTGGTTGAGAGGCAAAGGGTCTATTTTTCAGATGGTTAATGCTAAGCAACATTCCTGAGAAACTGAGGACAATTCACTTGCAAACTTTATGATTCAGGTGAGAGAATGACGAGTCAATGACAGGTGGTATGGAAAAGCAAGAGAGAAACGGGTTCAATTTAGCAGTAAAGCCACCGATAGGGAAATGTGTTATATACCAAGAACAGAAAGAAAATGTGGGCCAGGTTTATACAGTTTGGAAAATCATGTTTGGAGTCTGCTGGTAGATGTTGAGATATAAGCTTGCATCGTGCCTTTGTTTCCGGTGAAAGCGGAAGCTGCTGGAATCTTCTATCATTGCCTCTGAAATTGATTCTGGTGGGACTCACAGGATGCTGTCACAGGATGCTGAGTTGAAATAATAATATGTTGGGGTGCTTGTTAGAGAAGGGAGTCCAAAAAGCACTAATGGCCTTACACTGCTATGCCCTCTGAGGTCCACATTTGCACCTCTGTGCAGACAATTGTCGACTTCGTGTACTGTAATATCTCCCTCTTGAAAATGGGTGCTTCCAGAAAATGAAGTCTTAACCAGGAATTTGAGGGAACAGCTTTGTTTGGGCAAAAGACCATCTTTAGCTCCCCTTGGAAACTGATTCCAAGAGAAATGTAGGAGGGACACACAAACAACTTGGAAGGTATGAAGAGAGGTGGTGCTCACTTTTAGAATTTATGGTCCTAGAAGTATACACCTGAGAGATGAACACCAGCTGTCACACAGTACATAATAAGAGGGCCTCCATGTCAGAAATGATAAAGCAATTCATATCTGATGGCTTCAATTTTCAGTTTGAAATATGAAGCTAGGTCATCAGCAGAGAGTGATGAAGAGAGGGTTTGAGAAGGGAATTAGATTTGAGGTGCTTATCTTGAACTATGACAAAAAGAGCAGTTAGAGCCACCTGGACAAGGTCCTAGAGAATTCTCTCAACTTAGTGACCATGTGAAAAAGCAGAGTCTGTTATGTTTTTTAACTTCCTCAGATGGAGTCATGTGCCTCTGGGACTATTGGTAAGGAAAGGGATCAATGATTTCAATTGGGAATGGACATTTTAACAATATCTAAGAAAATAATAAAGCAACACATTGAATGTGTTTGTGGTTTGTAGCCATTGACTTCATGGAGATTTACTAGAGGTGCAATAGGAAATTAATGCCAGTTGCTACTAATATTTAAAATCAACAGTTTTTAACCTTCTTTGAAAGAATAACTCACATGTTGAAGGAAAAATAGAAGTATAAAACTCCTCAATCAACAGTTCTGAACATGTATGACTATACCCTACTTAAAGGATTTAAAAGTGACTGAAGTGACAATGCTTAAGAGTAAATTTTCTTTAAATTCTCCAAATACATTCAACTATTCATTTCAAAATTATAGTTCCTAAAACATCTTTTCCAATTAAAGAAATATGTCTCCATATGTCTGTGAGCTATGCACATCAATATACCATATTTTATTGATTTATAACTCATATTCTCATTTAGCATCTCTGGTATTAGAAAAATTTTATAACTAATAACATATTGTACTTAATGAAATGTGATGGATCAAAGAAAAATGTCTAAAGACCTTACTATTTTCTTTAGAAGAATTTATATTCCTCTCTCTTAGTTGCTTGTTGGGCCAGATGTAAAGGTGACTCTAGAGACAGACCAGTTTAACAAAACCTAAAGCCTTATTATTTGGGAGTCATTTTACAAACATTTTTAAAGTAATAAAATTATGCACTGACATGAATATTTTTTAAAGAATGAAAGTGCAAGCTACAAGCTTTTCAAAAGGTAAATATTACCACAAACACCAGAGAACCCATAAACTAAAGAAAATGTTTGGTTACAAAACTGTATGGCATCTCTTCATGAAGCTTGCATCCTATGCATTTTGGACACATACTCATTGTTTATAAGACTTCACAAGACAACAATTTTACAATATTGTTTTTGATAGAAAGAAGGGCTTAGATTGTAGTGCCTGTGGCTAGCATATAGAAAGATAATTTAATCTTCTGCAATGGTTGACTGAATTTAATTTTTCTTTGTTATTAATAATCTACATGCTTTATTTTTAGCTTCAAAATGAATTACTGGCAATGTCACTTAAACTGTAAAGACTTTTTAAGAAGTATTTTATCAAAGACAATTTTAATATGAGTTCCCAGATTTGGAAGACTACTTTTTTTCCTAATCCAGTAACAGCTATTATAACCTTGCCTTCCCTCTATCATTGGCTTACTTCCTGGGACAACCACCTTCAAGTAGGAACAGTGTCCACCCAGTAAGTTCTCAGACCCTCAACCTCTGTTACATTCCCTTGATAAATCCACATATATACTAAACTAATTACAATTAGCCATGGAAGTCTGAGAACCTCATAATTTTAAACTAAGCTCAAACAAAATAGTTTCTAATTTAAATTATCACTAGTCATATTCCCCAAATAGCTGTAGCTGTAGCCACTGGACATGAGCCAAGACCTGAGCAGGTGGGAACATGGAAACAGAGTAGCAAAAGCCTTTAGCCTTAGCCTACTATAATTAAGAATTCCAATAGTACAACAATTCTGAAGACAGATACTTAAGTGGAATATATTACTAGGGTCCATTTCAATTCCTTAAAACAGGTACATTGAAAGAGTAAACCAAGAACCATTGACAACTAAGCAAATCTCACTGGTAGAGATAAATAAATTATATACTGCTAAAGGGAGAAGCAGAAAAACAAAGAGGCACTCAAACATAAAACTACACATTGGAATAGGAATTCTAAAACAAAATAGATTTGAAAAGCAATAAACTTAGCCATGACAATAAAGCAATCGCTGAGAGTAAGTTTTAGTTTTAGAAAAACGAAAATATATTTTCTGTGTCCCCTGACTTTATAGCTCAAATCCCTGGGTATTACATATACAAAACTAATACTAAGTAACACACTTGAGAAGTGGAGACAGGCAGTCAGATGAGCAATAACCTGAGGTTCTAATGAAAAATACATTGCAAAGTCCCCGTATTTTTTCCCCTAATATGTTGCAACTTGAAAATGCCAATGGAGGCAGGCCAGAAGTTCAACCAATGCCTATTCACTCCACTCAAATAGTAAAGAGGAGAGTCAGGCTAGAAAATCCAAACCACGATGGAAAAGCAAAGGATTTGTCTTATTTGCACTCATACCTGAAAAGGCTGTGTGGGAAGATTGGAACGCCACCCCAATAGTCTGTATGAAGGTATTCAGTGCTTCCCCCTGGGATAGAGCAGATCATGCTGCAGGGACCAGGGCTTCTCCCAAGGCTTGGCAGTCATGTCAGCAGCAGCATCTCCCATGGTGTTCCTGGATCAAGTGAGGATCCTGAACTCCATTCCTACCTAGAATTACCAAGGGTCCTCCTTCCATCACTTTGGGCTGATGACATATAAGACTAAAGAGAAGGGAGGGCTTTGATCACCTCCCAGAATTCAGTGGAAACCAGATGGTATCAATGGAGACCAGATGGGGAGTGGTGACAAGAATTGTATCTGCAGGGACAGCCAGAGAACCAGAACTGCCAGCCATGCCCAGCAGTTATAAGCTTCTGTACCATTTGGTATCTGTGAATGAAAACTAGAGAATTTAGACTTCTACCATCACTTGGCACTAATAAAGTGGGGCCCCACTGCCATTGCTGAAGGGATAGCAGAAGAAGCCAGCTAAAGGAAAATTAATAAAATCCATAACCTCACAAGTTAATGAAAATGCTCATATTTTGATACAAAAATATGAATCAACTCAAAACACAATAGACACCAACTTTAGGACAATAGTAATCCTAGAATTGTTGGACAAGTAAATATCATAAAAATTATTCAGTGCACACATACAAATAGACATACATCAGTTGAGAGAGGCAGAGAGACACAGAAAGACTCAGTAAAGCCATAGACCATGTAAAATATATTTACAGTTATCTTTGGTTATATATAATAACTACATTTTTTAAAACTCAGCAAAGAGCAAGAACAAAATAACAGAAAAAAATCAAAGGAAAATGATAAATCTTTCCGCCAAAAGCCGCTGAGCCCCACCGCCATGTGTACGCTTTAGGCCAGCCACCTGACCGAGTTAGGCCCAAATGAATACACAGAAACTTGTATTAGGTACAAAGCTTCTTGGCCAATGACTAGGACTTCTCATCTGCTAGCTCAGTCTTAATTATCATAAATCTATATATTTTATAAGACTTATCTTATCGGATGCCTTATTGGTGTACCTCCTTGCTGGTGGATCACATTGTGCCACTGGAGCAGGATCGGAGGGGAAAAGAGGGAACTTCCTGTTTCTCCTCGCTCAAATATGAGTCTCCTTGCTATGTCACTTCCTGCCTGGACCACCACTTCTCTACTACATTCCCCAGAATCCTCTCTGGCTCCTAGTCCTGTCTAACTTCCTGTCTCATTGGCCAAACAGTATTTTATTTAACAATCAATAAGATAAACATACACAGAAGTATTTCCTCCATCAGGAAAACAATAAGAAATTTGGAACTAACAACAGAAAGAATTTGGTTAATCTGGAGGAACTAGACTAGCTATAGATAGTCAGAGATCCACAGAACTACAAAAGAAAAATACTACCCCTCCTTTAGTGTGTGTGTGTGTGTGTGTGTGTGTGTGAGAGAGAGAGAGAGAGAGAGAGAGAGAGAGAGAGAGAGAGAGAGAGAGAGAGAGACTGGGATGACATTAGAGGACACACTGTGTTTAAGAAAATAGTTTTCCCTAAGGAAGTTGTGCATAACCCTAACAGATTATGTAAACTATGCTACAATAACATTCAATTTCTGTTTTAATAATTTATCATAAGACTTTAAAAATGCTATAGATCAGGTGTCCTAAAAAAAAACATAAACGCACCAGCACCAATACGGGTTAATCAAGCCTGCTGTATACCTTCCTGATGCTCTATGGGAGGTTCTATTTCCTTGACCTTTCAACTCACAGAAGCTGCTCCATCCCTTTTCTCTCTTCCAGAGCTTGGTCCCCCTCCTCTGCCCTCCCTCTCACCTTGCACTTCATGCTTTCTAGATTTCCTGTCTAGCATCTAGCATCTTCCACTTCACTCCCACTCCTCCTAGAAGAACTATTTTGTTTTGTTTTGATTTGATTTGGTTTGTTTTTTGTTTTTGTTTTCCCAGATAGGGTCTCTCTGTATAGCTCTGCCTGTCCTGGAACTCTCTCTGTTGACCAGGCTGTCTTTGAAATCACGGAGACCCACCTGCCTCTGCCTCCCAAGGCATGGGATTAAAGGCAAGCACCACCATTGCCTAGCTAAGAAGAACTCTTGCTATTTATGTGGATCCACCCAGACAAACCTTGTTAATCTTCCTTTCTGAAGATCCTTAAACAGGTCTGCAAAGGTGTTTGTCACATTCAGATTTCAGTGAATATGATGTAGACGGCAGGGAGGAGGGGTGTTATTCTTTAGATTACACAGTTTATAGAAAAGAGCAAACAAACATACAGCAACAACAACAAACCACTAGCAAAATACATTGGAAATGAGAAAAATGATATCTTCTCACACAGAAAAACACCAAATATTATCTTATTTCTCCTAAGAAAACACAGTAAAAGGAAATTAGTCTATATTTTTTGTTAAACAAAGAACAACTCAGAATTCTATACATGGTAAGTTAAAAATAAACACATGCTTTTAAACTGGTTGGAGAAATGGCTCAGAAATTAATGCAGTTTCCATGAAAGAAGGAATTCAGATGCCAAAACTCAGGAAAGTACATGGCAGGGGCTGATGTAGGTGTGGGATTTCACCTACAATTCTAGATTTGCAAGACAGAGATTGAGGATCTCCAGAGCAAACTGCCAAGTGAGATTAGCCAGATCACTGAGTTCTGCATTCAACAGAGAGACCCTGCCCCAAAGAATTAGGTTGAAGAACAGACTATTCCAAATATCAATATCATATACACATATGCATGAGCACCTACATACACATGTGCCCATACCACACCCCCCCCACACACACACATGAATAGAAGAAAAAGAATAGCTAGGAAACTTTCAGAGGCAGTAAATGAAGCTCAGTGACAGAGCACTTCCCAAGCAAGCATATTTGGTGGTATGATTTCCAGCATTAGAAAACAAAGAAAAAGGTATTTCAGATGAGCAAAAAGGTATGAAAATCTGTATTCAAAGGATCTCTTTTCAACAGAATACCTCATACAATGACCAACAGCCATGTAAACACATAACCTCCAACAAGTCAACTCTAAGTGAAATTAAAACAGTCACATGACTGACTACTGAAAAATGGATGAAAACAAAACAGAGAGAAGATAATGATAAACATAAAAGAACAAAAATGAAAATTATATCCTCTAGTGTAGCAAAAATTATATTAAATGCAAACATCTCAGTGCACCAATTAGAAAGAATTTGGAGACTCAACAATCCACTTCAAATAATAGCAGAGAAGGTTGATATAGATAAAATTAAAAAAACACATGGGATATTTCATTGATATACTTTGGCCATATCACTTGGCTACATCACTATCATATACTTAGGAACAAATAAAATTATAGGGGCAGATCAGGGCCTTAGAGAGTAATGAAAGGATCAACACACTGAGAAGATGCAGCACATCTAAACATGTGTGTACCAAACACCAGAGCTAAGACATATGGTATTATGATAGAACCCAGATAAGGAATAGAAGGACTTATAAAGACTTAAAATGTCAACTCCCCTGCTGGAGAAATGTCTCGGCAATTAAGACCACTGATTGTGTTTCCTGAGGACCTGGATTCAATTCCCAGCACTCACCTGGTGGCTCACAACTATCTCTGGCTCTAGTTCCAGGGGATATTTTACCCTTTTATGGCCTTGACAGGTATGTGATGCTCAGAGGTACTTTTTATACACATACACTGATAACAAAATATTTAAGAATACATAAAATTTCAACAACACCAGCCAACAAGGCACCAATGACATTTGAAGGGCATTGATTAAATGCATTTTCTAAACATGTGAAATCAATTAATAATCCATAGCACAAAAACTTTAGAACACATTAAAATTCTAATACATCTCTTGATCATAAAGAAATACCTTGTAGAGAACCAGCAAGCCTATGTGATAATTTCTTCTCAAAAGGACAAGAATGTTCTACCCATGAACTCTCAACTATCTAGTTGCCTGCACAACACTGTCAAAAGCCACATGAGTAGACAGACATGCCATCATGGATGGAGGAAATTTTCACAAGGCCCCAACCTAGAGAAAGACCTGAAGATAGCCAATTGTTTCTTAGGGTTGAAGAACTAGCTCTCTTTCTACCCCATTTCAGGAAAAGGAACCCATTCTTAAGTGATCATCCCCAAAATACTCAAATAAAGTCAAAATAAAGGCAATATTAACTGAACTTGGTATGTTGTAGTATATATTAAGTGGTCATAAATTTGAGAGGGGATGTTGAGGGAGACATAGGAGAAGATGGGATGTAGTGGAAATGATCATTTCTTACAACAACAAAAATATCTGATAGAATTGGAATATATATATATATATATATATATATATATATATATATGTTTACAAACATACACACACATATATATACATATATATATATATATATATATATATATATATATATATGAAAGTCAAATTAAAATTTACCAAATTCGTAGAATAGAGCCAACATAATGCTAAGAAAAACTGTGTAACACTAAATGCTTGTATTAGAAATGAAAACTCACAAGCCAATAACCAGGTCCTAGAAATGAGTCAAGGGAAGAACAAAGCATGACCAAACAAAGAGAGAAAATATTTTTGTTTGTTAAAACAAAAATAAATGAAATTAGATTTCTTTTACTAGTAGAAAGCTCTTTATCTACCTTTTCCTACCTTAACCGTTGATGGTGATCTTGCTGTCTTTTTGATTGGTTTAAGGATTCAAAGCATGGCTATGCTAATTTAGATTTCTAGCCCAAAATTTTGAAGTTCTGAAATCCTGGCCAAGGAAAGCAATTAATCTCACATGGGAAAAAGGTTTAATTTGGCTAAGTGTAAACTTGTTCTTCCTTTATTATATTCAACTCCTCAGTCAAAAATGCACAGTAATATTAAGCAAATGTAAACTGTAAGAAAGCTAAGTGAGTCTCCTCAGGTTCCAGATTGAAAAGTTTTATATAGACATGAAAGTAAAGTGCCATTGGCTACACACAGTAGGGAAAGGAAATGTAGGCTATCCAAGTTTAAAGCCTTTAGCAGTCTTAGTTTACATGTTCCTGGATTTAAAAACAAAAAGTCAGGAATCCTCAAGAATTGCTAGGCCCACCAACTCCCAATAGATCAAGTCCTGCAGGAGTGTATCTGTAATTTCCTAAGATCACAGAGTTCTCATGAGCAATGGGAGACATTTGTTCTCTTCTCAGTCCCATCAAAGATGCTGCACTCAGTAAAAGACAGGGCATTCATCCTTTAAGGGGTATTCTTTCAGAAGTTCAAGATGGCTTATTGCAAAATGTATGATACTTCTGTTGTTTAGAAGAAAAATCCAATATTGTTACCTCCAGAGCAATCACATGGTTATACTAAGTATAAAATACTCTTTTTGTTTTGTGGAAAGGTAATTGATTGAAATGTTACTTTCTAAACATTCTTTTATTCCACCCAGCAGAGGGGAAACTAGCAGTAATTAATGTATCTATTTAAGATTGTGTGCTTACAGTCCTAGATATCGATACTGTGAGGAGACTTAGTGATAAAGATGGCTCATATTGCTTTGCCTGATCCAAAACAACTCTACTAGTTATAGGCAGGACCTTGGCTTTGGCCATCTTCTGAACTCTATGTCCTATCCATTCATGCAAACTGTTGCCACCTGAGAAATGAGGAACATTAGTCAGAAAATGTTAAATAACATGTTATATTAGTCAGGGTTCACTAGACCAGAGCCAATGGAGTGAAAACATATTGGGGGTGGGGTGTTATATGATTGATTGACATACAATGCAGCAGTTTTCAAACTAGAGTGACTGAAAACCTGGTTGCTGCTCAGCCAGGGTGTCTGGATATCTTAGGAGTGACAATACTGTGATGCTAAATGCTTATAGGATTCCTGAACACTCACTAGTCTTCAGTTCAGTTTGGAAGGCTGAAGAAGCTAGGTTCTGATGTCGTCGGAGGAAGTCAGCAGCTAGGTTCTGATGTCATTGGTAGTGACAGCAACAGAGTGGATTGACTCATAAACAAGACATGAAGACAGCAGAACCAAACAAGAGCTTTTCCCTTGGTCCTCTATGTATGTGAACCAGCAGAACAAAGCGCCACTGGTATTCCTGGTAAGGCTTCCCATTTCAGTAATATAAACAATAAAATCCCTCCCAGGTATGCCCACAGGATGTTCTAATCTAAGCAAGTCACCACAGGTATACCCTCAAGGTTGTCTCATGGGGAATTCTAGAGTCAAGTTTACAACCAATATTAAACATTCCAAATGTCTAAGTTAAGATTTCACAGCTGTCTCCAGCTGCAACACTCTGGAGGAGGCTCTGCACCTCACCAGGGCAGTACAACAGAATCAGCCCTATTGGCTCAGGTGTGGGTGAGCCAGCCCTGAAATTGTGACCCTGGGAGAGCTGTCCCCATTACCCATTTGTCTTGTGGTGGCATGGTCAGGGGAGAGTCAGTCATTATTCCCCCTCCCCCTGCCAATCAATGTCTGGGGCAGGTGGGAGAGCTGGCCCTGTGGTCATAAAAGATGGAGAGCCTACTCTGTTAGTGCAGGTGTGGGTGAGCCAGTCCTAAAGCTGTAAGCATGGAAGAGCTGTCCCCATTTCACATCTGGCAGACCAACACCACAGCTGCCCAGACCCAGACCCAAGGATATGACTTGGCTTGCCCCATCATCCACCCCATCTATGATCTTCTGGAGAATGTGAAGGGACCTGACCCAAAGCTGCAGGATCTCCACAACACAGGGCAACAACAGGATATCCAGTAGTCTTAGTTGGGACTGAGCATTGATAGGGTAGTAGAAATCAGAGGTCATGAACCAGACAAATGACTCTGCAATGAACACTTGCAAGTGAAGATTATGGACACCCCCCCCCAGGAGAAAAGGCAAGGGACAAGATCTCCTGAGTAAATTGGGGTGGATAGGAGAAAGAGGAGACGCCAACTAAGAATCTAAGCAATAGTGCAGAGGCTACCTTAAATGCTCTTTTCAGATAATGAGATTGATGACTACCTTATGTGCTATCCTAGAGCCTCCATCCAGTAAGTGATGGAAGCAGAAGCAGAGATCCACAGCTAAGCACTGAATCCAACTCCTGGAATCCAGTTATAGAGAGGGAGGAGTGATGAGCAAAGGGGTCAAGACCATGCTGGGGAAACCCACAGAAACAGCTGACCTGAGCAAGTGGGAGCTCACAGACCCCAGTCTGACTGCTGGGGAACCAGGATGAAACCGAATCAGGCCCCATGAACATGGTGTCAGTTGGGGGCACTGGCCAGTCTATGGGGCCTCTGGCAATGGAACCAGTATTTATCCCTAGTTCACGAATGGGCTTTGAGAGCCCATTCCCTATGGAGGGATACATGGGGGAGGGTGTAGGTCCTGCCCTTAATGATGTGACAGACTTTGATAATTCCCCATGGGAGGCCTCGCCCTCATTGAGGAGTGGAAGGGGGTTGATGGGGGATTGGTGGAGGTAATAGGAGGATGGCAGGGGAGGGAACCGGGATTTGATAAGTAAAATAAGATTGTTTTTAATTTAAATAAAAATTTTAAAGATTATGGATAAAGGGGTATACTGTGTGAGTCACTGTATCACTGCAACTTCCAGAATGGGATTTTTAAGGTTTTCCCTTTCTTATTTTATTTTCCTTTTCTTCTCTTAATTTTTTTTTAGTTGGGGGGGAGTATGCAGGTGCAGAAAGCAGATGCAAAGGGACAAAGGATCTATATGCATGATGTAAAAGACACATAAATTAAATAAATTTTTAAAAAGATCTCTCAGCTGACAAATGTCCAAGCTCCCTGTCAAATACTCTGAACACTGGCCATACTTTTTTGGGCATCATTACCTTTCCAGGTAGGAGAGCAATCACACCATATTAGTGGCTGTGTCTAGCTCCCAGATACTGCCCTTCCTCCTGTCAGCATGAGAATGGAGTGAGGCCATTATTCATTTTGAGAAAACCCTGAATGAAGCCCATTAGCCAGAAGCACAGAATCTTGGAGGCATGTCTTAGAAACTCTCCTTTGGGGACCTTTTCTGTGCAATTATGACTTTGTTACTCTTATCAAAGCATTGTCAGCTAGCATTTAGGGGAGTTAGAAGCCTGCTGAAACTTCAGGGGGGGAGCAGTGAGTATTTTTATCACTCAGAAGCAGAAAAATCATTCAGCCCTGCCTTTCACAGGATGTTAGGTAGCCAGGCACAGGTCAGCCAGGAACTCACCTGTCTGTCCTTTGTAATTCTTTGTAACCTTTGTAAGGCTTGGCATGATTAGCAGGAAGTGAAGACTTTCATAGGTCTTCAAGTCTTTCCTTTATTACCTTTGACAACATGTAATATTCTTACTTTTAGGTATAAAGGCAAAATGGAAAGAAATGAAATATTCCTTTAGGTGTAAGTCATTCTTTCAAAGGAGGCATAGAGGAACTGGAAATCTGTCAGTTGAAAATAAATAAATAGGGGATAGGAAAATGGCTTAGTTCATAAAGTGTCTGTTTGGGCAAACTTGAGGACCTAAGTTCAAATCCTCTAGCACCTACATAAAAACCAGGGAGGGCAACACACATCTAAAATGCTAGTGTTGGAGAGTGAAGACGAGTGTATCCTCAGAATTCACTACGCAATCAGTCTTACTAGTCAGTGAATTCGAAAGGGAGAGAAAGACCCTGTTTCAAAAATGGGGGAAAAAAGGACCCAAAGTTTACCTCTAGCCTCCAACATGCACTTATGCACAAATGCATGCACACAAGTACTCACACATACACACCACACACGTCTAAAATACACTTACTCATAAACAATGAATTTCAGCAGGTGTACATCACTGAAAATGATCTTTCTAGGACAGCTAATCAGGTGCATGTCTGGGACAGCACTCTCCATCTCAAAGAAAAAAATCTACAAAATATGCAAGAATGAATTGTGGGCATATGTGGTGAAGCAGTAAGGGCCAGAAATACTTAAGATTCTCCATAAAGAAGTACCATCTTCAACTATTGTGTGTGTCGTCCATATTCTCATGCTTTGAAAACTCACAGGACTTATGAAGGGTAAAACTGAGCAACAGGAACATATCTAGGTTCACTCTGTGTGAACTAGTGACTAGAAACAAGTGTTTCTCTTTCTGCTGGCCTTAAGGCATAGGCACAGGAAAGGGTGACTTTGGGCCATGCTCTTTGAGATTGCTTTAGTTCTAATACTCCTTATTCATACTCCCAAATCCAGATGTTTACGATATCACTGTCAGTCAGTATACAGTATTAACTTATCTGATTTGATAACACAGGAAATATAATGGAAAGATGAATCAATCTCAGTAAACTTTGATTTAATTCATTGAGAATCATAGATTATTACTTAGACATGACAGAGAAAAATGCATCCATAAACTCTCAACAATATGGCTGCCTGGACAGGATAACTACAATGAACATACCAGTTGAAGTATCAATGTGGATAGGGGAAATTTCCTAAGGTCCCAGTCCTAGATGGAGAGTTAATGGGTGGTCAGTGGCTGTTGAGAGAGAGAAGATCAGTTTCCCCCAGGGATCAATCCAAAGTGATTATCTTGGACATCTTTACTTATGAGCAACTAAATGGACTCAATAAATTGTATACACATGAGTTTAATGATAATAATTTAAAGAAGTCATGAATTTGGGAGGGAGAAGAAGAGACAGGAATAAGTTGGAGAGTATAATAATACAGATGCATTGCATATGCATGAGATGCTCAAAATATAAAATTTAAAAACGAGAAATAAAGAAACATTTAAGTCAGCTTATAACTTTTTGGGGGGCAGCATCTCATGTACTACTTTATACTGTCAATCAATTAGTTATGGAGTCAAGGATGCCCTTAAATTCCTGGTCCTTCTACCTCTGCCTCCCAAGTAATGCCTAATACAGGCATATCTAACAATTTATAAATTAAACCACAAAATATTTCTGATTTTGGAAGAAAAAAGGGGAAATAATTGTTAATATTTTCATAATTTACAGTTTACAAAGCCCACAAATATAATGTCATTAGATCTTTGCAAGTCTTTCAGGCAGAAAGTAATGTCACTAACACCATTAAGATCCATAAAGGATAAAGACATGTGCCCCAAGGACAGAGTTAATCCATAGCAAATCATCGACTAAAGACCTCATCTTGATTGAAATCTCATGTTCTTTATAATCCTACAACTTTCCTTAAGAGCTAACAGCCATGTATATAAAAGTTAGAGGAAAAAGAACCAGCCATCAGTATAGTCCTGGCTTTATCTTAACAAAAATTAAAATTCTACAGCAAATTCCAAAAAACATCCATAGACCTACTGGATGCAACCGTTTGCAATGTGAAAGAATTTCCCAACTTCTAGGTTAATTATTCATCCCAGGACCCTGAAGTTATGAAGATCTTCATTTCCCACGGTCAGATATAAGAAAGATAGAAAACATGCAACCTTACCAGAATTTTCTCTGAAGGAATGGATGCTTTTTTAAAACTAGAGGCTCAGTTCATTACTACTCACAAGGCTGACTCACTTCTAAACCACTCAAACATGTTTTCCTGCCCAAAGCTAAAACTGTTTCTAATATACCTTTCAAACACTGGGACCCACCCCACCAACCTTTCAAGTTCCACTGTTGTTCGAGTGAAGCAGAATTATTATTTCCTGACAAACAAAAATGCACTAAAATGCCATGGGTTCCCTACCCTCCTCCAACTCCTCCTTTATGGAAAGAGAATTAGCCTTGGGAAGAGGTTTCAACCACCAGTACCTGTTCCATGGAAAAGAGGTTTTAGTGGATGTGAATGCATTTATGATGAAGATATGAGATGGGAGTTTGAATGACAGGGATTGTGACCCTCTGGAAGACCACATGTGGCCTGCCAAGGTGAAGATCACCACAAGAGGAGAATCAGAATTAAGCTGGAGCTTTGTGAAGATAGACATAGGTAGTAAGGTGTTGCGTCTATCTCCACCAGCAAGAGAAACACGACCACGACTCTTCTTCAAGGAGTTTATTCAGGAATCTTGTACATCAGCTTCTCTCTCAGCTTCTCCCCTCTCCCAGACCCCGCAAGCCCTTAAGTAGATGCTCAGTGCCCAATCAGCTCATGCCATCTGGCAATCCCGGATAGGCCACAGAAGGAGGAAGCACGCCCTTTTTGTTTTATTAGGCATTCCTTCAAGGTTCGATGAGATCGTTCAACGATACCTTGACCTTGAGGATTATAAGGAAGTCCATGCTTCAAATCTATATGAATTTGCTTGCAAAAGGCAGAAAAGGATACATCGGTATACGCTGGTCCGTTATCTGTTTTCAGTTGTTGTGGCATGCCCCATGCAGCCCAAGCTTCCAAGCATTAGGCAATTACATTCCTTGCTTTTTCCCCACTTAAGGGGGTAGCATGTATCACTCCAGAACAGGTATCCACAGATACATGCACATATTTTAATGTCCAAAATTCAGGAATATGAGTAACATCCATTTGCCATAACTTAAGCAGAGTCAATCCTCTAGGATTTACTCCCCAAGCTGGAGGATGTAGGAAAGTAACACAATCCTTACAAGCCTTAACTATATCACGAGCAGCAGCATGGGATATACCAAAGCGGCATTGCAAAGTTTTAGAATTAACATGGAATTGTGAATGAAATTGTTGAGCTCTATCCAATGGAAGGGAGGCGAATGCAAACTGCATTCTGGTACATTTATCCACTAAATCACTCTTTTCACTAATTGCTCTGAAAGACCCCCGAAGAGGCACTTTCGTAGAGGGAGACCCACACACCCAGGAATCAGCGAGGCCACGAACTGGATGCAAAAAACAAGAGGCTTTATTGGAGACGCGGGTACCCGGGGCGACTTAGCCTTTGTGTGGCTAAGCGCCCCGAGCCAAGGGAAAGGGGTCCTTATATAGGGAAAAAGGCGCAAGCTAGGAGCAGGGATTCTATTGGATAATTCTAATGAGGCATTGTACAGAGCTATTCCCATTGGTCAATGTATATGAGGCGCTATACAGGGTTATTCAAATGAGGCAAAGTACAGAGTTATTCAAATGAGGTGAAACACAGAGTCTTTCAAATGAGGCGAAATACAGAATCATTTCCATTGGATGGTTCAAATGAGACACAGAGCCATTCCAGATCAGCATATTCTCAAGGTCTGGTGTCTGGTACAACAGACTCAATTCCCCCTCCCTCCGCGTCCAGATGGCTGACCTTGGGGGCGGAGACCTTGGGACGGAGTGTTTCTCTTCGGGCGGGGCGGGGGCTCAGGGGCAGGGCTCCAGGCCGGCTCACTCGGTGTTTGTTCTCGTGCTGGCCCACCTGGTGCTCATTCTCGGGCCGGCCCCACCCGGTGCTTGTTCTCGGGCCGGGCGGGGAAAGGCCACCGGGGGTGGGGATCGGGGAAGCCGCCGACAGGAGGAAGAGGAGACAAACTTGAGAAAGAAAGGGCTAAGGGACAGGGGTCTTTCAGCTCCAGGCAGACCAGTATGCGCTCTAATATGCTGAATATAAAAGGGTTGTGAGCGCTTCCAAATAATTTCTTGTAGCTGGTTCACATAATTTTGAATGGGACTATTTACCTTTATTTTTCCAGCGACTTCTAAATCCTTAACTAAATTAACCACATAATTAGAATCTGAGATCAAATTGAAGGCCTCAGGGACCCTTTTAAACACTTCAAGAACTATTTGGAATTCCACTATTTGAGGTGATCCTGGTATAAATTGACAAACAACTGGGGCGCTCTCCCCAATTACATAAACACCACACCCAGTCTTGGATCCATCAGTAAAAATATTCACAGCACCCTTAATAGGTTCTTTACGAGTCACTTTTGGGAAAATTACTGGGTGCTCTTTAAAGAAATTTAACATAGGATGTTTAGGATAATGGTTATCTATATCCCTTATCGCTCCTTACTGGAGACCTTATTGCCTCTTTACCGAGGTCCTTAGCTTGGTCCCAACTTACCTGGGACTTACCAGTTGACTGCCCTGACTGCAGGAAGTTCTGAGCCGTTCACTCGCAGAGGTTCCCCGTACGGGCCACCACTCGTTGCGTCTATCTTGACCAGCAAGAGAAACATGACCACGACTCTTCTTCAAGCAGTTTATCCAGGAACCTTGTACATCAGCTTCTCTCTCAGCTTCTCCCCTCTCCCAGTGCCCGCCCCCCACCGCCCGCAAGCCCTTAAGTAGATGCTCAGTGCCCAATCAGCTCATGCCATCTGGCAATCCCAGATAGGCCACAGAAGGAGGAAGCGCGTCAGATGCCTCAAACACTTCCAAATAAGGCTTATTTACAGCTAAGCTCAGACTACCTGGCATCCAGCCAGGCGCCATCTTAGGGCTGTGGCTCTCCACAGTAAGGTCTTTCTGTCTTTGACCCTCACATTTGACCTCATCTTCAGGACTGAGGAGAGACACCTGGGCCAGCCTTTCCTGGAGGAAAAAAGCTTTGCCCTTCCTCACCACAGTGGCCAGTGCCAAAGCACCAGACTGCATTCTAGGTGCTCGGCTAAAACCAATGGGAGATGAGGAAGTAAAACAGGAATATCAGACCAAGACACTGTGCCTTAGGTAAGCATCCAATGCAAATTCTTCCTTCTTGTCCTTATGGAAAAACCTGGTCCTCAATCATAGTGATGTCTCAAGACAGTCAACTATTATTATTATTATTGTTATTATTATTATTATTATTATTATTATTATTATTATTATTATTATTATTCAGTTTCCTGTATCCCAAGCTGCATTGGAAATCACTAGGTGGCTGAGGATGACCTTGAACGTCTGATCTTCTTGCACTACCTCCACAGTGCTGGGATTATGGGTTTGAGCCACCACGTCCTGTATGTGGTGCTTCGACTCAAATCCAAAGCCTTATGCAAGGGAGGCAAGCATGTTACCCACAGAGCTGCATATAAAGTCTCAAAGATAATAGTAATCTAATCCCAGCTATCAACATTAAACAAAAAGAAACTTTCTGAAGTCTTGTATATCTTAATGGAGAACGGGTCATTTGGCACATCTTCCTTGATTTATTGTGAATGTGACCTTGAAACAACGTTTTACATTTCCAGAAAGGGGCAGGTGGCTCAGGGCTGTTCCTCTGAAGCTGAAACTGACAAAACCAACCTATGCAGTCATGATGTCAGTTAAGCACACCCGTGAGAGAAGAATCATGTAAAACTTGGTGTTGTTGGGAAGAAGTCCATGAACCTTGGAATCTCTGTTCATCTTCCCTCAGCTGTGATGGATTTCCAGCTGTGTAGCTTTCATAAAAATATCGCCCGAGTATGGCTGGTACTGAGGCCCCATGAAATGTTCTTTAACTGGTGAGAGTCAGGGCAGGAACTCAAGGTAGGAACCTAGAGATAGGAACTGAAGCAGAGACAATGGAAGAATATACTCCTCTCTGTGGCTCAGATTATCTTTTTTATACATTCCAGGACCACTTTTCCAGGGTGTAGCACTATGCACAGTGGGCTAGCCCTTCCAACATCATCATTAATCAAAAAAATGTCCCCCACAGATTTACTACTTACAGGCCTTCTGGTGAAGGTATTGTCTCAGTTGAAATACTTTCAACACAAATGACTCTTACTTGTGTCAAAATGACAAAACAAAACAAAGCAAAACAACTAACCAGTACAGCATATAGGCAAGCAAGTATTTATATATATGCATATATATTAAAGACTGGTTTTTGGAAAAGTATATGAACAGTATAGCTATATAGATATTTGTTTCTATGGAGAAAAGAGCTTAAAACAGTGGCAGCATCATGGGTCTAGGACCCATGAAAAGGATAGTCCTGTCCTCTCTTTTCCACTGCTTTCTATAACTATCTCCAGCTCATCATTTAACATTTAGTTAGGGGAGTTAATTCTGCAAAGATGCTGCTTGGAACAGGAGAGGAAAAGTAAAACATGGTTCAGAAACAAATCAACAGGGCCATTAGCTGCAGACAGAGATCAAAGCAGTATGAGCCAGTCAGGGCCATGTTCAGATGTTCACAGTACCCTCTCTTCTGCAAGGCCTTTGGGAAGACAAAATTCAAAATGAGCAAGGCCATTAATGCTGGCAGGAGCAAACCCAAATTACTTTACAAACATAATGAAGAAGGGAAATCCATAGCCTCTCATTTCCTCTCCCTGGTTATGGTCAACACTTATCTGCCAATCAATTCCCGCAATTGATTAGCTAATAGAATGCAGCATTTACAGCTGCAGGAAACTGAGTTCACCATTAGTAGAAAATAACTGCCTGGGGGTAGGAAAAGGAATTGGCAAGAAAAAAAAGGAACATGGGGACACCCTTCCATGGAGAGAGTCATTAGGAAGATATACCCTCACACGCATTTTGCTGTAGAAATGCTTTTTTAGATTGTCATGAACTGAGATTGCTCTCTTTGCAACTATGCGAAGAACATTTTTCAAGAAATGCAAACATAGCTTTACTTATCATTATTCAGGTAACAATCTATTCTTGTTTTGTATATTCCAATTTTACCTTTTCATTGTCTCTGACTGGAAAAGAAAACAGAACACAATTATTTGACCATAAATAATTAAGATCAAGTACCTATTTATAGAATATTTGTATAATTTTAATTGAATTAGTAGGTTCCATTTAAGTCATCCTGGTTGTTAACTAGAAGAGCTTAGAGTCTCCCAACTCCTTAAGTACTCTCCCGTGCATTATGTTGTTAACTTGATGAAGAAATTATGTCTTCCTAAGTGTACTTAGGAATCCACTTCCTAAGTAAAATCCACATGGGTTTTGACTAAGTGGAGTGTAGATGCCTTGGCAGTGCTTATAATGATTGCTGAGTGTTCAAAGACTTCAAATGGGAACATCTTCACATTCACAGGCTTGGTAAGTGACCAGTGTCTGTCAAGTACAAAGAAAACTAGAAGTAAAGAAACCTAACAACGAAGTACTCAAAATAATATAAGTAACAAAGTTTCAGTGGGCAGATACATGTTAGTTGCTTTTCTGCACTATCCTGAAATAACTAATTTATGAAAAGATAAGGTCTACTTGGACTCAAAGTTTTAGAGGATTCAGGCCAAACCAGAGAAAACCTGTTGATGTGGGATTCTAATATTCTTACTGGTTGGAGAGCAGCCTGAAGAATAAGGACACAAACATCATCTACCATGGGATACAGGTAGAAGAAGAGTCCAGTGGCATATATTTCCTTGAAAGGGCAAATAGCCTGTGACAGTTACTATTGACTGTCCACTTTACAGGATCCATCTAGAATCACCTACAAAACAAACATCTGGGTAATCTTGTGAGGGACTATATAGTTTGGGTTAGGGCATGTGTGTGAGGGATTGTCTAGATTGGGTTAGAATCTGAGGATGTGTACAAAGGATTGTCTATATTGGGTTAGACTTTGAGCATAGGTGTGAGGGACTGTCATGATTGGGATAGAGCCTGGATATGCATCTAATGAACTGTCTAGATTGGTTTAGAGTCTGGGTAAGTGTGTAAGGGATCATCTAGATTGGGCTAGAGTCTGGGTATGTAAGGGATCATCTAGATTGGATTAGAGTCTTGAATGTGGGACTGTCATGACAGGGTTAGAGTCTGGGCATGGATATGAGGGGCTGTCTAGATAGGGTTAGAGTCTGGGCATATATGTATGGGATTGTCTAGATAGGGTTAGACTCTTGGGGTGTATATAGGGATTATTTACATTAGGATAGTTGAGGTAGGAAGAATAACATAAACTATAGAACAATATAAGACGGGAAAATGAACCTGAGCATTAGCACCAATCATTACCTGCTTCCTGACCATGGTTGCAATGTGGCCAACTTCCATCAGCTCCTGCACCAGGACTTCCCAACCATGATGAGACATACCCTCAAACTGGGCACCAAAATAACTCCTTTCTCCCATATGTCACTTTTTGGCAAGTATTTTATCACAGAAAAAGTAATTAAGATATTCTCAATGGCCTACAGTGCTCCTGAAGGCCTCACTTCCTGAACATTTACCACCTCCCAGTGGTACAACCTGAGCACCAAGCCCTCTACTCACGGATCCTTATAACACAATTATCCATTGCAAGATAGGTGGCCATTGCAAAACTACAACTGATAAAATCAGAGTACATTTTACAATGCTGTTTCCTTTCATGGTTATGACGTTGGGCATTTATCTAAAACTCCTGTTTTCTGCTAAAATGTTAAAAGGAACAATACAGTTGAGCTCACACAGGGGTTACTTGTGTTAAAAGATTATCATCCTTCATGACCTTAGAAAAGATTCATTGAGTTCCTGGCTAGATCTGGTCTTACATAAACACCTGTGAATTCCTAGAATACATAGTGCACTATCACTATGATTTTTGTGGAGCAAAGGATTTGAGCACACATTTTTCTTGGCTACCTTCACCCCAGAGGTTACTGTCTCCCACTGAATGTCAAGAAGCTCTGATGAAGGCACACTTGAGCTTTAGCCATTTGCTAAAAACAGTTCATTCACATGAAAAGAGAGACCACTGTTGAGGAATATTTGTGCTACTTTTGTTTATGTTGCATTTGCTTAACTTTGGGAAGCTGTGATACTTTGCCTATCTAAAAAACCTGGGGTCTAATATAGAGCTAATAGCAAGGCAGAAGAGAGGAATAAGTGGTGCTGGCAGGCAAACAGGATAAATATGAGGAGAAATCTGAGAAAAAGGGATGGGGAGACAAGAGAGGAAGGAGGAGGACTTCAGGGACCAGCCGCCCAACTACACAGCCAGACATCAAGTAAGAAGAGAAAGGATATACAGGAATTAAGAAAGATAGAAGCCCCAAAGCCAAAGATAGATTAGATAATTTAAATTAAGAAAAGCTGGTTAGTTCTCACTAGATGTTGAAAAAGCCTTTGACAAAATCCAACATCCCTTCATGATAAAGATCTTGGAGAGAACAGGAATAACAGGAACATATCTAAACATGATAAACGCAATATACACCAAACCAATAGCCAACATCAAACTAAATGGAGAGAAACTCAAAGCATTTCCTCTAAAATCAGGAACAAGACAAGGCTGTCCACTCTCTCCATACCTCTTCAATATTGTACTTGAAGTTCTAGCTAGAGCAATAAGACAAGAACAGGGGATCAAAGGGATACAAATTGGAAAGGAAGAAGTCAAACTTTCACTATTTGCAGATGACATGACAGTCTACATAAGTGACCCGAAAAACTCTACCAGGAAACTCCTACAGCTGACAAACACTTTCAGCAAGGTAGCAGGATACAAAATTAACTCAAAAAAATCTGTAGCCCTACTGTATACAGATGATAAACTCAATGAGAAAGAAATCATGGAAATATCACCTTTCACAATATCCACAAGCAACATAAAATATCAGGGGGTAACACTAACCAAAAAGTGAAAGACCTGTACAATAAGAACTTTGAGACTTTAAAGAAAGAAATTAAAGAAGATACCAGAAAATGGAAAGATCTCCCATGCTCTTGGATAGGTAGAATTACATAGTAAAAATGACAATCCTACCAAAAGCAATCTACAGATTCAAAGCAATCCCCATCAAAATCCCAACACAGTTTTTCACAGACATTGAAAGAACAATACTCAACTTTATATGGAAAAATAAAAAACCCAGGATAGCCAAAACAACTCTTTACAATAAAAGATCTTCTGGAGGCATCACCATCCCTGACTTCAAGCTCTACTATAGAGCCATAGTTCTGAAAACAGCTTGGTATTGGCACAAGAATAGACAGATAGACCAATGGAATCGAATTGAAGACCCAGATATTAACCCACACACCTACGAACACCTTATTTTTGACAAAGGTGCTAAATCTATACAATGGAAAAAAGATAGCATCTTCAACAAATGGTGCTGGCACAATTGGATTCGGACATGCAGAAGATTGCAGATTGATCCATACCTGTCACCATGCACGAAACTTAAGTGCAAATGGATCAAAGATCTCTCCATAAATCCAGCCACACTGAATCTTCTAGAAGAGAAAGTGGGAATTACCCTCCAACAAATTGGCACAGGAGACCGATTCCTGAACATCATGCCAGGAGCACAGACACTGAGGTCTGCAATCAATAAATGGGACCTCCTGAAACTGAGAAGCTTCTGCAAGGCAAAGGACATAGTCAGTAGGTCAAAATGATCACCCACAGAATAGGAAAAGATCTTCACCGATCCCACATCTGACAGAGGACTGATTTCCAAAATATATAAGGAGCTCAAGAAGCTAGCCACCAAAACACCAACAATGAAATTAAAAAGTGGGGTGCAGAACTAAACAGAGATTTTTCAACAGAGGAATCTGAAATGGCTGAAAGACACTTAAGAAAGTGCTCAAAATCCTTGGCCATCAGAGAAATGCAACTCAAAACAACTCTGAGATACCACCTCACACCTGTCAGAATGGCTAAAATTAAAAATACCAGTGACAACCTATGCTAGAGAGGATTCGGAGAAAAAGCAACACCCTCCATTGCTGGTGGGAGTGTGAACTTGTAAGACCATTCTGGAAATCAGTATGGCGGTTGCTCAGAAAAATGGGAATCAATCTACCTCAAGATCCAGCCGTTCCTCTCTTGGGTATATACCCAAATAGTGCATGTTCATACAACAAGGACATATGTTCAACCATGTTCATAGCAGCATTGTTTGTAATAGCCAGAACCTGGAAGCAACCTAGATGCCCCTCAACTGAAGAATGGATTGAGAAAATGTGGTACATTTATACAATGGAGTACTACTCAGCAGAAAAAAGCAATGGAATCTTGAAATTCGCAGGCAAATGGATGGAACTAGAAGAAACCATCCTGAGTGAGGTAACCCAATCACAAAAAGACAAACATGGTATGTACTCACTCAAATATGATTTTTAGACATAGAGCAAAGGATTACCAGCCTACAATCCTCTTCACCAAAGAAACTAGGAAACATGAAGGGCTCTAAGGGATAAATGGTCCCCAGGAATGGGAGGTGGCACGAACTCCTGAGCTAATTGGGAACATGAGGGTATTGGAGAGGGAGCTGCCACAGTAAGAGCAAGAGAAGAGGAGTAGAGGAGAGGAAATGGAGGAGCAGAAATATTGAGTTGGGGGGAAGAATAGAGGATAGAGAGCAGGATGAGAGATACCATATCAGAGGGAGCCACTATAGGTCCAAGAAGAGATCTGGAACTAGGGAGATCTCCAGAGACCTACAAGGATGACATGATCTGACAGTCCGGACAGTGGAGGAGAGGAAAGCCTAGAAGCCTTTCCCCTAGAATGAGATTGATGTCTACTCTCTATGCTATCCTAGAGCCCTCATTCAGTGGCTGATGGAAGCAGAGACAGACATCCACATAAATACACTGAGCTGATATCTGGAACCTAGTTGAAGAGAGGGAGGAAGGAAGATCGAAGGGGTCTGTACCAGGTTGGAGAAACCCACAGAAACAGTTGGCTTGAAAAAGGGAAAGCATATTGATCCCAGATGCTGTCTGGGAGGCTAGTGTGGGACTGATCTAGCCCCCTGATCATGGATGCCAATGGGGTGGCCCCTGCACTCCAGGGAGCCTCCGGAGGTGGACTGGCGTTTTTCCCTGGTGTGTGTGGGGGACTTTGAGAGCCCATCCCACGTGAAGGGATGCGCTCTGTCTCTGGACACATGGGGACACAGGAAGATTTGGTGGACTTTGTGGAGCCCCTGTTGGGGGCCCTACCCTGTCTGGGGAGTGGTGGGTGGATGGGGTGGGGGGTAGGTTGGAGGTGGGGGAGGAGGGATGGGGTGAGGGGAGGGAGAGGGATAGGGGACTTACATGTGAAACAAGCCTGTTCCCTAACTTGAATTAATAATAATAAAAAAAGAACAAAAAAAAAAAGAAAAAAAGAAAACTGGTTAGAAACAAGCTAAGCTAAGGCCAAGCTTTCACACCTAAGAATAAAACCTCCATGTGTGATTTATTTGGGAGCCGGGTGGTGTCCCCCACAAAAGACTAAAGAGCCAAAAGAGAAAAATATCCCACAATGACCAGCCTTTCATTCAGTCATTCCCTGTATTTGCATGAACATTAAGAAGGATGGCAGTTAAGTAACCTGACAATAAATGTATAGCTAAGGGAAACTCGAAGTTTAATGCTTTATGAGCGGAATGTCCAAAATTTTATAGAACCCATTACAATCAAGAGCACAGACCAAACTTAACTAATAAATGGATCTAGACATATGTCATCAACACAAAGACCAAAGAGGACATTAAAAAAGAAAACCCAAGTGAAGAAAACTCATCACCTAGTTACAGCTAAATGTTTCCCCCAAAGCCCTGATTTGGAGGGTTTGGTGGCAGAGACCAAAGGCTCTCGTTTCTGTTACTAGAGAACCATGTGTCTATGATTGCTGGACGGATGGATGGACTTCATTTCTGTGCATGTGCTCTTTTTATACTGCTATCTAGCTGACTGTATCAGAACTGAGATTCTAAGCACTTCCTCGGAAACACACTCTCGGACTTACAAGCAGGAGTTGTGATATTAAAAAAAAATTGAACATACCTCTCTATCATCTATCACACAAGGAGCCGTGAACTCACTTGGTGCAACCCTTAGAACAAGAAAGTCACTATCTGCTGCCACCTTCCCTTGCTCCATCCTGTGCATTCACTCTGACCTCTACTAACTAGATAACAAAAGCTATAAGCTGAATTCCAGCATTAGCACCTGATCATGTTCCATGAGGCTGTCAGCTATGAGCATCTTACCTTCTGTCACAGTGTCTCTTTCTTTTCGTTTTTGAAAACCAGGGTGTTTCTAGATGACTATGATAAAAACACAATCACACACATTTATAATACATATATATATATAATTTATATATTTACCATATGTATGAAATATATGAATTATTCATATTTATGAATATAACTGTAGATAGTAATTCATATATATTTACCATATATGCCATCTGTATATTTACCATATTACCATATTTGCCATATATTTTTTTTCCCTTCTGAGAGTTTTGAGTATCATACATAGGGTTTTGATTATATTCACTCTTGCCCCCCAACTCTTCTCAGAGGCACTTCTTTCTATATCGCAGTAACTTTGTGTCCTTAAAAAACAAAAATCAAGGCCAATTTGTGCTGCCCTAATATTCCTGAATGTATGGTCTTCCACCGAGCATGCTCAGCATATCATGGAACATAGTCTCAGAGAAAGTCCCCCAGCACTTTCACCAAGCTCATTATTTCCTTTGTGAGTTTTTCCTTTCTTTTGTTCTCACTAATTTATTATTATGGGTGACTTTTCTAAATGCCTGGTTATGCTCATACATGCTCCCCAAATCATCATTTTCTACTGCTGTATAACTATACAAGTACAAATAGTCACACACACGCACGCACACACGCACGCACACACGCACGCACACCACACGCACACACACATACACACATATACATACCCCCCCACACACACACCACTCCTATTTAACAGAGCAGTATGCTAGTAGTTAAATGCCTATCCCTTCTTTACTTGTACATCTCCAATCCTACCTGTCTACTTTGCCTCTGCAGTGCTGGTTTCTACCTGATTCAACATTGATTTTCTTTTTGTGAGAAATAGTAGCAAGCAGTCAGTGTGACCCTGAGACAGAGACCTAGTCAGCATCAGAAGACCTAGAATAAAGTCAAAGTTCCTGCTTTAAGTTCCCTGAATGACTGTGTGACTGGCTCAGGTGTGTGCCACCTACAGAAAATGGAGTTCTCATTCCTGGCAGGGTTTCAGAAAGCTCAGAGTAGATACAAATACATGAAAGTCAATTGAGGGCACATACTTCATCCATACACACTTAAACTTCAATATTTAACAACTTTCATCTTAAATGACCTTATTGAAGGTTTCTTCCTATCAAGCTCCATTAATTTGTTTTGCCTACTAATAAATGTGCATTTTGATTCCTGTGTGACATTTTTCTAAGCAATCAAGTCAAACTCACTCTGCTAAATGTGGGGTCGTTAGTGTTGCTGTAGTATTTCCCATGTTGGTCAAATGGATCCAGGGAAGCAAAAATGGTGAGCTGCCATCTTGGAAATGTCAATCAACCTAGCTCTCTTTAAAGAAGGAAAGAAAAACGAAAAAGAGAGGAGAAACCACGCTGCCTTATTGATAATTCAAGGTTGTTAACCAAAGGCTTCATACCTGCCATCACACAAGCCCTCTATTTCCCAGGGATCACAGGAGGGCAAATTAGATCATATATCTGAAGTGCACAGTCTCCTTGTAGGAATGGGGCCATATAAATCCTTAGCACTGTCACTTTCCATTCTTCCCATGCCTTTGACCTTAGCTCACCGAATGTAATTTATAACTAGTTGTAAGGGCAGCAGAGAACAGCCTCATCCACCTCTCCTGCAAACAAGCCTGAGTCAGGGAGTATGGGCTAGTCACACTCGCTTGACCACAGGACTCCCCTCCACTGCCTGAGGAAAACATAATTATAAGGACAACAGCTGCTGTCACAGCCCTGTGGCACAAGATTGAGTTACTCTCTGATTAAGTTGGTAGGTTGTCAGAATGCTACCTCCCATTTACCTGGCATCCTCCTCTCCCTCCAATGCAAGAATGGAGCTCGCTGTAGCCATGTGTCCCATAGGAGAGCATTGCTGTACTGTTTTCCCTAGCCACAGTGTAGAGGAAATCAGAAGGGATAGTAGATGTAGACACTTCTGAAAAGGATGACAAACCACCCTTAAAAAAAATAAGTACCCAGCTATCCTATTCTTGTCTTGTTTAATATTATTTTGTTCTCAAGTAGCAAAGTCAAAGTAAAAATTCTATGTTTTAGACTAGTATGCCAGAATAGTACTGTACTGATGGTGTGTACTGGGCACTGCTGGCCTGCCCTGTATGCCAGGGGACTGCTGCCCTGCCACTCTGTGCTAGGTACTGCTGCATTTCCACACTATGCTGGGCACTGGTCCTGTGTTCCAGGGCACTGCTGTCCTCCCTGTGTGCCAGGGCACCACTATCGCTGTATTGACCCTGTGTGCTGGGCACTGCTCCTGTGTGCCAGGCCACTGCTGAGCTGTGTGCCAGGGCACTGCTACCAACACTGTGTGCCAGGGCACCACTGCACTGGCCCTGTGTGCCAAGCACTACCCTACTACTGCTACTTGGGAAGATCACTCAAGATTGTGGGTTCGAGGCCAGTGTAGACTACACAGCAAGTGACTTGAAAACACACAAATAAAACAAAGCCAAACACAACAACAAACATTTCTCCTTTTAAAACCTTCAGATGTGTGGAGGAAAAACTTAATTTTGAAACAATCACAAATTGACAAGTGTAACAGAAAAAATTCTCTCAAAAGAGCCCCATGTTTCCTTCACCCAGGTTCTTGAAACAACAATATACTGTATTTGCCTTATTCTCTGACTACATTTGTCTGTATTGTT
The DNA here is from genome assembly GCF_003668045.3 of Cricetulus griseus. Taxonomy (NCBI): domain Eukaryota; kingdom Metazoa; phylum Chordata; class Mammalia; order Rodentia; family Cricetidae; genus Cricetulus; species Cricetulus griseus. Next base: position 23,898,919 of record NC_048600.1, on the reverse strand, counting down.
TTATATTATTCAAGAGTAAGTTAATACAACAACACCTATTTTTATTGAATTAGTAATTTGTCAGTCTCATAGGTGTGTGTGTGTGTGTGTGTGTGTGTGTATGCAATACAATCTCTTTATTGTTATTCCCCACTCTTATTAAACCCCTATTTCTACAAGTCCCTTTGGCACACTCATGACTATCTTACACACACATCCATCACATTTTTTCCAGTTGTGTTTTCTAATATCGTCTCCTTCACTCCATTTTCCCTTCTTCCTACCAGCTCTGCCTTCACTAAGAACCCAGCGGCCTGTTTCTACAGTTCTTCACTGTTCCCCTCTCCTGGGGGTGTTTACTCTAATGTATTTCACCAAGCCACCCGTGTATACTTCAAAAACCAGAGGAATTCGGAATGTGAGTTTCACAATGGTCCAGGGGTCTAGGGTGTCCAACATTGACACTGTTTGGGATAGTCATGAAGGTGATGACAAAATCCAGACAGCTTCCCCTGGTTAGAGGCAAGAGGATACCACCAGCTCTGGCAACAGCAAGAAAGAAATGTTAAAATGTTATCCCTCCTTGGGCACTGGTGTTCTTGCAAGTGTCCATGGTTCCAGGGGGACACACAAGAGCATCCCATCTAGCCAACGAACTCATCTCACCCTTGTCCTCCATGGCTCCCCCAGCCTCCTCCAGCTTTCTAGGTGAAATTCAAAACTTACAGACTTAATGTGTTTTGTTGTTTTTGTTCATGATAAAATCATTCTCAGAAAAAAAATGGTCATCGTTGTCTAACTGGAAAATTGTTCAGTCTTTACAATTCTGTTAAAGATTAATTTCTTCCTTTAAGATACTTGTTCCAGAAGTAGGCACCTGCTTCTCTGCTTCTCTATGACTACTTAATCTGTTTCATCTAAATAGTATGTTTTTATAAGCCTATAATTATGTATTTGTGTTTTATTTCCCCCACTAGACTGAATTTAGGAAAATCCTAGGTCTTAAACATCATTTCCTTCTGTGTTGCCAGTAACATGGAACCTAGTTATACAATGCATTCTTTTATTTTGTTCAAATTAAACAATAAAATGAGAAATAATGAAGTGAGAGGGAAAAAGAACCATATATAAAAATTAAGAGATTTTGTTTTTATAGATAATGCAATTGTTGTGAATTTATGCTTCAAATTAAGAAGGAGGTAGAAGGGATATGAAGATAGGATGTTGGTGCAGTTATTGCCATGTGCCCCAATTCCTCCAATTCCATATGTTTTTGCTTTTATCTAATAAAATCATCACACTGTCATGTGAGCACTATAGGACAAGTGCACATACAGCACTGTATAGGAGTTGTTGTGAGGCCTTTACAAGCAGTAACTGCTTTAGACCACATAACAATCCTACAAAGGATGTTTGGGTCTCAGGACAGCTTTTATGCTGTAAATTTCTGAGGACCCTAAACCATGTTAGACTGTGTGGAATCTATTAATATTTACCATGAGAGAAATTAAAACTGTTGAATTTTAAATGTGTATTTAATTTTCAAATACATACATACATATATATATATATATATATATATATATATATATAGAGAGAGAGAGAGAGAGAGAGAGAGAGAGAGTTTAAAAATACCTTTTTCCTTTTCCACATGGAGAAAAATGAACCTGAAGAATGGCATAACTTTCTAATTTCACAGCATCTCTAAGGAGTGACTTACCAGTATGAGTCAAATGCATTCAATCTGTTTTACTCTATCATTTTCGTTCAAGTAAAAGAAGAAAATTCAGCCTCATCTAGAAATGTGATTGGAAAGACAGGATATTTGATTATTTTTCTTCTATAGTAGTTACAATAAATGTCCCAAGTTACAAATGTTAATTGGAAAAAGGGGAGATTTGAATATTTTTCTTCTATAATGGTTATGTTATAGTCCTGACTGACAAGTGGTGATTTCTCAAAGTACAGTGTGGGTCTGAACCCTTACTGTGAGATGCAATAATGTCCACTTGACCAGACCTAGAATGACGTAGCTGACAACCTACAAGGCATGGCTGTGAGAGATTATCTAGATTAGGTTGATTGTCCTTAGAACTTTGCCTTAAATGTAGGTACCAACATTCCATGGCCTGGAATTTTAGGCTAAATAAAGAAGGAAAAAAGGGTGAGGAACAGTGCATCCATCTTCCTCTGCTTCCTGAGTGTGGATGAATGTGACTAGCTTCCTTGACTTCACCCCCATGATGGACTACAGTCTTGACCTGTGAACTTTGTTGAGGCAATGAGAAAAGAATCATGTATGAGTAACACTCTTGAACACTGTACATTAAGGTCTGTTAGTCTATATTATACTTGAAATAGATGTTTTCACTCATTCCTCTTTTAGACAGCATGCCATCCTGCAGCTTAGGCTGGCCTCAAACTTACTACAATAAAGTTCTGCCTCATTTTCCCAAGTGGGCTAATCTTAGTGGTGAGATACCACAACCAACTTCCATGTTTCACAGTATTTGTTTATTATTATGATGTTTTTAAATTAATTCTTTGAGAATTTCATGTGCATATACTGTGATCATGATCACACTCAACTTTACCCCCCTAACTCGTAAGCATTGGCCATTTGAAAAGTGTGTGCCCATCAAGCTATGTGCATGTTGACATCTTGAAACTTGTTATATCTCCCAGTATCAAAAAAAGTAACCATCATTTTTATCACTACAAATATAAAATGGGAAAGAAACTCGGATATTGGGAGGCTTTCAAACAAATGAATATGAATTTTCCAAAACTGATTTTTCACAAGAAGTGAGAGTTTTTATCACTGTTGACAAATACTATTGGTTTTCCTTGAATTAATAGGCTCACTTTGTTTATGAGACCATATCTGCCAAATAATTCATGTACAGTTGCGTATCATTCATTTGTTCCTCATTCCTTCAAATAAGTCTGATGTCCCATGAAAGAAAATGGCTATTTAGCTCAGAACTGAGAGAAAAATGCAAATTCTTTTCTTTTTTTTCTGAAAAAAAAAAAAAACAAAAAAACAAAAACCTCCAGTCGTCATCCAAAGTGCTTTACAAATACTTTTCATTGTACAGGACATAATTTTCAATTTAAAATTTACTAATAGTGTGTTTCATGTTTCCTTAAATGCCATTAGGCTGATATTTGTGTATTTTTTTCTCTTAACTAAATCTGGAGCTACTGAATTTTCCACAGTCTATGCAAACTGCACAGTAAATGTGGCAAACAGTGTGGAAACCCTGGCTTCTCTTGAAGAATTTCTTGTGTCTTTGGTATTGTACAGAATACATGTATGTTGACTTCACCCATTTGGAAGTGGGAAAATTAGAACATAGGTTCCCAGGAAACACCATAAAATTTGGAATTATCAAATCCAGGATTTTAAAGCAAACATTCAAACTTCACAGAATCCATGGTTCAGCCATCATTGCCCACCGTTTCACTAGTGATGCCTTGTCTGTGCTTTCAGTGCTTTAAGGAATGTTCAAAAAACTGCGATTTGAGCACATGATCAATGTGCTCAAATTTGAGCACATCAATGATCTTCCTCAGTAACAAGAACCTGTGTTATAAAAATGTGTTTAGCAAATGTCAGGGGGAAAATGTTCTATAGACACATGTCCAGATAAGAGAAAGCCATAATGTTTAGAGTTTGTTGCAAGCTATGAAGCCCATAGAGTTTGTCTGAGCTGATAATACCATCAGAACATTATGGACTGGTCTCTAGTGTAAACTGTCCTCAGGCAGCAAGTCCATTTTTACCCCAAAATGTGTTGCCACGAAGTTGGCCATTCTATATTAGCCATCCATCTTGACAACCTGTACATAGTGACTACCTTCTTCATTCTGTGTGTTTTGTCTCTACCAGTGTCTCAACAAGTAATATAATTTCTTTGGCTCCTAGCTTCTCAAAGATTTCTCTGCCCTCTCTGGTACCACCCTTCTTCACTCTGTTTCAGATCTTTCTTTTTAAATTTTTTGTAATTTTGTTTTATTTTATGTGTATGGATGTTTTTCCTAACAGTATGTATGTGTATCGCATGCACACATGGTCAGAAGAGGCCATTGGATCTCTTGTAGCTGGAGTTTCACATGGTTGTGAACAACCATGTGCATCTTGGGAACTGAACGAAGATCCTCTGCAAGAACAAATATTTTGAATTGTTGCTCTGTTCTGGGTCATTTGTAATAGTTTTCCAACATTTCTAGTCTGCCTTCTTATAAACCAAAGCAAACACAAAACCATCCCTTAAAACACAGTCTCCCCTAGGTACCGAACACATTTCTATCTCTGTCACAGTTAAACATCTTGAGTTACTTGCATCTTCTCTCCCCATCATTTTGAGTCTGGTTCACTGTACTGCCATCCTTCTCCCAATGATACTCAACTGAAATTCCTCTCCCTGTTAATTAGTGTTATCAAATGCACCTTCATTTCAACCTTTCAGATTCCTTGAAACTTCTTGTAACACTCCAACTTTCTAGCTTCTCTGATCCACCTTCTTCTCTCTAATCCTCAAATGCTGAATCTCTGCTTGTTACCTTCCTAGTAAGTGATAGTGTTTCTCCTCAAGGTTCCTACTGAGGCTACTTTCATAGCTAGGGCATCTCCTCTGTTTATGGGGCCATAAAGACTCTACTTCAGTGGTTCTCAACCTTCTTCATGATGCAACCCATTAATACAGTTCCTCATGCTATGGTGATCCCCAACCATGAAATTATTTTATTGCTGCATTATAACTGTAATTTTGCTACTGTTATGAATTATAATGTAAATATGTGGTATTCAGGCTATCTGATATGTGATACCCCACACAAAGGGGTAGTGACCCACAGGCTGAGAACCACTATTGCTCTACTTGCTAATAAATCCAAAAGTGTCATCCATTCCTCTTCTGTCTTGAGAATCCAGCCTTGTGCTATGCATTGGTGGTACACACCTTTAATGCCAACACTCAGGAGGCAGAGGCAGGTGGATTTCTCTGAGTTTGAGGCCAGCCTGGTCTACAAAGCTACACAGAGAAACTCTGCTTGAAAACAAAAAAAGAAACAAAGAGAATCCAGTCTCGTAAACCCAAATATTTCCTGAATGTCTCCACCTATTCCTATAATATAATATAATTAATATGCATTTAATTCTTGATTGCCCTTCTGAAACCTTCTGAAATCTCTATGACTCCAAGTACTTCTACATTCCATTAAGTCATGGCACTATGCATTTTGGCTGATTAAGCAAGAATTTTGGCGAGGAGTCTAGGTATTTCTCTCTCTGCCTGACTCCCCAAATGAAATGTGTCACTGATTGTATTTATAAAAGGGTGTGTGTGTGTGTGTGTGTGTGTGTGTGTGTGTGTGTGTGTAAGAGGAACAGGGAATGGATAAAAATGTAGAGAGGATAAATAGGAAAGAGAGACAGACAAAAGAATTATTGAAAACAGAGCAGATCAATAGCAGAATTTCATTTATTCTTACTCATTTCAACATCAGCACCACCCCAGAGCAGGCTACCTTTCCTGCTTCTGTCCCTGATGTGATCTCTTAAAAAGTAACATAAAGGGACCCTTTACTTCTCCATTTGCCTTTCTCCCATTCCTCCTATAAACATGTAAGGTGTGTCTATCATTCAACTACTTATGAATAATTAAAATATTCCCATTTCAGCATTATAACAAATCAGTTCCTCTATTGTCTAACATGGCTCTGTAATATTTGCCTTTTTGTTGGCTCCTACAGCAATGAAGACATCTAATTTCACAGCCTTGACCACACCTACTCCACGTCCCTGGACACTATCTACCTCTTTCACATGTTGCTTCTGCATCAACCCAAAGATCAATACCTAAAGAAATTGTTCGGGAACTCTACACAAAGTGGTCCCTCCCACTCATTTTTCTTTCTTACAGAAACTCTTTCTGCCTTTTGTTTTATATGTAGAAATGTGCTTGCTCATTATTTGTCTGTTTTCAACACACATATTTATCTCTGATGGGTCAGGCCTTGCATCTTCTTAAACTATGATTCTGTGTACAAGGTATCATACAAAGGCTTCTACCAGTGTGTCTTAAGCAAATGAATATTCTTCTATCCTATACTATTTCTCCTATCATATGAAATTCTGATCAGACTTTCCTCTTAGCAAAATTATATATTATTAATGACAGATGGAAGTAGGATTAGGGAGCAAAGTTCTGCCATTATGTTTGAGTGTCATTCTGTTTCCAAGTTTTATGCTGACTTGAGGATGTTGTTGTTTCTGCATGTTAATTATTTCTTAAATAATTAGAACATACATAGATAGTTTAAAATATATTGTATCTTTTCATGTGTTTTGCTCCCTTAGAAGCCCTACAATGTGAGTTATGTGTTTTAAAGAGGGTTTTTGCTAGAAAATTAACTAAAGCAAGTAGTGTGTGGTGAAGGTAGGATTTGAATTCAGACATCTGGCACAACAGGGAGTGTGTGTCTTAAACATTGTTCTCTGATGCCTTCTGTGGTTGCATTGTAAAGAACAAGAGTAATCAGAGACTGCTGGATCTAGTCACAGGGTTTTCATCAGACAGGACCTTTTACTTCCTGTTGATTTGATCACATTCTCCTGTGAGCAAGGAAGATGAAGAGACATAGTTAGAATGTAGTTTTGTGATGAATGATGAAGGTGTTAAAAGCCTGGGCCTATGGGAGTATGTAGGAGGCAACAGCTAATTTGTCTGAGATCATTCCAGAAGATTGTTTCCTTAAGTTAATGTTTCTCTTTTATTTTTTTGAGATTATAATATAATCGCATCATTTCCCCTTTGCTCCCTCCAAACCTTCCTTCCTACCTCTTTTTCAAGGTCATGGCACCATCCAACCTTTTGTGTTGAAGGGTAAAGGGTAGTGCTAAGGACAGAGAGGATAACTCAGTTAACATTTCCTTAGGGTTGACTATATAATGACAAACTGGTTTATTGACTTTAATTATGAATTACTTAAAATATTAGTCAGATATTACTATCCAAACATTTTAGGGCAAAAGAGCTGAGCTTTAAGAGCCACATATCTCAAAGACTACCAGGACAGGCCAGCCTGGTGTTCAAATCTGAACATCTATACTTTACAATGCCTTGAAGGAAAGCAGTTGTTTGGGGCTGACAAAAAAAAAAAAAAAAAGAAAGAAAGAAAGAAAGAAAGAAAGAAAGGTGGGAAAGCATACATATCAGCCCTGTGGGAAAAACTATGAAGTATCTACAAAATGACAAATTTAGAATTCTTCAAGTTTATCAAAAGTAACATCATGGAATTTGTGGGCGTTGTTGGAAGATATTAGAGGAAACCTTAGATATCGAATTTACAGTGTGGGTCAAGTTATAAGAGACTGAAGGTTGTTATGTTTTACTGAGAGAGAGAGTCCTTATCAAGATGAGGCTATTCATGCAAGTGGTCAAGGAAGCGTTGTGCATGAATTACAGATAACCCTTCTTCTTTGGGTCCTGGAAGATCAAAGCCACTCCTCTTATCCCCTCATCATTAATAGCAATAACCCCTAGGATATGTTAGTAGGATAAATTAGGCCTTTGGGGTCTGGAGAGATGGCTCAGTGATGAAGAGCACTTCTTGCTCTTATAGGACTCATGTTAGGTCTCCAGCACCTGCATGGCAACTCACAGCCATCTGTAATTCCAGTTCCAGAAGTTTCATCACCCTCTTTGGCCCCCATGTGGTGTACAGACATATGTTCAGGACAAATATATATATATATATATATATATATATATATATATATATATATATGTATATCAGAAATATTTTGGGGGGGTTCGAGCAGGGTTTCTCTGTGTAGCTTTGGAGCCTGTCCTAGAACTAGCTCTTGTAGACCAGGCTGGTCTCAAACTCACAGAGATCCACCTGCTTCTGCTCCCTAGTGCTGGAATTAAAGGCTTGCAACACCACTGCCCAACTCAAAAATAAATATTTTTAAGAGCTAAATTAATTTGTTTTGCATAGAGATGTGCCCAATTTTCTCTGTGTGTATAATTTCTGCAAGGAACATATGTTCTTGTAAATTATCATCTATGTATCCATCTCTTCAAGTGGTGTCAAATGTATGTCTACAGTTAACTATTTTATATGTCACATAGTAGGTTTACTGAAACAGAAATATTCTAAGATTATGAAGTTCCCTACAATTTGACAGTATTTAAAGCTTGGATTGGGTTCATGTTTCTATAAGACTTCTTAACCATAGGCTCTAATATGTATACTGAATTTAAATTATTGAGGTACTATGCTAAGTATATAAAATAGTTAATATAACAGTTAATAGTTAATTGAAGTTTAGACAATACCCATCTCTACATGATAAAAATCAAAGTTCAGAAAAATAAAACCATTTGTCCAGTTTTGCACAAATATTTGCAAAACCAAAGGCTGAACTCACATTATTCCAAGCCAATTCATCTTCTAATTTCCTGTTGTCTCCCTAGAACCAAGCCAATTCTAGTCCTTAAGTCCTTGCCCTTCCAAAATTACAAACAATATCATGATTCATTTTTAATGCAGTTTCCGTGGGAAAATTCCTCTTTACTCCAGTAGTTATTACACTTTATTTCAGTACCAAATGCATATTTTTGTCTCAGTCAACTGAATTGCTAGCCTTGACTGGAACATCTGAAAGTTCCCTACGCAAGTTTGCTTAGTGCGATGGTTTGAATAAGAGTGGCTCCCATAGACTCATACATTTGAATGCTTAGTCATCAGGGAGTGACACTAGTTAAGAAGTATTAGGAGATGTGGTCTTTTCGGAGGAAGTGTGTCACTGGGGGGAGGTCTTTAAGGATTCAGGAACCTAAACCAGGTCCAGTGGCTCTCTCTCCCTGCAGCATGTGGATCTGCATGTAAAACTCTCAACATCTCCAGCACCATGTCTGCCTACATGCTGCCATGTTCCCCATCATGATATTAATAGACTAGACCTCTGAATTTTAAGCCAGTCCCCAATTAAATGTTTTCTTTTATAAGAGTTGTTATGCTTGTGGTATCACAGAACAGTGACTAAGACAGTTTTTAACTGTCTTAGGATTTCTACCTATTTATCCAGTAGCCAACATCACTTTCAAGATAAAGAAAGAGGTGCTTTTTGCAATTTTCTAGTTAGTTTGCAACTTTATTTTTTCAGATAAATAGAGATTTGTCATCAATCATATTGGTGAAATATACCTTCTCAATTTCCATTCATCTCTGCAAACTAAGTTCTGGAGCTTTACCTTTTGTCTATCCCACAACTGAGTGGCATTTATCACACCAAAAGTCATTATACACTACTAAAAGTCATTTTCCTGTTAGGTACTCTCAAACACACTTCCCTATTTTGTCTTTAAACCATTATGAGAAATGTTTGCTGCTTCTATTTTAATTTTATAATCAATAACAATGAAGCCAGAAAATAACATACCCGTTATCAGTCAACCAGAGGGAGGCAGGCCTAGGTTGAAAATAGTCATTCTTATTGTTTCTTCATAAACTTAGTATCCAAGGAGCTCTAGGCTCCTGGCTAGAAAAGTAAGGCATGCAGTAAAGGAAGTAACAAAGATGAGAGCTTACCTTCAGATACTGAGTGCAAGCCCTAGCTAGTCCCTTTGCCCATTTTCCTCCCAAAAAGGGAGATGGTGAGGGTTTGGTCTTCCAGGTGGATATGATTTAGAGTGTCAAAGAAAACAGCAGATGGGAGATGTATTGTTATGGAGAGTTAATGGAAGGAAAATGATAAGATGGAATATTGGTGATTATTAGAGGCATACGGGACATTGTCATTTGTATTTATTTCATAAAATGACTATATTATCAGACCCTATGTAGAGATGAGGAAACTTAAATTCGGTGAAGATAAATGCTTTGCTTTAGAGACTGCTAGAACATGGTAAACAGAGAAGAAAGTATAGTGGATTGAGTGGCTGAATAAGCCCATTCTAGGTATTGAAGAAAAAAGTTAATACTAAATGTATATTTTTAGATGCAAGAAGAGTTTAGTATTAGAGCCAAGCTGGGCAGTCATTGCCAAATCCTTGAATCCCTGTGGAGGAAATAGTTATCTACACATATTATGCATAGGAGAAGCTGTAACGAAGGACCCAGGAGCATTGCAAAGCTAGCACAGGCAGTTTCTGGGTTTCAAATATCTTTTTAAGTACATTGTATACGATTACTTAGGAAATCTAGTAACGTTACAGATCATAAAGCAAGGGTTCCTAAATCCATTGGATTATCACTTAAAAACAAAGTCAACTTCTGGACTGAATAAAGCTCTGACTTTTTCAGACTCAGATTGCAAGAATGATAATGCACAGGTACTGAAGAATAGACTAGACACACTTCTCTGTATCTAACACCAGGGAACATTTTCCATGCCAGATGATTTAGATAAACAAATATAGACTCTGTCTTATGTTGACTTCTCTAATGGTGAAGTCAGAAATAGTATTTTGTTCAAGTGATTAATAAAAGAGTTTCCATGGGGGCAAGGGGAAAGAGAGAAGTAAACAGGGAGAGAGTAGAACACTGTAGGTGCCAATTTAGCTAAACCAAGGGATACCTAGATAGTTGGTAAATCATTAGTCCATCAGGGTGTGTTCAGAGGAGATCCACTGTCAATGGAGACAAGCAACACCTATGTATGGGCTGGGAGCAGCAAAGATTACAAACACAGTGGATCACTCTTTCTTCTCAAGAAAGGACACATGTTTCTTTCTCATGAATATCAGTTCCCAACTGCCCCTGAAGATTCTCAGGCCTTTGCCCTCAATCCTGGAGTTCTATAATTGAATCCCTTGGCTCAGAGGGCTTTGAACTTGACTTTAGCCACCTTTACTGTCTCCATTGGTATTCCAGCCTGAAAATATCTTAGACTCCATAATCATGAACCAATTACCCTAATAAATCACTTGATGTCAATCATCTATTCATCTCAAGCTATCATCTATCTAGGCTATCTGACATCTACTTATACATCCACCCAAGTGTTTATCTATCACCTATTGATCTATCTCAGAGTCAGATTGCAAGGGAAAAATGATGTATATGATTACCAAGTAATAAACTAGATATATATTCCAGAAGTCCCACACTTGAGTGCACTATACATTTCTGATGACTTAGATAAACATGACTAGCATTTGTCTCAGATGACAGGTAGATACCTATCATCTATCATGTACATCTGTCTATTAGCTGTCTATCTGTTTGTTCATCATCTACCCCACTTTTTCTGTAGCTCTGAAGAAAACTTAAGCAATAGCTAGACAAGGGCATAGTCTCAGGTGGAGTCAGGCTTTTTATGACTCTATCTAGACATTACATAATATATGACATAAATTCCACCCATTTGGAAGTAAGAACTTGTGCTTGTGTTTAGCTTTAACTTAGAGAAACTGTAAGTTTTCAAGAGTTAGGGCCAAAGGTGTTCGAATAGGTATGTTAAGCTAGCTTCTACTTCAGTAGGCCAACCCATGGGCAGTACTTTACAAATGCAAAAATCTGCAGGCCCAGTCAAACATACTCAATCTCTGGCTACATGAAAATGAGTGGAAAAGACAAGACTTGGTTTTTGTTGGTTGTTTGTTTTCTCCCATGGACACATAATTATTTGATCAGTTCTTCAATGTAAATTATATTTAAGTTTACAAAATTTAAACAATTCCTTCTATGCATGTATTCTCATAATGTAACCACTAGAACTCCTACAATGTATGATTGTCTGCATCTATCTATGAAGCTTGAACTTCAGGAATTATACACACTTGCAGGCTTCCAGGGTGGCTTTGTGCTTTGTTCCCTGTTATTCTCAAGAGCCACTCACATGTTCTATGTTGCTCCTCTAATACACATACATACATAAACACACACGGGGAGGAGGGAGAAGAGGTTGGAGGCTAGAGATGCATGTAGCCATCTCTGAGGAGACAATTCATTTTTGAGATGAAAAACCACATTCCCTGAATGCTGGAACTGGATGCCTCCAAGAGAGACAGATAGGAAGAGGTAGGTGCTTAATTTGTTGAACTCTTGGGCACCAGCTGTTTTTAAATATGAACTGTCTCAAAATTTATGGATAGATGTTAGAGTTGAATTGTGTATACCAGAAATATGCATTGAAGGCCTACCAGTCAACGTCTTTGAAGATAACCTTCCTGAAATAAGTCAGTGTACATATTACTGACAGTGGCATCATAACTGCAAGTAGTGTAGCCATTATTCCAATATGACTGGCATCCTTATTAGGAAGAACAAATATTATGTGAAAATAGACATGCAGGAAGAACACTATACAATGAAAAAATCAGAAATTAGATTAGTGTGGCTACAAAGAAGGCTTGTACCATATCTCTTACTAACAATTTTAATGTCAGATTCCCAATTTTCAGATCAGGATGAGTGTATTAGTGTTTTTATCCATGCAGTCCATGGCATTATAGGCAGCTCAAGGAAATGTACATGGTATCAATGATGGGGAAAAACCATGCTTTGCTCCTCCCCTGAAACATACAAAAGCCGTATTCCTCTAAGGAGAGTTGGGGCGCCAAGTCTCAGGGTCTGTATACATCTTCAATGTTTCCCCCAGAATGCTGATTAAGTTGGGGTTTGCTGACCTTCTACTCCTTCTTTGCCATTGTGTGAGATTGGCCATTCTCTGCCAATCATTATGGAGGATTACTGTGATATCTCCTGCTGTCTTCCCTGAGAGAATCCACAAGGGAGACCTGTAAAGCTGCTGCAGGGTATAAACCCAACTGCATCAGAATCATACATTTCTCAGGCAGGGAAGATTCTTTCGGCTTCTGGGATGATGTCAAATTAAAACATATGCATAAATATGTATATACAGCATTTCATTTGCAAATCGCCGCCTCTGAGTGCTGCTGGCGTTCCCCAGAACCGAAATCACCGAGGCAGACACAGATCCCCTATGATACAAGAGAGGCTGTGTTGTCTGATAGGACCCAAACATTTGTAAATCAGGGGCCGAAGCTAATGCAGATGGCAGGCAGAAATGCCAAGTCAAACACCCTTTCAGCAATCTCGGCATAATTGGCATCTTTTCTGAAGGCATATTTGGAGCCCAAATCCCAGGGTGAGTCACATAAGTGTTCTATTTTAGATAATACTGAAGTCAGGCCTTAGAGGATTATTAGTCAGCAAAATTCAATTTTGGTAAGACCCTACTTTGGAAAAGGAACTGAAGAATTATGAAGGCAGATTTGGACCTGCCAGAGGACAAAAATCTATTAAAAAAAAACAAAACAAAACAAAAAAACTGTGTCGTAGAAAGATCCACACTGTATGTTTCCCAGGCCTGATGGGAACATAGGGAAACTGGAGCTGGTAATGAAGAGAAGTGTTCATTCACTACTCCAAGATCCACAAGCTCCTCCCATCTGCAGGATGAGCATCCAATTGATGCCTTTCTGGAGAACATCTACTGCAAAGTCCAGATTCCAGAATTCCAATTGCCAAATGCAGGTGAGAATATGAGCTGTCAGGATATGCAGCTACACATGCACAGTGTACAATCACCTTGGAAAAAGTCTGACTACTTCTTCTAAAGCCAAGTATGGTCTTTCCAGAGACTAGAGACGTCATGCTCTTGGTCCTTACTGAGGGCAACTGAAATCTATGTCTACAGAACAACATGGATGTTTAAAGCAGATGAATCCTTAATTCCACACATCTTGATAACCCATGTGTCTTTTAGTAGATAAATGGATAATTAAACCATTGTTCTTCTGAACAATGAATGTCATAACTCAGTTGAGCTACACAGCCATGAAAAGGACATGATCATCATCGGGTCACATGCTATGATTATAAAACACTCAGGAACCATAGAAATTACTAAGAAATTGGTTTCCAGGCATCCTAAAGGGGTAAACAGGAAGAACACAGAGAATGTTTAGCAGAGATACTATGCTATATGATTTTGTAATGGTGGCTTTATGTCATTAGACCTTTGTCAAAGCTCATGGAGTGTATGACACTAAGAATGAATACTAACCTACACTCCAGTCTTTGGGGGATGGTCAAGTGTCAATGTGGGGTCATTGCAACAAGTGGGGGATGCTGATGACTAAGAAAGCTATAGGTTTTAGATGCAAAGAGTATAGTTGAAATTTTCATATATCCTGCTCAGTTTTCACTGTGGACTGAACACTGTTCCCAAAATATAAAGTCTCTTTCTGTTTTTTTAAGAGATGGTCTGTCAGTAACTTTTGTTATCACATTACTCTCGCTGCCAAAAGGCCTTCCTTTTCCTTAGTGATATCCCATCCTACAACCAGCCTTTTGTCTCACCTCGTGGCAGACTGTGCTTGCTCCATCATCTCAGGAGCTTTAGGTCTTTGTAACTGGACCACTCTCTGGACCACCTTGTACAAAGTAGTTCCCTGACTGAGCCTGGGAGATGGAAGATGAAACTTCTCATCCAGCCTTTGGAGCATGAGATTTGCCACTGTCTATCTTCTCCTTCCCAAATGTGGGGCCAGCTAAAATATGGAAGAATTGTTCTGTGACCTTGGTGGGGCCTTTGCCTTTCCCCCCAGTGCTCCTGCTTTTACATGATAGTCACTAACAAGGCAGCACATAGGAACTATGCTTGTATTGCCTAGAATAACTTTTAGTCACACAACAGCCTTTGGTCCTGTCCTCACTTCTCTTGGCTTGTCCCTTTGCTTTAAGATCTTAACTACTCACAAAACAAACAGATACCCACTCAAAATGTTCTGGAAATCCCAAAGATAGGTATTCATTATAAAAGGATATATCAAATTCTCACTTTTTAAATCATAATATTCTAGATCCTGTTTTACTGAATATATCTGAAAAATAGGGATTTCTGAGATGTCTATGGCTATTGTGTTCTGTTTCCCTCCAATTGAAGATACCTTCACTAATGTGCCTTGTATATAGGAATAGAGTCATGAAGGAAAAAAATCCCCATGTGCCCTGATGTGCTCAGGTTACTGGAAGAGAAATACCTGACACAGTGAATGGAATGGTAGCAGAGAGGAAGTGTTGGGTTAAAGGAGGGACAGCCTGTTCTAAATGGGCTGGAAGGTTGGTCTTGAAAAGCAGTTTGCCAGCAGCTGCAGCAGAGGAGAGGAGAGGAGAGGAGAGGAGAGGGGAGGAGAGGAGGAGGGAGAGGAGAGGAGAGGAGGAGAGGAGAGGAGAGGAGAGGGGAGGGGAGGGGCAGGTTGTGTGCTGGGGTGGGAGTGAGGATTCAGAAAGACAAGGGGAAAGTAGATCTTGACATGAAAGAAGAGCAAAACCTATGGGCTTTTCAGAAAGCAACAAAAACTTCAAACATGGGGGAAGAAGGATAAAAGGGGGGAGAATGAGGAGACAGAAATGCTTGCATATGAAGGCTATTTTAAAACAGAATATATATTATAGCTTGCAGTGGAGATCTCTGGGTGAGGTTTAAACAAGAAACAGTTCCCAGGTAGCAATAGAGAAGCTATTTTAGAGAGAATGGTACTGTGGTAAGGGCCTGGGGAGATGACACAGCAGGTAACAGTATTTGTCCTGGAAGCATGAGGACCTGAATTAAAATCCCCAGGAATCACATCAAAAGCCAGGTGTGGTCAGAATGGTACCTATAGTCCCAGTGGGGAGGAATGACAAAGAAAGGTAGCTGAGGGTTGATGGCTACTAGCCTAGTTCACTCAAAGACTGTTTCAGAGAACAATGAGAGGGTGAGAGTGTCTAAGGCTCTTCCCTGGCTTCCATGCTCAAGATTGTGCACAGAGATTGGCACACACACACACACACACACACACACACACACACACAGACACACACACACACACTTGGGGATTACACACACACATGCACACAAAGTGCAAGAGAGACAGGGAGACTTGTTTGATAGTAAAACACTCACCTGGGAGGCACATTATTAACATTGGGATTATAGGAGAGTGTTCTGAAGAGTCAAGGACATTAAGCCTGCTTCTCTACAAATTACCCAACAATAATGACACCCCTCCCCAGAAAATTGTTCACTTCTCTCAACCCATTCCTAAACAACAGTAGGCAACAGAGATGTGCCTAATGCACTAAAATTAAAATGTCACCTCTGCCCTGCACTCCGGGGAGCCTCCGGAGTTGGACTGGTGTTTTTCCCTGGTGTGTGGGGGGGACTTTGAGAGCCCATCCCACGTGAAGGGACACGTGGAGGTGGGGGAGGAGGGATGGGGGTGAGGGGAGGGAGAGGGAGAGGGGACTTACATGTGAAACAAGCCTGTTCCCTAACTTGAATTAATAATAAAAAAAAAGGGAAAAGAATAAAAAAAAAAAAAGTCACCTCTGAGATAACAGCTAGACCAAACTCCAATCTGAAAAAATTCATTTAAAGTATTAATTGACTTTTTTCCCCTTTTAGACATTTGTTTCTTCCTTAATTGCTGCCATTTCATGGTAAGTTGTGAAGCTAACCCTAAAAGAGAAAGACCATAAAAATATGAACAAGGACTAAGTGAAATCCTAAACAATGACTCCTTAAGTATGATTTCAGAAAACATGGATGAGATAATAACTAGCTCACTGTTATCCTATGTGTTGAAAAACATTTTTTCCCTCCAGATGTATTTCCTGGACTCTAGCAACAAGACAAGGCCACCCATGGCTTGGTGCCTTTTTGATTCATTCTAGTAGCAAGTCTTGATTTAATCAGCAAGACTTTTAGGTGCTACATCTCTGAGACCAAATCCGAAATACTCTCCTTAGTCCCACTGACTACTTTGTATTCAGCCTCATGGCTGACCCAGCTCAGGGAACCTAGAGGAAACACAATGTCCCTGTCCCTGTCTGGGCCCTTCTTAAGATGGGGGTGGAGTGGCACACAAGAGAGAAAATTCTTTCTAATATGTTAAAGTTTGTGTCTATTGTTCTTCTTAAACTTGTGCTGACTAGTGCCTCTCTCACCCCCACCCCCACCCTGTGCCTGAAGTGTCTATGTGCCACATTCTTAAGGAGCCAGTATGTGAGTGTCCCAGGATCCCTTCTGGTAACCCTCCGGCCACAAAGACTTATCCCTTTGACAGTTTGCCTTTTCTTCTGTTCCTCTCACCTTAACCTCTTCTCACAAGGAACCAGGACACTCACAAGAAACTTTCCTAAGAGTTGCCCAACAGTCTGATGGGCTGCACTGCCATGAGGAATGAACTCTGCAGCTCAGCATCCTTCTGGGAAGGGGAATCCCATCCCCTTCTTGCCAATGCCTTAGAACTCTCTGGGTCATTCCCTGGGTGCCTGTGTCCCTGCTCTAGTGTAAGGAAAAGGAGAGTACTTGAGGATGATAACTAGAGTTTTTCTTGTTCTTTAACCAGTTCTCTTCAGATTTTCGATCTCTTCTTTGCCTGTTGTTTGGGGTGGGAGAATGGAGGTTACAGACTACTTTAGCAATTGCTTTGGGGCCGTGCACTGAGAGGTAACTGGCTGCAATGTGGTGCTCTATTTATAATGTCAGAACTTACTCTTCTCAGGATTGGGACTTTAGCCAAAATTCCAAGACAATAGGAAGAGCCCCATTCACTATCCTATTTTAACAACTCTGGGAATTGAAAAGGCCTTTTTGCCACTATCGTTGTTCCTAGCTCTTTAAGGGATGTGCTTAGAATACAATGTTCCATTATCAAGTGTAGGTTGTGGAAGAAGAAATGCTACCATAAGTTTCTTTTTTTAATTTTTTTATTTAAATTAGAAACAAGATTGTTTTACATGTCAATCCCCGTTCCCTCTCCCTCCCCTCCTCCCCTGCCCCCCACTAACACCCTACCTATCCAATAACATTTCTGCTCCCCAGGGAGACTGAGACCTTCCATAGGGTGTCATCAGTCTGTTATATCCTTTGGGATGAGGCCTAGACCCGCCCCCATGTGTCTAGGCTGAGGGAGTATCACTCTATGTGAAATGGGCTCCCAAAGTCCTTTCCTATGCTAGGGATAAGTACCGATCTACTACAAGAAGTCACATAGATTTCCGAGGCTTCCTCACTGACACCCACATTCATGGGATCTGAATCAGTTCCATGTTGGTTTCCCAGTGACCAGTCTGGGGACCAAAAGCTCCCCCTTGTTCAGGTCAACTGTTTCTGTGGGTTTCACCAGCATGGGCTTGACCCCTTTGATCATCACTCCTCTTTCTCTGCAACTGGATTCCAGTTCAATTCGTGTTTAGATGTGCGTATCTGCTTCTACTTCCATCAGCTTAATGGCTGAAAGACACATAAGAAAGTGCTCAACATATTTAGCCATCAGGGAAATACAAATCAAAACAACTCTGAGATATCATCTTACTCCAGTCAGAATGACTACAATCAAAAACACCAATGATAACTTATGCTGGAGAGTATGTGGAGAAAGGGGAACACTCCTACACTGCTGGTGGGAGTGCAAACTTGTATAGCCACTTTGGAAATCAGTATGGCAATTCCTCAGGAAAATGGGAATCAGTCTACCACAAGATCCAGCAATTCCACTCTTAGGCATATACCCAAAAGAAGCACATTCCTACAACAAGGACATCTGTTCAATGATGTTCATAGCACCATTATTTGTAATAGCCAGAACCTGGAAGCAACCTAGATGCCCCTCAACTGAAGAATGGGTAGAGAGAGTGTGGTACATTTACACAATGGAGTACTATTCCGTGGAAAAAAGCAACGGAATATTGAAATTTGCAGGCAAATGGAAGGAACTAGAAGAAACCATTCTGAGGGAGGTAACACAGTCACAAAAGGACAAACATGGTATGCACTCACTCATATATGGATTTTACATATAGAGCAAAGGATTACCATCCTATAATCCACACCACCAGAGAAGCTAAGCAAAAAGGAGGACTCTAAAAGAGACATACATGGTCCCCTGGAGTAGGGAAAAGGGAAAAGATCTCCTGAGCAAACTGGGAGTATGGGGGGAGGGGAGAGGGAGCTAGGAGAATGAGAAGGGGAGAAGAGGAGGGGTGAGGAGGACATAAGGGAATAGGAAGGCTGTGTATGGGGGAAGAATAGAGGAGAGCAAAATAAGAGATGCCATCAGAGAGGGAGCCAGTATAGGTTTAAAGAGGTACCATAAGTTTCTTTAAACAGTTCTCTAAGTGACAAGAGTCCCCCCTTAAGCCAGCTAAAGCAGAATGTTTCAGGATGAAACAGGTCTCAGTATGTGAGAGTTAGTGGAAGGATTTGCTTCCACTTGGGGGTGAAAGTAAGGAATGACAGAAAACATCCAGTAAATCTGGAGAAGTGTCTGTGTGTGTGTGTGTGTGTGTGTGTGTGTGTGTGTGTGTGTGTGTGTGAGTGTGTGTGTGTGTGTAGATCTGTCTGTCTGTGTGTCTGTGTGTCTGTACCCCTGAGTGGTGCTGGATATGAAAGATTGGTCCTTGTGCAATGTTAGATGAGTAATCTACCATAACTAGAAGGACTTTAAAACTGGGATTCTCTCTTGCTTTCTTTGGGTGGCAGCCTGGGGCCAGCACAGACCACTTAATGGAATTGTTATGCCAGAAGCATTTGGTGAAGTAAGAAACACAGGGAGAAAAAAAACATTGCACCTGGTGGTCCTATGGAGCTCTGCCTGCCACCCTGGAACACTCAGAAGTACCTGTTGTATAGGTGGATAAGTAGAACAATCCCCACTCCTGGCCACCATATTGGATAAGAAGAAAGCTGATAATGACAGCTAAAGGATGTAACCTCCCTGCTGACTCCACCCCCACCTAGAGATAGGTGTCTGCTCAGGTTACTTCTAAACCATGATGGTGCTCTAAGAACAAATGACGGACATAATGGAAAGAACTCAGAAAAATGGATTTGAGTGGCTGAGCTAAAAATTAAAATGAATGATTTATCTTCAAAAACTTTGTTTTCTATATCAGAGGTAAAAATAGCTGGCTTATGAGCTGGGTTTAATTTAAATATTGAGAAATACAAAGGGATACTTTGTATCGTCTAGACCTCACATTCAATTTTAAAGATAAATGCACTGAAGACAAGATGAAAGACTGGCTTCA
The DNA here is from genome assembly GCF_003668045.3 of Cricetulus griseus. Classification (NCBI taxonomy): domain Eukaryota; kingdom Metazoa; phylum Chordata; class Mammalia; order Rodentia; family Cricetidae; genus Cricetulus; species Cricetulus griseus. The sequence goes on along the minus strand of NC_048600.1, from coordinate 23,878,879 downwards.
TGATCTAAATGAGCCAGGGATATGACTAGAACTCTGCTTTTGACTTCTTCCATCATTGCCTACCACCAAAGGTGTCATTTCCAGAACCACCATGAAGAGATCAAAGAGTTTAAAGAAGAAAGTGGCTTGCCAACCCATTTGCTCCCCACTAGATCAATTCCATCCCGCCATAGCCAAGCTGCCCAAACACAGCCTAAACCCGAAGCCCTGAATAATGATCCTCCTTGCTTTAATGTTTATCTAGTTGGGCAGAAGTCCATGCACACTCACGTTGTGTAAGAACACTAACAGAGACCCTTCTTGTCAGCAATGAAGCCACACGCCTTGAGCATGAAGGCAGCAAAATGTGATCCTTAGGTGACATGATTCCAGGTTGTTAACTGGATGACTCAAATCCTGAATCTGTTACTAACCTCAGCACTTACCTCACATACAGTCCTGATTTGGGTACTTCAGTTTCCCCATTTGTAAAACTAATTACAGCATCTGCCTTGTGAGTTGTCATAAATCATAAGCGAATGTAGACACATAGGAGAGTATATCAGACCATCAAGTGTGAGCTGTCCAGCCACATGGTGGGGATCTTGTCTTGGAATAAGTAAGTGCTGAGTTCCTTTCCAATATAGAATATTCCCTAGAAGAGAAGATCTTGTGCCAAAGAATGGCATCCACTTTGAGATAAAGCCAACCGACGGTTCTTATTTGGAAAAGCAGGCCAAAGACACAATCTATTTAAAACAAAGATAGAAATAGGCCAAGTCATCCCTGTGGCTGACTCAGCAGGCTGGGATGGAGTGGCCACTGGAAAAAAGTCAAGAAACCTCAGCTGGCTTCAGTCCCAACATTTGCTCTCAACTCTGTGTAGGGTATTGAGAAACTCGGGTAATAGATATGGCTGGCAGTTTCTTCATTTCTAAAATGAGTGTGTTTTTTCATGAAAAGTACTCATGAGAACTAAATGAGCCAACATGAAATTGCTCTGAAAATGGTAAATCATAGTATGAATATAGGTATTATCATTTGCAGAGCTCAAATTACACTATACATCGTTAGTTCCGAAAATAACGTACATAACCCAGATCTTGAGCTGAGACTAAACTATTATTTTAAACACTGAGATAGGAATAGAAGCCACTTCAAAGGTTCCTGACATTTTTTCCTTTGCTACTCAAGGGTGGATTTATATTTAAGGTAAATAGTGCTTTTGTGTTGGGGAAAACACATACAGGTGAAGAACCAAATGGCACAACAGGAGGCCGTATAGTTATGCAAATATAAAACAGGGCTTCACCTATTGCTTTGGGAAGAATGAGGTCTGATTGGATATGAATGTTTATGTCCCAGACCAGTAAACTATCTCTTTCCTCCAGACATAATTCAATTTAAATGCTGTCAGAATTTTGTCTTTACTAATTAAAAGTATTACTATTTATTTATTTTCACGGGTGGGGTAAGCATACCCACAGCATACCTATCAATGTCCTAGATCAAACCTCTTCTTCTATCACTTGAGTACCAGGAATTGAGTACAGTCTTACTGATAAAAGATATAACCTTTGGGGAATTCTTAGTGGTCCTCTGTACTAATTTTTAAGGAATTATTTAGGGACACTCTTCACTAGGTGAGTCAGAGTCCTGACACGCTGGCATGTAAGAATACTATTATTTCCAGGTTATGGTGAACAGACAGAGAAATATATACAAAACTTAACAGAAATGTGATGCTTGTGCATATGCCAAAGGCAATATGTAAATAAGTTTTGTCAAGACTTATAGAAAGAAGGAACCTAAGTAGTTAGGAGAGATTTGCATGAACTCAGAACCTGTTAAGGGGAGGTTGAAAAGAGGAACAGTAATGTGCTGGGATAGTTGTTTGTTTTTATCAATTTGACAAAAGCTAGGAAGATGGAACTTCAGATGGGTAAAGAACTCCATCACATTAACCAGTAGACAAGTCTGCAGGGCATTTTCTTGATTAATGATTGATTTGGGAGGGCCCAGCTCACTGTGGGTGGTGTCAATCTTGGGAAAGTAGTCCTGGGATACATAAGAAAGCAGGCTGAACAAGCTATGGGGAGTGAGTCAGGAAATATCCTTCTTCCATGGTCTCTGCTTCAGTTCCTGATTCCAAGTTTCCGCCTTGAGTTCCTCTCCTTATGTCCCCTCATGATGGACCTGTGATGTGTAAGTCAAATAAACTGCTTCCTCCCAAAGTTTCTTTGGTTATAATGTTTGGTCAAAACAATAGAAAGCGAGATAGGTCAGGCAGAAACAGAATGTGTACAAAGTATTCCAGCAAGTGTTTCTTACTACCTCTAATACTGTCTTCTCTGGCTGGATATTGGCTATTGTGTCTATAAATATGTTTATACTTTTCAAAGTGTTCTCCTATAAGTAGAAGTGAAACCACATGAAGAGTATTGTAATGATGTCAAGGACACAGGTAGCATATCTGTTTGTGTCACTGTGGAGGAGGGCTGAAAAAATAAAAGCCAGGTTCAATATTGACTCAACATGACAAGTAATGGGATGTTGTTGTACTGATTATATTAACAGTTGTACTTGGTTCCCAAAGGCACAATCATTTTATTTTATTGCTTGTATGCTTGACTTTTGAGATAGAGTCTCACTTAATACCCCAGGGTGGCTTCAAATTTATGACAATTCCTCTGCCTCAGGCATTCAGATAGAGGGCTCAAGTCCACTGTCCAACAGTAGATATTTAATAAATGAATGAACCATCCCACTATATCCACTGAACAAGTTGGGAATGGGAAAGAAAGTGTAGTCCTACTTGTATGACTTTACCTAACTTATAGCCAGTCCAGAACCTGACTCTGAAGCTAACTATGGCTAGGCATGTTTTCATGAGTTTTCTAGGATACTATTTCCTTTAGTTACTGTCCCCCCCCATTTTATTCTCATGCAATACAATTTTATTGAAATCTACTCTAGAACCTAGCATAATGACTGTAGAACAGAGGACTACCATGTCCAGAACCAGCATGACCTCATACCCTTAAAAACAGGGTGTCAATATTGCATTTTACCTAAGACCCACGAGCCTATAATACAGAGGTGGGTAGCCATCTCTTTGGGTTCAGCAAGACTTCATGACAAAAACTTACCCTTCTGCCTACTATCTAAACAATAGGTCTCCCTTTAGGTAAGCATAGGACCAAACACAGACCTATTCTTTGTCTCCTTAAAGGATTATCTGATGGTTATTCCATGACTAACGAAACAAAATGTTAATCCAATTTTGCTTAATTGTCTTTCTTTCCTCACGGTCCCTCAATCTTGACATCAGCATGAGTTAGAACATGTTTCATTAATATGTTCCCACACACAACCATGAGAATGGGCTAGGCTCTCAGTAGAACACTATCTGAACTTTAACCCATTCAAGATTTCACCTCTTTTTCCCACGCTTGTGTTTCCAGCTATGTTGATTTCTCACAAACAAAAGTCTTGTATTTTCCAAGAGAGAGAATCTATTTTTGAAATAACAAACCTGAGGTCTGTTCACTTAAAACAGTGAATTGGAAAGATTTTTCTGCTTTTCTTCCTTTGCCAACACTTTTATCTTCTACTTTGTGCATTTGGGAGCTGAAGATACTGCTAAGTGGTTAAAAGCACTGACTGTTCTTCAAGAGGACCCAAGTTCAACTCCCAAAACCCACATGGCAGTTCACAATGGACTAACTCCAGTTCCAGGGTACATAACACCCTCATACAGCTATACATGCAAGCAAAACACCAATGCACATAAAACAAAAAGAATTGTTCATTAGTTCCTATCCCTGGTCAACTCAATAAGACAGCCAGGGGTACAAACCTTACCAAGATATTGCCAGAGTGCCAGCCAGGGTCAAGAGATAGCTGAGCTATGACCTACAGAGTCATAATCAGGAAGCTGGGATCAAGTGAATGAATATAACTTAGGGATTCAGATCTGGACACAGTCCACTGGGTTGAGGTATTGATTATATAAAGAATAACGGAGTATCTAGGTGGAGACAAGGTAATGGGGGTTGTTTCTACTTACAGGCTAAGGGACTTCAAACATCATGGGTATAATTGTGTTTATGCTTTTGTTCGTTTGTTTTTCAAAGGAAATGGAAGTGTTGGCATGACATTTTGATATACAAAATATACATATACTCATAAATTAACATACACGTATAACAAAAATTTATTATTTTCCATGTGTCCTTTAAAATTTCCAAAATTGGTAACAGTATGTCTAATATCAGAGCAAAATGCATATGGATAGTTAAAAGGACATATATAAGTATGTCTAGATACATATACATTAGATATAGTAATATATTTATAATCATAAACCTTATATATACATATTATGTGGGGCACTTGAGAGTTATGTATATGTACATATAAATGCATCTATTTCCAGATTATGTCATTATAAATGTCTGTAATGAGCTCAGTAGCCATGAACATGCCAAGCATCCAGATCTCACCTTCTAAATGCTCTTCTATAATTGTACTCTACTTGGAAAGAGAGTTGATTCAAAGCCTGTAGTAAGAGCAGGGTACAAGAAAATTGGGTAATTTTAGCTTCAGCATTCTAAAGGTAAAGACATAGTCAAAAGTGGTGAAGGATTTTCAAATGAATAAAATTGAGACTACCTAGAAAGGGGTCCTGCTGGCTAGTGTGAAGATGAATATGAAAATGAAGATAATAAAACTGTAACTTGCTTAACACAACAGGAACATATAGCTTTATCCTTAAATATGCAAATGAACAAGCGCTCCCCATTAATTGGAACACTAACCAATAAATGTAAATGAAAGTAAGATGCTATTATTTAAATTAATTATATTAGTAATTGGTTCACACAAGTGTCGGCTAAACCAATGAGTAAATAATTGGCAAAGAGAAGGATAATTATGGCACTATATCATGAGATACCTACAATTAAATAGAAATACCACTGGGGCAAATACCTGGGGTGAACTTTGACACCAAACTTGATTTAGTTGTTGGTAAGACTGAAGATCTGACATATACCCAGTGTGACTGTAAAGACTGGTGGCTCGAAGAACACAGTGGGGCAGAGATACAAGGACAGGTTCACCTATTCCACATCCCACTGCCTCTCAGAATCCTTCTACCAGCAATCACACTGGGCCAGATGTTTACAGCTGGAAATGCCAGAAGTATTGGTATAATGGAAATGATTCTATTAAAAAAAGACATCCTCGTGACATCATACTATCTGTTGGTTGCTTATAGATGACCTATAGTCTGGAAAATTTTAGAGTTAGGCCTTGATAGCATTTAATACCTCCCCATGCTTGGACATAGAGTTCTCAGACTGTTCATTCTGTGGTAGCCAGAGTGAAAGCTAGAGGGAGCATGTGAATGAGTAAGATCCCAGACATGCACGCACATGGGAAGGATGAACTGAAGCTGGGAGGAGAGTGAACAGGAAGGCACAGTGGTATGTGGCATCTCAGTGTGGGGTGGTAATATGAAATAACTCCATTTCATACTATTCCATTTTGGGGCCACATAACTTGACCCAGCAAACTCCACTCTAGAATTGATTGATTACAAAAGACATTACAACTAAAATCACTTAGTAGAGGGACAACTGGACAATGGCTTTGAAGGCTTAGCATTTAATTATTAGCACCCAGATAAAAATCTTGCTCATGTTGCCTGTCATTCAGTTCACTACTTCCTTTCTACATATCATTTCTACTTTGCTCTAGAAATCCCCCAAACCACTTACCTGTAAAGTTTAAACAGTATTCTAATGGACCTCTTCATTAGAATTTTTTTCTCACTTATTCAATACTGAAATCATATCAAACTATTTAAAATTGAAATATGGCTCTGGCAACCCTTTTTATTAACATTTCAGTATCTGTCTATTATTTGTATCCAAACTATCAATCCCTATTGCCAAGGAAGGCTTTCCATAGTACAGTCAGTCCTAAATATATACACACACCTGTATAATAATGTCTAAATATGGAAAAACATTTCTAATATGTTACACTCATTAGAATCAGTTATCAGGCAGGTAAATAGTAACTGCTTCCAAAACAGGTAGGTGACTAATTTATAACTAGATAGATGAATGCCACTGAAGCCATTGAACAGTCTACCTTTTAGAAACAGGCTCTCACTTTATCTTTCAGTATAACCTTGAAAATCCTGGCTCTAGGCCAGGTGTTGGTGGTGCACGCCTTTAATCCCAGCACTCGGGAGGCAGAGGCAGGCGGATCTCTGTGAGTTCCAGGCTAGCCTGGTCTCCAGAGCGAGTGCCAGGATAGGCTCCAAAGCTACACAGAGAAACCCTGTCTCTACACCCCCCCCAAAAGAAAGAAAATCCTGGCTCTAAGTTATTGATACCTCTGCCTCAGCATCAATATTAGTAGAACTGACAGCAAGCACAAACCATGCCATCCAAGTTGAATATGCTCCACAGGCCATGAGTGACTTTTAGTTTGAAGCAGTGTTCAATGGACAAGGAAGAGCCATGGACTAGATTGTGTGTTCATGGTGCCCTGCTTCCTAGTGGTGAGGGACAGAAGACACTTCTGCTGATAGAGAAGTTTCCAAAAGGACATTGCTTCTACAGAATTTTTAATAATAGAAAAACCTTGAGGCTAAGTAAGGTTTTCTTTTAAGTTTCCTTTTGTTCATATCTACATCTGGACAGAGACAAATAAATCTTTCCTCACATAAACATAACTCCCAGAGAGCAAATGCCGGCCTCAGTTGATTTCAAATCATAGCTATGGATAGATGCTACAGCGGTTCATTACTGTAGTTTCCAACTCTCCCTTATTCTCAATACATCTAATGAACAGCAAGATGTATTTGCCTATAACACTCATTTCGGTGATTCTTCTTGCTTCTTGCTTTAATATTCTCCTTCTAACTTTACATGTCAGCATTTAAAAGAAGCATGCTAAGATTTCTCAGGACCTTTTAACTCTTAGTCTAAATAAGGAATTATGAATTTCAGGAACCAAGGTAATATTCTGTTTAGAAAAAAATCACTGGAGGCAGAATGGCCAAAAATGGAATGCTGTCCTCATATTCATATAGGATACCTTCCATGAAAATTTTAGAAGCAACTTAGCCCTGTTTATCAATGTAATTAGTGTTAATCTTGGTGGCCTTGGACAATTGATTCTTCCCTACTAAATTATGAACCTAGAAATAAAAGTCATATAGTGTTTGTTATTCAGATTCTCTGAATGTTGGTATTGGATTTAAAGCACATCTCCTGAGTGTATTCCAAGCTGTTATATTTATGTATAGCAGGGATAAGAGAAGTAATAAAACCAAGAATAACTGCCTAGTAACAACCCTGATTCATAGACATTAAAGGGTATTTGTAATTTAGGCTCCATAATGTGGCCTAACACTCTATCCTATGTAGTCATTGATTTTTCAGTACTAGGATAGCCCCAGAAAAACCTTCCAGGGCTGAATTCTACCTGCTCTATCTGGAAAGGAATCATGCTGGGTTTTGTCTGAAGGGGCCTAGACTAAGGGGAGGCTTGCTATTGTGGAAGTTCCACTTGGCCTGTGACTTAAGCATTTCCTCAGGGTCTCTTCAGCTCTACTTCTCCAATTTTATTTTCTTTAGTTTCAAAATAGCTTTTCTTTTCAATAGCTGCCAATGAAGAAGTCCAAAGCAACAGTAACTTGACAACTGACTGTTCCGATTAGGAGTAATGTCCCAAAGTGCTCTAATACTCAAGAAACATATATAAACCACAAAATAAAGAGCCCCCAAACAAACCCACTTGGTCAATTAATTCTCTGCGACTATAAGAAAACAGAGTCGGGAAAAGATAGTTTCCTTGCTAAATACTTTGGGGAAAGCCAAATATCTACATTAAAAAAGAAATTAGACTATAATACATATACATGCACACATACGCATGCATGCATGAACAACTGAGAAAATACTAAAGACATTTAAGGATAAGTCTGAAACACACAAACTCTTTTTAATAAAACATACAAAATATTATTCTTTTCTTATTTGAATATCTATTTATTTGCATATGTGAGTGTTCATGCACACAGTCATGCCACAATGAATACATAGAGATAAAAGAACAACTTGAGTGAGGCAATTATATTTTACCATGTGGATCCCAGTATGATCAAATTCAGGTCAACAGACTTGGCATATCAAGTGCCTTTACCTGAAGAGCCATCTTGATGGCTCTAAGAAAAATATTCTTGGCCAATATTTCTTTAGATGACTCTCAAAGAAAAGACAACAGAAGTAGAAATAAGCTAGTAAGATTGCATAAGACTGAAAAAAAAAACCTTCTCCACAGAAAAGGGACTAGCCAACAGAGCAAAGAGACAATTTATGGAATGGAAGATAATATTTCCAAGCCACATATCTGATAAGAGGTTGCTCAGAATGCCCAATGAAGTCACGTAATTTAGTAGAAATAAATAACCTAAGTAGAAATGGGCAAAGGACTGAAATAGGCATTTCTCAAAAGCTACGCAGATCGGGGCTGAAGAAATGGTTCAGTTATTAAAGGCTAGGCTCACAACCAAAAATGCAAAAGATGTGCAGATGGATAACAGGTATTTGAAAATGTGCCTTGCATCACTAGTCTCCTTCAAAGTATACATCAAATCAAAAATGACACATGTTTCATATCTGTTAGGGTGGCTATTATTTAAAAAATAACAGCTGACAAATGTCAGTGAAGGTGTGGAGGAAAAAAGAAAAGAATCTTCTCAGTTTTGTTGTTGTTGTTGTTGTTGTTAGAGACACATGTTTATATAACCACTATGGAAAACAATGTTTAAGTTTCCATCAAAATTAAAAAGGAGCTGTCAAATGGTCCATAAATCATACTTTCTCAGCTTCTTGTGACAGAGAGCAAAATCACTATCCTGAAGTGTTCTCTGTACACCTACCATAATTATAGTATTCAAAACAAGAGCTAAGACAGGGGAATATGCTAAATGTCCATTGATGAATGGATAGAGACTACTTATCTGTGTGTGTTTATAAACACACACACACACACACACACACACACACACACACACACACACACACACACATTCAGATCTAAAACTAGAAGGACATCTTCGTTTTACAATAACAGGTATGAAGGGGGATATTGTGCTCATCGGAATTAAAGATGATAGGAAATACAAGTCTCCCATTATCTGAAAGCCTCTATGGAGGGACAATGAACAAATGGTCAAAGATGTAAAATTTCTATTATGCAAGACAAATTACAGAAGTCTAAGATGCCAAGGGATGAATATAGTTCATACACACCAGATGGCTACATACTTGAAATTTGCTAAGAGCTAGTAGATCCTCAGTTACCACACATAACAAAAACAAAAGAGAAAAAAATCTCTATGTGAAGTGATAAGCATGCTGAGTAGTCTGATTGTGGTGTTTAGTTCATAATATTTAAGTGTGTGTAAGCCCCAAGCTATCTACCTCAAATGCATATGATTTTAGTCTGTTGATTATACCTCAAAAGATAGGGACATGTGAGATTTAAGATTTGGTTTAATGCAAACAGAATACTGCAACAAAAGTTCATTTTTCACAAAATTATACATAAATAACTGTTGCTGCTGTGTCCAGCAACTCTATTAGAATATTATACTCTGACATTTCTCAAACTCCTTCCCAGGACATTTCCATGAACTTGAAGAAATATTTTCATAGATGAGCTACAGATGCTGTTTTCCACTCACTATGGACAGGACAAAAACAGCACAGCCATCACACATTTACTCATAAGGGAACAATGATAAAATCCAAGACTGAGAGTACCCTGTAAGTAGCAAAAGGTGACAGCCATTAGAAAGGATGATTTTTCCAAAACTAGAGTAAAGAACTGTAATCATCTGTAACCAACAAACCAATGAGATCCTTATGTTTATATACACAACATCAGCCAGGGGACATAATGCAGAAGGACAGACAGACTCTTTTATAGCAGAGGCTAAATACTATCAACACTTATCCTTTCAACCAACCATGCCCAATCAGCTACTCCAGAGTCCTCAAGGGTGTGTTCCTTTACTGTCATTTCAGGGTTCCTGGTCATACCTTGGTTTGGAAATGATATCATCTACCCATGAATGGCTTGGTTAATGCCTCTCCCAAGATGCTATCATCAGACAATTCAGGGTTTTCTACAGCAGTGGACTGTCTGAATAAATAATATCCAAGTCAATGATTCAGTAATAGGCAGTCTGATTTCTGCCCATGCTGGCTGCTTGGTTTTGTATCTCCCTATACAGTAGAAACATTATGAAATGCAAGGAAAACTTCTAGAAATGAAGTCACATTCTGATACTACCTCTGGTAAACTGTATGACCTTGGGATGACCCTACAACCATGACAAGCTGTGTCCCTCAGTTGTGTTAAACCCCTTGTCCCTCATCTGAATGGCTAATGCCATGGTTCTCAAATATTTGTTCTTACGAACCCTTTAAAGTCTTAACTATTGAAAACTCCAAAGAATTTTTTAACTTGGAATGAAGTTTACTAATGTCATGGACAGGTTTACAGACTGGCAGCAGCATGGGGAGGGCTCTGAGGAGAACCTAGGTCTCAGTAACCCAGAGAACCCAGAGACAAACAACATGTGAACTTATCTACAAATATGTCAAAATTGAGAAAATGTGAACCATTACTCATTCATCCACTAAGAAGGACTAAACCTATTCATACTAAATAAATAAAAAGTATTCTCCAGAAATAGTAGTGATAATTAATTTGCATTTGTAAAACATATTATCAATACCTGGCTTAATCAGCAGGGTTCTGAAATCTATTTTGCATTTTGCATTTGACCTGTTGTGATGCTCAACTGCTTGAAATACACAAAGAAAGCCCAAGAACAGGTGGAATATGTTAATAGCTTTTCATATACTTGTGGACATTCTTTTATTTCACTGATATACCAAAGGAGGAAAGTGGAAAGATGTTAATACTTACCTGAAATTCAGAATCTGAAACTATTTCAATTAACTTCTATTAATCTGGTACATTAAAAAACCAGTTGTCTACTTTGCATTTTGTATCATTTGGCTTTTTTTTTACTACAAATTTACTCATACATTCTTTCCTTTATCGATCTCTTACTAAATACAGATTTATTGAGTTGTGCCAAACACTATGTTGACAGATCTCTCCAAAGTCAACATCTTTAAATATATCTGTGCATTTCATTAATAAAAACTAATACTGCAAAGCTATCAAACTCATTGTAATAGATACATTTTAATTAATACTTATCTGAAACTATATGTTTATAATTACAAAACACATTGCTATTTGTTTCTCTTGTTATAGGCTCAGTTCATTCTTTTAACGGAAAATATTTGATAAAAGTTTAAGGTCAAGGGCCTCTGTAGAATGCTGGGCCATTCAAGTAAGAATGTTCCTTAGAAAAAGTTGGCAGTTACACTTAAGTTTAAAAAATATACATGACCATTCTTTTAGCCAACCATTGGATCAAAGGATGTAGCAGAAATATTTTATGCTTGCAATTCCTAGACTGCTTGATGAAATACCCACAACACAATCCCACTGGACTCGAACCCTGCAAGATATTTTCAGTTATCAAGGAAGATGTAATCACATCTATTGACACTAGGAGACAGCTACAGTGAGGTAGCTCTGACTCAAGTTAGTCATAGAGCATTTATTCTCAGAGTAATCTACTTGTGAAACAAGTTTGTGAAGCTGCTCTAATAAAACACAAGATGCCACACCAGAATCAAAGTATGAAAGGAAATAAGAGTGACACCCAATCTGATTCCAAGGTTTGAGAATCAGTACAGTGACCCGATGGGCAGAACCTATGACTAACTGATCTCTGTCCATGGCAAAATACCATTTTGTTTTCAAGTTCCCACAGGTTTCTGGAATGAACCATTTTAGAAACAGGACTGGCAGGTCTGGTTGTGCTGGTTTTAGATTGTTCAGGACAACAATATTTTTAAAAGTCACTAGGATACTTCCAAGCAAAATCAGAAAAGACGGCTTGTTGTGAGCTTTTTGTTTCATAACAGATTATTAACCAGGTATGAAGCAAGGGTTGAACTATTTAACAAGGCAATATTTTATGACACAGTCAAAGGTTATTGGCCTTTTATTTTCCTCTCATAAGGAAAAACACTGGTACAGCACTGCTGTGCAGCTGCCTTGATTCATACTTTCAACCAGATTGCTTTTGTTTGTTTCACCTACAAATGTCAACACTGGAAATGGCAAGCACTTTCTCAGTCTCTGCAAAGAGAGTTTGACCTAACAGGGTCGCTGGGGAAAAAAGGGGGTAATCTGTTTCCCACATTTTAAAAGCCTGCGGTCTGTTTATTATACTCTATAAAACACCTGCAATGTAGTGATTCTTCCTGTAATATGAATTGCTGGGCAAATTCTACTTATTAATCTTTGGCTCGCTGCCGTCTTGTTCGATGAGTCATCATGGCTTTAGAATCCTGAGGCAGGCTCAGTCCTGGTTTATGAAACTGTCCTTTGTTCTTAGTCCTCCTAAGAACAAATGGTCCCCTCTTGAACTCTTGCCCCAGGCTTCTTCAGAATTCCTGACAGTGGGGCCAAGATTTCTTTATGTTTATTACCCACAGATTTCTGACAATTTGATCTACTGAACAAGGCAGCAATCTTGATTTGAAATAAGAAAATAGGGTACTGGCTAATGTGAGCAAGGAAGAAATTTATTAGAACATAACCAGGTAGCTCACAGTTAGGATTAGAAGGCTCAGGAATGAGCCAAAGTAGAGAAATCAGAGTGGAGATCAAATCCTTGGTATTTGGAATGTCCACTGTCTTTGTACAGCAAGCACTTCATCATTCCCACCCTATTGCAGTTGCTGGACATAGCCTCTAACAGAGCCCTCATACCTCTGCCATTCATTCAGGATTCATTTTCCTAGGTGGGAACAAGTGATCCACTGTAGTTAACACATAGCCTCATGCTTTTTCTGTCAGGAGTCAAAAAGAGTATCTTTCTTTTCCTGTTTCCTCCTCTCACCTGTTTAGATCTTTAATCAAAATAGACAGGGTTTTGAATGGTGAACAGTTAAACTGACAAATGTCAATATTATTCACTCTTTTAGCAAAAGGCATCCAAACACACATCCCTCCCCAATCTATAATAATAATAATAATAAAATACCTAATGATAAACCTGGGACTCAGTGAGAGACAGTTCTGTTCCATATCAATGGTGAAGTGAACCCACCACAATTCATGCCCACTGTCTCCTGATTGTACCATTTCCTGTGACATGATTTTATCATGATAGTTTTATAACTATTACCCTGGTGCCCCCTTTTAAATACTCAGAGTATGTTGTAGGAAACAAAAGGTCATCTATTACACTTTATAATTATTTAATTGATGCATAAAGAAGGAAGCACGTGCGGATTCTGTAGTTGCTTAAGCATTCAACCATCACTATATTACAGTTAACACCTGTGACTTGGCTTCTTATCATTGCTACAAATTCTTTAGCAGAAGGAACATCTAAGTTTGTGACAGAAAGTTTCATTGCAGATAGAGCTGAATACCCATGGCCCTGATAATATAGAACTAAACTTATTTAACAGTGGTATGGACCATGTTCCAGGGAAGGTTCTCAATGTTATTCGTCCTCTTTAAAACTCCATCAAACAGCAACAACCATGTTGCCTGGACAATTACACTCAATCAGCCTCGCCAATACTACAATCCTTGTTTTACCTTGTGTCTTTAGGGCTAGGAGGTGTCTGGCATGATAGGCAGATATCTAAGTGTCAAGTAAAATGGAACTATTACTGGCTTTTCTCTGGCACTAAAATCTGTAAACTGCTAAAGTCAAAAGTGCCAGCAATACAAAGCAAAAGGAAAAGAAATTCATATTAGGCAATTAGATGAAGTTATCACCAGTATTACACCATCCAATGCCTATGATTTATAATTCACATTTTTAGAGGCTATGATGTCTAGGATCAAGGTACAGCCACACCTTGTATTTCCTGAGATCTGTTCTGTGCTTCTAAAATGACCCTCCTTGCTGTGTGCTTTCATGGGGAGGGCAAATAGGTAGACAGGCTAATGAAATGACGAAGTTTCATCAATCTAGTCACTAATCCAATTTATGAGAACCATGATTTTTTAGCCATGTGCTAAAGGCTATACCTCAGTACTATCTATATTAGCTACTTTTGTTGTCATTGTACAAGGTACCCTGACAGAGGCAACTTAAGGGAAGAAAGACTTATTTTGGCTGGCAGTTTGAGAGGTGATAATATGTCCTGGTAGAGAAAGCATAGTAGACTACATGGTGGTAGAAACATGGTTGGAGTCCCTTAAGACTCCAGAACCAGAAAGCAGAAAATTCATCCAAACACTGGGCTAGTCTATGACCTAAGGTGTATCTCTCAGCAGTCCACTGTCTCAGAAAGGCTCAACAACCCTCAAAACATCACTACCTGGGACAAACTGTTTGCCCCAGGAAGGAGGGGGCCATTTCATATTTAACCTACAATGGTCTCACTTTGACAATTAGTTTAATATAAATTGAAAGTTCACATTCAGATGACAGGGTGACTATGCATTTTCATACACAGTATAACATGTTGGCACAAATAGCATCTAGTATGCCTTTGAAGCATTGGTAGAATAATGAGACATAGGGACAGAGCTAAATTTTTACTCCCAGGAACGCTGTGTCTTTCATGACTGGGAGCAAATATAATTAAATATAATATCTATAACTGTACCTGGAAGATCCTACAAGAGCTTGGTGGACTCCCTGTAGCTCAAACTGAATCCTACTTATGAAAAGTTATGCACTCAGCAGAAGAAGAGAGGCCATTTTTTATGAGGTGAAGTATATGTAGCTCCCATTAAAAGTACTGAGATGAATCCATCGTAAAATGATTTGGATGGATAAAAATGGGTGTGACCAATATTTATTAAATTTGGATCATAGGATTCCCTTCAGAGTGGTTTCCTTGCTGTTGGCTGATTTCTTTCCTCTCTTGGTTATCATCTATTTAAATATAAATATTCTCAAAATTTGAAGTCAACACTGGAGATTCATTCATACACTTTCTGGCCTGATGATTTCCCCTTACCCAGAACTACTGTGGCTGTACTTGAAGCCATCTTTTCTTCAAGCAAAAGAACGTTGAGGTGCACTTCCATGGCTCTCACTGTGTGAAGGACTCCTTCACTTCACTCATGCCTTCCTTAAGTGGGGTTAGAACTTTCTTGCCAACCACTTTGACTTGTATCAAACATTTTTTTTTCACACCATGGTCAAGTTTCATTCATGTAAAACACTGTTACTGATTCTAGCAATCACAATATGCAACAGCATCTTAAATCTGTCTTTGCACTCAACTAAAATCATGAGTCTTTCAACCAAACCTCATCAGTCCCTCTCAAGCAGCCTCCAATGATCATTTTATTTCCTCTATTTCAGCTTTTTACACTCCATGCAGAAGTGAGATCAGATGGTGTTTGTCTTTTTGTGCTTGGACACATGTCTACTGTTTATTCATCTTCCAAATGGCACAGTTTGCTTCTTTTTAAGGCTGAATACTATTCTACGATGAATTATATTCTCTTTGTCCACCATTGAAAATCAAAGTAAATTTGATTCTGTATCTTGACTACCATGAAAAATATTCAGATATCTCTTCTATTGGCTGTTCACACACACACACACACACACACACACACACACACACACACACACACACACATTATATACAAAAAATATTATAGGAGCATATTATTGAACTATTTTTAATTTTTGAAAACTATTTTTAATTTTTGATATTGTTCATGAACTGTTGCAGTGTTTTGTTTCCTCCATCAGTGTACAATGATCCCTTTCCTCTATATTCTTGTGAATGATTAATACCATTTTTCACTTAGATAACATCTGTCCTAACAATGCAAGGCACTAATTCATCTTGGTTTTAACTTGAATTTCCTGATGACTTTTGGCTATACTTATGACTTGTTTTGAATTTGTGCTAATGACTTTGCTCCACATTAAAAATGAGTGATCTTTTATTAATGATTTGTGTGTGTGTTCCTTACAAATTTTTGCTGTTAACCTTTCATCAGATCAATGGCTTATAAATATATTGCTTTATTCATTCATTTTCTCAGCAGTGTGTTGTCAGATTCTTTACAGTGCAGAATTGTTATAGTTTGATGCAATTTCATTCACTTATGTTGTCTACTCTTGCCTCTTTTGCCTTTGAGGTTAAATTCAAACACCTTTGCATAAACCAGTGAAATGGAGTCTATTCTAATACAGGAAGTTTTGTTGCTTATCTTGTATTTTAGTCTTCAATTCCTGCTTAATTACTTATATTTTGTATGTGGGCTAGACTATGAATATGCTACTAATATTTATGTGTTGGCATTATATATTGAGATTTTAGTGTTTATTAGTTCTAATGAATTAGTATCTTCAGGATTTTCTCTATTGAAGATCATTTCATTTTTTATTTTCATGGTGCTTTTTTTCTCTTGCCTAATTACTTTGGCTTGTTCTTAAATCTAATTTTTAATGAAAGTAGTGAAAGTGGACATGTTTTCTAATTCCTAATCTAAAAGGAATCTTCAATCTTCACCAGTGAGTATGACACCAGCTAGAATAATCTAAATGTGAAAGTTGAAAGATTATATAACCACAATCAGATATGAGAACTTCATTACTCCTGCTGAGCCAGGAAAAGGAGAAACAGAGGCAACAAGATATAGTATTTTTCATTCAGTTTGAAGAATTATCTCCCTTCTGACAGCATGCAGGTCCATTGAATGTTGTGGGAACAATCCTTCACTGGACTTGCTTCAGTCAACAAATAGAATCTCATTTAAAGGTGGGACCACTTTCACCTTCAGTGGTCACAAAGAAAACTTTTTGAGTTTAAAGAGACTATATGCTCTACTACTCTGTATAAATTACAAAAACAAAAATACACTATTTATGAAGGTATAGAGGTTGAAACAGATAGAAATATAATACAGACAAGAAAAACAGTACCAAGACCATAAGAGTTATTTAACTTAGTTAATATTACTCAACAGATTTTTAAATATACTATGGAGATCAACAATTATATACCTCAGCTATATACTTATGTCTGTAATTAGATGTCTGTACATATGCACATACATATGATTTTCTGCCATAATTTAGGCACTGATTCCAAAGTAAATCTTTAGCTATTTTTTCTAGTGTCTAATTAAAACAGACATGTCTGGGAATTTTTTTAACTCCTCAAATAGATGTAAAAAGATTAAGCTTATATATAGATCCTTTGCTGGATATACTATAGAAGTAGTAATATCTAAAATATGTTAAATATTTATAGAATGTCATAGATAAAGACAGGTAGATTAGTAGGTGTATAGAAATAAATGGGTATATAATTACAAAATAATAGTCTAGTGAACTCTGTATTACTTTATCTTTAAGACTAGTGAGACAATTCAAAAATAATCATTTGTGCCTCATAGACCAAGGTCTTCTATAGATACAACTCAATTAGTTACTACCACTTCACTTCATGAGGCAACTAAAAGTTTTGCATTTTTAAACCTACCATCTACTCCTAACCAACAAAATCAAATGTGCAAACTCTTACCATTATCAGTGGTAAAGACAGTTTTTTCTTTGTATTATTTTATGCACCATCACCCAGAAGTACCATGGTTCTACTTCTTGAAACTTTTCCCCTCTTGTACCCAATGGCATTGGAAGTTATCTTATTCAAAGTCCAATTCCTGCTACAGTTAATTGACCAAGCTTTGTGAGTTAAACAAAAATATTCTTCAAAACATTTGATCTACAGATGATCAATTTTTACACTTCTAAAATAAAATCATAACATGGTTAACACTTCAAATAAGTTGGTAATGAGAATATTAGGGTAAACAGAAAGACACAGGGATGTAAGGGATGATAGGGAGGATAGCAGCATGTCACCACAGAAGCTAAAGACCAGCTCCATCTCCAGCTTTCTCAACCTGATGCTCAATCATCTCTTCAAATCAATGCCATCAGTGACTCTTCTTGGCTTCTGCTTACTATCAGATAGCTTTTTGCCTCAAAAAAGTTCCTCCACATTAGTAAACTAAACAAAAATGGAAGAACTAATTCATATGACCTTGTATGAGTCAATTTCTACCAAAGTTTTGATATCCCAATAAAAACAAGTGAGGAACTGGAGAACATGATATCTAAGAATCATTTTAGACATGCTCTGTTGCTTCAGGGCCCTTGTGGGAGCAATCTTTTGTCTAACTAGTGCCCCCCCAACAGGATTTCCTGACTGGCATACCATGGCCAATAATGCAGTAAACTCATTGCATTAAAGAGAACAAGTACTTGCTTCCAACATAAAATATCTTCGAAATACAACCCATGAGACAAAAATTGATGTCTTTAAGCGACACGACCAAGTTGAAAATAATCCTAAGAAATGTAGAAATGAAACAGACAAGCATTATTATTTTCACTGATCTAAAAGTGTCAAACCTTCAAAACACAAAACCCAATGACCATCTGTATATCTGATCCCCCCCCTACTTAGTATATAAATAATATTTGTTTGGCATTCACTCACAATGATCTCAAAGAATATGGAAACTGCAATGATATAAAAGATAAAAACACAGAAATCAAAAGATGGGAAGGAGAGGGAAATGAAGCTACAATGGAATAAACTAGAAACCCAACATTTCATTGCACGGGGGCTGAGAAAATGACAAGGAAGGCAACAGGGAGCTAAAATGACAAGAGTCTGCACCCAAAGCAAGAATCCCCTGCCTGAGCTTTGTGTCTTTGGATGGAATTTCACTCTGAGACAATCACAATCCTATCAGTAGCCATGCTGTGCCCTGTAGTGGGAAGCATGCTTTGTTTAAGGGCCTCTGAGAACAATGTACTCTCCTTACTAGGTGCCATTCCTAATCCATTTTTTAAAGAAAATGATTCTTATACTCAGAGAAGTTTGCTAGATACTTCATCAACATTGTTAAGGAAGGGAGCTCAAATCACTTGGTTGTGAGCCTAGCCTTTAATGGCTGAGCCATCTTTCCAGCCCTCAAGTCACTTCTAAAACCATGCTCTTTGTACCTTCATGCAACTACCAGGAGTCCTACTAACATTTTGAGCAGTTCTTAAGAAAGAGTGTGGTCAACCAGAAACCATGGTTCATATGGAAGGAAGGTCTTCTAGAACTACCCCAATCACCATTATGTAGGAACTTTCCAGAAATTCAGCTTCACATCCAAAGTAACTCACTGACAAACTAAATCAGAACTCAGAGACAAATCCCAGCAATCTGTGTAGTATTCCATGTGATTCTGCTGTGCATTTGTCAGCTGAAGAGAAATAACTTGTGAACTTAGCATGAATAGAACTCAACTGAGAACATTATTTAGATATAGGTTCTGCTTTTACAGATCTTAAGTGACACCTGGGACATTTCTAATAAGTTCCTAGGTGCTTCTTATATACTGATAAACAAAATGTCAAATGTTATTATTTAAATTAAATTTGAATTAATTAAATGAAATGAGAAGTTCAGTTCCTCAGTCACACTAAACACATTCCAAATCCTCAAAAGCAATGTGTCACAAGAGCATATCATATTGGAGAACTCAAAATACAACATTTTCATCATTACAGACAGATCTATGTTTCCCCTTTTCTTCTTCGTGTTTTGAGAATTTCATAGAATGTGTTCTGGTCATATTTTACCCTTTTCTAACTCCTTCAAGATCCACCTTGACTTTTCTATCCTCCCAATTTTGTGTCTTCTTTTCTGTTAAAACCAATAAGCAGACTTTGGGCTACCCACATATTCTTGGATATGTAGCCATCCACCAGGGCAGAGTTAACTTACCACGGGCCAGAACCTTAAAGAAAGGTGACTCTTCATTTCCATGAAGCTATCAACTTCTCATCAGCAATGGGTGGGCAGTAGTGCCCACCTTTCCCCTCCAGATTGGGTCTGTTTTGAGCTTCCATGCGTTTTGTTCATGGTGTCATAACTGCTGTGAGTTTATATGTGCTATTGCCCTCCTGTGTCCAGAAGGCAGCATTTCTCCATGATCACCTACAGCAACTGGCTCTTATTATTTTTCTGTCCCTTCTTCTGCAATGATTCCAGAGTCTCCAGATTAGGAGATGTGATATAAATTTCCCATTTATGACTTGTACTGCCTAATCCCTTATTCTCTGTACCTGACAAACTGGGTCTCTGTGTTAAATGTCATCTGTAGCCCATAGAAAGGGTTTAGGATGATACAATGGGAATGCATTGTACTCATGAAACTCTCAAAAAAAGATCTTTAATTCTTCTTTGTTGGTGATGATTATTGCTGTGGTTGATTATATTTATAAAGAGATTTATATTTAGGACAACAATAAGTTGGGTTTCAATGTGTTCAATAAGTAGATACAGAAACATGTTTTCATAGGTTCCTTCAATCACAAAGTTATTTCTTAGGCAATCATTTAGAGCTATGTGATATTCCAGACACAGGAACACCTCACTGAGCAAAATGTTCCAAATCACAGCCTAAAAGATCTAGGGTGACATGTATCATTCATGCCTATGGTCAGAGCAAATATTGCTATAAATGAGTTCACTTTCCAAGGGAAACAGAAATTACATGTGTGATGTCCAGGGCACTTCCTTCCTCAGCATGAGATACAATCAGTACCATTTGACACTTGAGGACTAAAGCTCTCCCATAAATATCTTTCTGAAGGACACAGCTCAGAGAGCTCTGTCTTGGACCAGATGCTATAAAAAGCATTTCTTCAAAATAGTCTCATACGAAACCCTGAAATGTTTAGGTAGGACTTTACAACCTACCTAAATCTCCTTATGTGTATCCCAAGTTTCCCCAATAAAAACTTCAGTATAGCCATCCTGTAGCCCCTATGCCAGCAGTTGCATTTATGGGACTCCCTTCAATCAGTGCCACCTCTCTCTCTACATAACACAAATAGACTATTGTTTCCTGCTGTGTTTTTTTTTTTAGCTAAAACACAGCTGTGTGTTTTCTGGGTAGCAAATATAATCCAACAGAGAGAGGCAAACCAGCTGCATTGAAATAACTCGTGGTTCAGCATATGGTCGCTGGCCTGCACAGAAGCCAGCTTCTGCTTCGCAATCATCCCATTCACTGGTCTGAGCTAAGCTTCCAATGGGAAAATGTAATGAAGCTGGCTGAGCCACTGTCACTCCCCAAGTGACTCCTGCATCTCAGAGGCTGGGAGGAGAGAGGTGCTTTCAGAATTAATCCATTGGTTTGCCTTGACTTCCATGTATTTTAATCCCCAGAATCCATCTTTATCAATTTAAACATCATGTTAGGGAATGATCATGATATTTGAGACTTAGCACACCTGCCTCTTGTCTAGATGTTCAGTTGTGTTTGGTGATTTGATCAGAGACATTCTTACCCTGGATGCTTTGCCTATATAAAATGGAAAGTTAGCCATGTTATTGATTTTTAAGATCAGAGGAAAACTATTTCTATGTCTTAGCACATTGTAGGTGTTCAAGAGCCATATGAATTGCTCAAGAAATCATTCATATACCCCTTGATTTCTGAATGGATATGGTTCATGAGCCTGACCCACTTATAATGGAGCAGTTGTCTTCAACATGTCTCAATCAGATGTATGCTTAAGTGATGAACTCAGACAATGAGAAACAGAAACAGCTTCTCAAATATTATTATCAGATAAATTCATAGCTTAATTTCATAAATGTGTAGAACATGTTTCAATGAAAGCTCTTTTGATAATCTCATGAACACTGGTAGAGGTGAACATTACTTGTTAAAGTGAAGGAGAAACATAGAATAGCATTTCTTCCTAAGAGTGTTCCCTGCAGAACTTCACCAATTCTCTTCAACTCTGTGACTCTTTTTTTGAAAAACCAAGAATCATTTTTATTTTGCTAAATGCAAAAGTTGAAAGTAGAGTAGACGTACGGCATTTCCAAGGTTACATTGGAGTGACTATGTATGTCTTCACTGAACAGATGTTTACTGAGGATAGACAATTGTGCTAGGTGCTGGGTCAAGATTTTACAAGGACTAAATGTAAGACTAGACCAGCTCTGAAATAGGTGAAGGATGTAAGAGGCAAGTGATTCCATGACTAATTAATTACAATAGGAAATAGATGAAACTGATAAAAGTGATACAAAGCAGCAGAGAAGTAGAAAAAGGAATAAGCTGTGCTTTGTGGGACATGATGATGTGACATTCTAGAGTATGTGCTCTCAAAGGCAGCAATTCAGGAACAGAATGATAAAATATCCCGGGAACACATCACGAGTGGCATAGAAGATGAACTAAGACAATGGATGAGGAAAACACCTTCTAGGAATAGGGAATAGATCACCTTTGCTAAAATAAGGTGACATGAGGAGGAAGGGCAAGAAATAACAATTTTTCTTTAATCTGTACAACTTTGTGCAGTCTTGCATGCCTGGCCAAAAGGCTTAGACTTAACCCTGCAATCAGAGATGAATCACTCAAAGATTATGAAGTCCTCAGTGAAATGTTTGAAGCTGTGTTTCAGGGGCATTGATCCAATACCCATGTGGAATAAAACAGACATTTAACAACCCAAAGATGATTTTTATAACTCTGTGACTTGTCTAAATGCTTGCTTTCTAGGGAGTTAAATCATCAGTAGTTCAGACATTGTGTTCCAACCACCAACAAATCATCAACTATTCCTCTTTTAGTAAGTGGAAGAGAAAAGCTACTATTCATTAGCTGTTCTGGTTGGAAAGAACCATTTATTACCAGATTAATAGCTAACAACTATTTATTCTTTGTGTCTCTCAATCTAGGAGATAAAGTTCCAGCTTTCAGATAATGAAAGTAGTTGTTAAATGTCATGTCTGCAGTCACATGTTACAAAATCCAATTCCAGTCTGATGACTCTGAAACTTGTGACCCTGTGCTATGTAGACATTTTGAAACCGTCTAAGCAGAGTCATGGTTATGACTAGTACTGTCTGGATGCTAAAAACATGTTAGTACTGAAAAAGTCCCCTTAACAGAGGTATATCAGGAAGGCACAACAGAGGTGGACATGGAGGAGTCCCCCCCTTTATATCCACCTGGGAGTTTTCATTGACCCTTGGAAAATTAAGAGAAATTTCAAAATATAAGAAAAACAAAACAGTTCTTCTCAACCTGTGGGTTGCAACCCCTCTGGGGGTCAAACAACCCTTTCACAGGAGTCCCATATGAGATATCCTGCATATCAGATATTTACATTATGATTCATAACAGTAGTAATATTACAGATATGAAGTAGCAATGAAATAATTTTATGGTTGGGGGTCACCACAACATGAGTAACTAACTGTATTAAAAGGTTGTAGCAGCAGAAAGGTTAAGAACCAGTGAGATGGAGCCAACAACAGGGAGGCATAGGAAAGCAGAATAAATATCCTGGGAGATACTTTCAGTGAGACCAGTACCTAATTGGCAGTTATTTCCCAACATTTTTTGTTAGTAGAACCTGGACTCAGGGCCTTCTGCTAGCATGGTTTGACATGGTTTGAGTTAGTCTGTTCAAATAAACAGTGAATGCTCACTGCACAATCTCTTATTTTCTCATCTCACACATCTCATCTGCAAACAAGAAACTCATGTATATAAATAACTTGAAGCACTGAAATGTAAAATTCTTCACTGCATATATAATATTCTCATTATATTAACATGGAATTTTCATAGAAACAGGAACTACCTATTGTTATTGCCTAAATCAGCTTCCATACTTCACACTTAGGTTATGTTGGAATTACTACTTCGTCCCTTTAGTCTTCAATTTCTTGTCTATATACTAGGATGCTAAAAGTGTTTACCTCATAGAATTGAATGAAATAAGTTATATATAAAAGTAACCATTAGTGACCACCACAGAGGATACACTATTTAAACCCAGCACCTTTTCCTTAACCATAGAACAAATATTTCAAGACAGTTAGTTTATGTCAGAAACCACAAATAGTGGCAAACCTTATATATTTTGTTTTTTCCTACATACATAACTATGGAAATAATTAATTTATTATTGGGCACATTAAGTTATAAACAAAATAGCTACATATAAATAGAATAATTATACATTAATAGATATAATAATAATACATTATGAAAGTTATTTAAAATGTGTTTTATTTCTGGAACATACCCTACAATTTCCACAGCCTTTTGAATATAGGTTGCTAAAACCTTATGAAGTTAAACCCAGATTACAAGACACAATTGTTCATGCTATTAATCTGTTGGGGTTACTATTGTTTCTGATGGTGTTTATTACCAGTATTTTATTAATGGTTTTGTATTCCTTATGTCAGAACACTGTTTTATAACCCATAGAATAAATTCAGATTGTTAAAGGAGTCCCAGGATTAATAAAAATTCTACAACAGCACGTGGTACAAGATTAAGTTTTGCCTGTCAGATCCTACACAAGCTCAACTTTCAGGAAACTAGTAATTCCTAGTGTATTCAAGATGTAATGGGACCAGAATAAATAAAAAATAAATCAGCACTAGCAGAGTGGGTTGGAGGGTAATGAAAGGTATAGAGCCTTTGTCACATGGCCTACAAATCCTAAGTAGTTATTTTTTGAGGAAAGTCTAGAAGTCACTGTAATTAAAAAGATGCCAAGAAATAGAAGAAATTTTACAACCTCATTGACTCGGTCCTTTCATGATTTCATGTAAAGTGACACAACACAGTTCTTGTTCACTGAAAATAGTCTGAATTACCTTCGTGACTTTCAAATAGGACTTTAGGCATCACTTTCTTTTAAAAGACTACTAAACTGAATTACCAGAACTTGAATTCCACTCCTATAATATCCACTGAAGCTCAAATGGTAAATATAAGAGGGATAATAAGGAATAATCTATTCTTTACACAAATATGAATATTTCTGTATACAATCTAACTGAATGTCTAATGAAGGTCTAGTAGAACACTTATCAGCTAACAGTATATGAACACCAAAGAATAATGGTCATATAAACTGAAGAAAATTAAGATTTTTTTCCTATGTAGGCATTGTATAATTCATATTAATTCATGATGGTAGCAAGAGATTCAAACCTAAAAATACTTGAGAATATTTTACTGCTGTAGTTCAATAGAATGCTATTTCTTGACAATTGAGAGGCTTGTCTTGGTTGGGGGTTACCTTTGTTTGGCTCCAGTATCTCACTCTGATAAAACTTTCACTGATTGCTTCTTAATGAGGCTTTCCTGTATTTATCTAATGAAAGGGCCTTGCAAAGCCTATAAGTTCTGCTCCACTTGTCAAATGTGACCAGAAGATTTTTCCCTTAAGAAGGAAAAGAACAACATCTGTAACGAGGATTTGGGGAATGTTTCAAACTGAGTCATTCCATCTGAAACTTCAGAGATCACACATCCAGTTCCTCTGGAGAGTCTTTGTTTATTTGTGAGACAATGACCATGAAGCAGTGAGAGAAAGGGTGAAGGCTCTGGCAGAGGTCACACCTCTGCCACCACTCTAAACTGGAGATTCTCATTTGATTGCCATGGGCCTCAAAATTACACTGCATGTTTTCTAAAAGTTAGTTTCATGGTTTGTAGATGTCTATGGACTCAGAAGAACACTGCTGATTTCACATGATACTGCCCAGAGACTATCTGAGCCCCCTCAAGCAGACTAGTAGCAAAGTCACAACCAGACCCTAGTCCTTTGGTCCCATTGAAGATCTTTACTTATTATAGATCTCTACAAGGTCTCTACTTCTTGGTCACTGCATTATAGAAATTATATCCATTTAACCTTTAACACCATGCCATTTGCTCCATAGGTTGTCCCCTCTATGGCATTCTTGGAGTATATCCTATTTTACTTAGCCTCAGTCATGATACATCACTCCTCTCCCTTCTAGCCCATGCCCATTCTATTCATATTTGGGTATGTTATCTATCAATATTATTTAAAAGACAATAAGCTATTCTTTTATTTGCTCAATTTAATGTTTTTGAAATGTCAGCCAATCAGTGTAAGCCAACCAGCATTCATCTATGCCTTAATAGCTGTGAACAAGTAAAATGAAGAGTTTATACCTGTACCCAGATTGATCGCAGGACCAACTGACTCTCACCATTCACTCACAGCCTGTTTCCACACTAACTCCAGCCACAGCCTATCAGATCCCTCCATTTTGTGCAATTCTTTCATTTTACACTTACCATTCTTTCAAAACAAGAATAAAATGTTTTCAATCTTAAAGTAATTTTTTCACACTAGGATACTACACAATTCATAAAAATCAAAGATCCCCCCCCCCTTTTGGATTGTTCTGAGGTTCATTCTCTCCTTTTGTTTGGACATTCTGCTTTTTGCTGGTGAACAAGCTCACCACTTTGCTGGCTTCCTAGTCTGGTCTAACCACCACCTGACTCAGCCCTCAGAATCCCCTGTTCCCTGTGGCTCTCTATGATAAATGACTCATGCACTCTGGATCCTTTCCTCACCCCATATTACTCCAGATCTTTCTTCATCATCTTTATGTAAAGCTTTGTCCTAATTAGAAATCATCCATTTACCTCCCAACATATCCCATGAAAACAATTACAGACTGCTTGCCTTATACAGGAAAGACAGCCACACTGGTTTTCACTGTTTCACCAGGGCTTAGATTAGCAGTGGGATAACTCTTTTTTAAGTACAAACCAGACTATGAGTCACCATATGAATAATGATGTTCTCATGGCAAAAACTTTAAGTGCTGACATTTATAGGTTAACAACTTAATAAAACTGGTTGTTAATGGTCTAAAGTCGGAACCAAGAGACTTTAACATTAACATATTTGCCTACTCTAAGACCAGTTGGGTTTAGAAAATCCTATTTACCTACCTCATTAAAGTGCATGAGTATTTGAAAGACTGCCAGACAGCCCAGGCTAAGCGCCAAGTAGGCAGGAAGCAAAAATATCTAACAGGTCAAACCTGCTTGGTTAGCTTGTGACTTCTGAAAAACTCCAAGACTGGTACTCATAACACTGGCCCTCCAATGAAGTTCCCACACCATTCCTTGCCTGTATACTGGAGATCAGTTGAAAACAACTTCTTATCACTTATGTCAAGGAAAGAACTGCTTATTTTTAAAAGATAAGCTTGATGTACAGGAGTAAACATGATCTGTGCAGTGTCACAAAATCAGTGTGTGATGAAGAACAAGTAAAATTCAAGTCACTTGTCTTCACATTGGGTGATTTTTTTTTTTAGTGCCTAACATGGATCCCAGGTCCATCTTATGGGTTCACAATGGATCTCCAGACACTCTTTTCTGATATCCTTTCTGTTATTGTAGTAAGAACCTGATTTCAAACAGTCATCTTAAGTATAATATCATGAAAGAGACCAAAATAAATTACTTAATAACTAGTGAAATGATAAAGAATATAAATATGTCACATGCAACTATAGAAATCTATAAACAATAAATAGGCACTATATGTATGCGCATTAATAGTTTTAAAAATAAACTCATTATAAAGATAAGTAGGAAATGATATAGAAAATGAGTTGGTGTATCTTGCTTCCAGTTGGTAACTGCTTATTTCTCAGATACGTAGGCAGGAAACCTATACAACATGAAACCCTTCTAATGAAATCCTAGTCCAATAATTACACTTAGCAATTTTGTTTTCATGAGAAATGTTTGAAGTGGTTAGCTGTTTCCTATACTGCCAGATACAGTCAAATTTAACACAATTTAATTCCCGAGATGAAATTTTAGGATAGATCTAGAATTTATACTTAAAAACCCACCATCTCTATTCTCAAAGACCTTGGTTTCGTGGGAGGCAGACACAAACTGGAACATCCCTGATTATGCTAGTCACCACATAAATAGCATTGTGTACATGGCAATGACTGAACGCATGAGAGTAGATGACAGCAAGGTAGTAACAAAGACTTAGCTATGACCCACCTTTCACATCTCCAAAGTGAAAACTATGACAAAAGACCCCTACCCCCAACAGGATCCTTAACTGGGAAAAGGGTCCCAGAATGCAGCTGGTGATGGGGATCAACCCCACTGGATTTAAGGAGGTAACTTTGACTAGTAACAAAAATCTTGCTGACACAGAGAGACTTTGTCACTCTCCTCATTTTCATTCTTTTCCCTGGATTTTTAGGAGGATGGAGGAGTGACCTGACCATGTATGTGGGAATGAAGAAGGACTTGGGCTCTATTGTTGCCAATCTTGATGTGGGGGTTGACTCAGGACATGCAGTGATTTTGTGCTCGTGACTGTCCCATAGCCTGATAAAATGGAAAGGACAACAGACTCAGAGCCAAGAATACCTCTTCCAAACAGTGCTCATTTGGCTAGAGGCATGTGTTCATGCCTTTCCAAGTTCCATTGTAAATTGAGGAAAGCTGTCTCCCACTTTGAAGGCAAGCTGTGGTCAGGAATTGGAGCCATTTGCCACCCTGTGGGCACACAGCACTGAAGGCCTGCCATGTTCTCTTCTGAATCCACACAAGCTCTGCCAGTCTGCATACACTACCTGCCTCTCTGTCCCCAGAAGATCATCTTCATGACAGCCACTGCACACAAACAAAGCTTTAAGCCTGCCATTTCACAACCTGAGCAGAAGGACAACTTGCCTAGGCTCTAGGAGCCTTCCTTAAGATCTCTCATTCTTCCCATGGGAAGCCTCATCATCAAAGCTTGTTTGGGGATGATACCCAGAAGTATGGATGCACACACAGAAGCAGCAGCAGCAGCAGCAGCAGCAGCAGCAGCAGCAGCAGCAGCAGCAGCATCTAATGTCCCTACTTTGCTCTGGTCCCTCAAATTCTAACAGTTCTTAAAATTGACCATCCTGTGTACTGCTTAGCTTTTGTCTTAAATACTGCTGGTTATTTTGGAAACAACATGTATTTTGAACACAACTAGTATTTTGGAAACATGTTCTTTACTGTCCATATCATTAACTCTTAAATGTGTTTTTAACTGTGGACTTCCTCCATATGTGCAACTCTTTTCCTCCACTGGGTGACAAGTCCTCAAGGGAAAGAACCGGTCATTAAATGTGTTTATACCATCCATTGGATGTAGGAAGCTATGTGGTCTGGAGGGGAAAAAGGCAACATTGCTGAATAATCCAGCATGTACTTGAACTTGGGGTGTATTTAAACATTTTATGCAAATGAATGAATGAATATACAGATTTCCTCACATACAGCTTCTTGGATAAAATGTGCTCTTAGTTCATAAAAGAATTCTTTTTCAGTTCTTAGTTCAGCACCTTGCCTTCTAGATAAGAGCCCGAGAGGAAAGAAAAAAAAAAGAAAGAAAAGAAGGTAACAATTTACATTAGTATCTGATTGACAAGCAGGTGTGCTCACCACCCATGTCAGTTCCAAACACTGTATAGAGTCACACGGACAATAGACTTGAAACACAATTAGAACAAACAGAAGAGATGGGGATTTTCTAGGCTGACTGCTCACACACCTCCTCTCCCTTGGCCTCACTTTGAAGTTTTGCAACAATAAGACTGATGAAGGAACCCTTTCATTCTCCCTGGGCCTCAGGAAGCCCTACTATCATAACACCTCCCACAATCTGTGCCTTTTCAGAATCTGCCTAAGGAAAGCAAACACATACACATGCCCCCTAGGGTTCTCCATAACTGTGTGGGCCTTTTATTTCACAGTCCTCTTGAAAATGTTATTTGTGAAGCTTAAAATATGTGAGCTTTGCAGGGGAGGCAGCCCGTGACTAGGAGAAAATAACACACCAGGACAAATCACGTGGCATTGTTTCTTCTGGGACACATTTTGTTCTGGGAAAATGTCCTAATGGCTTCTGTTTTCAATGTTACTGCATATCACAGCCTCGTGCCTGGGAACACACAATGGCATTTTATATGATGATATTGTAGTGAAATAATAGCTTTCCTGTACCACAAGCAGCAGATTGACGTGTGGCATCTATTGGAAACAGTGAGCTTTGAATGTCTAATCTTTGAAACAGCTCTGTATATAGCATTGGTTTCATAGTTGCAGGAGGGGAAATACCATAAACCAAGGTGTGATACATATTTTAGCACAGCATTAATTGCTTGTTTGTTGAAAGAAGCAAGGAGAAGTGTGCCTTGTTAGGAAGACAGTAATATAGGCATATGTGGCAAACAAAACACAAGCTTCAGTATCAAAGACATGGTACAAGCCGTGAGTTCATGAGAGATACTGAGATATGTGGGCTCCCTCCCAATAATTTGCTTGGTATTTCTGGCTTTCAGTTTCTTAACTTTGCTAGTGTTATAGCTATTTATTTGTTTGTTTGTTTCTTGAAGCAAACTATATAACCCAGGCTAACTTGAAATTGGAGATCTACTTGTCTCAGCATTCCAAGTTTGGGATTATAGGTATGTACCAATGTGGTTGGCTTTATTTCTTTTAAATACTGATATACATATCTACTTTAGATCACTTGTCTTCCTGTGGTTAGAAATGTACTAAACGTTTATTGGTCCTGTTTACTGTGGTCCTAATTATAGAGAGTGATTTTCTGATGAGCAGTAAAAGGAAAAGTATTGGCTCAGGACTCCCAAGACCAAATTCTCAACTCAAAGGACATTTATTTGGCCCACATGGACAGAGGGCCGGGAATAAGAGACAACAATAGGATATTGAGAATAGGGGAGAAGGGGAAGGGAGCAAGGGAGAGGGGGAAAGGCTATTTGTCCTGGACTGGGACAAAGGACTGCCACTGGATAGAGAGGAGACAGTTGTGGCCCATGGGCAAATGGTGGTTTATAAATGTAAATGCGAAACCCTGTTGTCATAGTTAGGGTATCTACTACTGTGAAGAGACACCATGAATACAGAACACTTATAAAGGAAAACATTTAATTTGGGTGGCTTGCTCATGACTCAGTGGTTCAGTCCATTATCATCATGATGGGACATAGTGTTGGAGAAGGAACTGAGAGTCCTACACCTGGCAAGCAACAGGAAGTGGTCTGTTGGGCATGACTTGAGCAAATATGGGACGTCAAAGCCGACCTCCACAGTGACATACTTCCTCCAACAAGATCACACCTACTCTGCAACAAGGCCACACCTCCTAATAGTACCTCCCTTTTGTGGACCATTTTCTTTCAAACCACCACACCTGTGCTAGGATGAGGTGTTTAATTTTAATTGAGAATGTTAATTAGATGAGCCAAAAGGGGCTTTTGATTGCTGGACTTCAATACTTTGATAGTAGGGCCTTGGTAGTCAGCCTCGGGAGGAGGGAGTGGCCAAATAACTCATTAGAACTTGGTGGCTAACTTCAGAAATCTAATCTAATGATTTTTTAAAAAGGCAGAGGGAATAGGATAGAAGGGCAAGGCCTGCCAGAGCCATGCTTGCCATGCTGGAGCTGGCTAGAGTTCCTTCAAGCAGCATTATAGAAGACATTATAGCCAACATCTCTTCCACACCAGCAGGAAGCCAGAGCACCTTGCATTTCCATTGCCAAGAAAGAGACTCCAGTTTGCTCTGAGACTTGCTGATAAGCTAAAGGAGAGGATGAGAACCCACTGAGTTGATAGAACTGATGGTCCAAGAACATTCATTAACTAGTGTATCCAGTTTGTTCCTCGATAAGAAATCTTGTTTTTAGCTCTGCAAGACCAAACACCTGACTACTGGCCATTGGAAACTCAAGCTTGTATCTTAAAAGAAATGAGCCACAAGGCAAGAGCACAAGAATGAAAAGTTTGAGGCCATCCTGGGCATTCACAGTGAGCTCCAGATTACCTACATGATGAGACTTCTCTCAGAACAAAATTAACACCAACATAATAGCAGCAAAAATCCACAAGTGTATTAGCAGATAGTGTTTTTCAGTCATAAATCTGACTTATTATCACTGGGCTAAATCCAGAAGACTTCTAGCAATTTTTATTTGCATTTTACAATCTCTGGGACATTTGTATTTCTTGGCTTATAGCCCCCTTCCTCCATTGTCCTTTTAAATATTCTTTTTTTCTGATTTAAATAGTTTATTTTAAAAAAGGGTGGTTTTTTTGCAGTGCCATGGTTGTAGGATAAAGAGGCAGTATCATCTCCTTTCCTTAACCATGTTTTTTTTTCTGCACAAAGGTAGCTAATGATACAAAAACAAGTCAGAAGACTTTCTCCAAATACTAGTAAATACTAAGCTTTATAGGCCACATATGGTCTCAGTCATGAATGTCTTTCTATTAAAAATGTAAAAAAACCATTTTAGTTCACCCCGTACAAAAAAAAGGCTGGGCCAAACTTGGCCTGTGAGTGGTAGTCTTCTGACAGCTGGTATAAAATATCTACTGTATCTTGTTAGAGAAATTGTTCTCTTGAGGCTTTTGATAGCTGTTGCCCAAAGTCAAGTAAAGAAGAACTTTATTTACAGCTGGATGTGGCTGTAACAGAAATAGGACAGGAGAGTTTCTGCTCACCCTTGACTCTGCCAGTTTGTCTACTCTCTCATTTCATAAGTTTGTTAACCACCAACTATATATCTTGTATCAGCAAAATTTCAGGTGTTTTTCTCTAAAAGAGTAATTCATTGGTTTCTCTAAACCCGGAATTATTAGGTCTTAATACTCATGTTGCAGGTGTGTCCAACATGTGGCTGAGGATAGCTGTAAATTCAGCCTAACACAAAATCATAAACTTACTTTAAAAACATGATTTGTTTTGCAAGTTTTAAAAAAATGTTATGTCACAATATCAAAAGGTTGGACATACCTACAGATTAAAGAGGGGATTCAAGGGAACTCATGAGTTATTTAGCTAACAATAACTTTATATCGCAAATTGACACATACTTCTTAAGTCCTAGACTACATGAAAAGTATGTAGCGCTCCATTTTAAAAGACAGTTGATTCTCCCATAGATTGTTTTTCTTCAGTACTGGGGATCAATCCCAGGGCCTTTTGTGCTAAGCAGGCACCCAACACATCTATAGCTTGAGCCCAGATGTATCACACTCCAAATACCATCTTCCACTTTCCTAGTCTGATGTCATATAAAATCTGGATCTAGGTAGCTCTTCATTAGCTATTTCAGCCATAAGATAAGCTTAGGATTCTAAGGCTGAGAAACAGGCAAGGGCACTGCACCGAGTTCAAGGCCAGCCTGGACTACAGAATGAGACCCTGTTTCAAAACAAAAACCCGCTACATTTTGAGGCAAATATTGCCATAGAAGCAACTTGCACTTTTTCCTTTTTTTTTTTTTAAAATCTCAGAAGGAATGATCATGTTTCCTTCAGGACGTTAACTTTCTGAATCTGGCTAATTATACAAAGTGAGGGAAGACCTTTTTTAAAAAGCCAGAAGAGCACAGGATTTCAGTACTAAAATAAAAAGGTTACCCTAATTCCAGATCTTTGGTAAAGATACTAACTAGAATTGATTGCCCACACTACCAAACATGGCACATTTTGTAGTAACAAGTGATTGTGATTTTCCTTTTGAACATGTAAACAGAGGGGGAAAGCCTTAAGAAATTTTGGGAAATGCATTAGTCTCAGTTCTCTTAAATATATAGATGCACAATCAATTCATGGGTGGAAGGAACAGAGTGGCCGAGGTTATCGCTTGCATTCCCCTCTCTGTGTCCTTTTCTTTTCCTTCTCCTTGCGCTCCTTCTTGGCTAGTTTGTCCTTCTCCCTCTGCAGCTTGTCCTGTTCCTTCTTCCTTTGGGACTCATCCCGAAGAGAGTCTTGCTCCAATTTCCGAGCATTGAGAACATCTTCCATGTTGGTGTTTTGGAACAGAGATTTATCAGAACTGATGTTTGTTGTGGAGGCACCCGGATCATCTTTCTCATCTGCTTCGTCCTCTTCGTCTGTCACATCGACAGACGTGACATCTTATGCTGAAAGGTCAGCATAAGATGTTCATTTTAATGGAATGTGTAGCCCTTTGTCACCCTGGGTGTGACACACTCTTGGTACAACAACACATCAGTAGGATGGAGGAAGAAAGACAGAAACATTCTTCATAAAATGAAGAAGGAATTGTTTATATTAGTATTAATGAAATGTAAACTGTAGAAAGGAGCATGAAACAGAAAAAAAAGGGGGAAAGAACCCCAAACTTGTAAGTCATTTTATGGCAATGCTGTGGTTTGAAAGATTCTGAGAAGAGGTTTGACCAGGATTGTAGCTATTCAACTATGGTTGAATAGGTTCCAGGCTGCACACCAGTCAAGGGTGTGTCACACTCATATAAGACCTGTAGATGAACTTTCAAAAAAGGAAATAAGGAATCAAACTGAGAAGCACTCAGGGAAGTTTAGAACCAATCTGGACCCTCCTCCAGCAAGGCTATGTGCTTCCTGGGGGTATCTGTACCCTGTGGTGATGTCCATGCAGGTAATCTCAGAGGTCTCCTCTGTCTCTCTTACTGGAACTAAACTGCTGGGAAGCATCATCTCCCAACTAAAAGCCATAACTTAGATGCTGCCTTAGCTTTTCCAGAAGTCCTCGTGTGAATGGAAGAGTTCATATTTTCCAACTGAAGTCGGGCCAGCAAGAGTTGTTTCTCTTGGTCCACTGTGGGAAAGCTGGATAGCACCCCCATTCTCTTACTGGGTTGCACACAATTCACACTGGATTTTCTGTTGTTGTTTGTGAGTGGTCTTTGGAGTTCTTTTTTATAGGGAAGAGTGAGGAACACATAAAAACCTATGTAAATCCATTTTCACATCCCCTTGCTTGTGGCTTGACAGAACTTCAAAGATAGGCAAAGATCTACTGGAACAGAAGGACAAACTCCCCCTTTCTGTTAAATAATGGTGTAGACATATAGCTTCAGAAATGTTCTGAGAACTCACTTATTTAGTAAGTAACTGACTGCACTATATTTGCTGAATGAAGTAGTCAATGAGCAAACATGTTTGGGGTTCTCTTTGGGAATATCTTGAGTTGTGGTATGCCTGTATCACTCAAAAGACTCAGTCCCTCCAGCTTCCTGTTCAGCCTCTGCAAAATGGGGACAATGAGAATTAGTGCAGCAAATACAGCACCTGGAAGAAATGATTGACCAGCAGTGTCTCTGAAACACTAGGCAGAGAAGTGTGCAAAAAGGAATTACTGATTGGATTGCCATCCAGCATGAGAGGTAAGAACATTCTTTTCCACCCAGGTAGTATGTTGTTTCAGTCTAGAGCCAACAATCCCTGTGCCCTCTATCTTTAAGCACAGAACACAGAAGTAGTAGGTTGTACAGAAGAACATTGAAAGGGTAAGCAAAGGAGAGGAACATTGCAGATGGTGAGAAATTATACCCAACATTATAATATAAGCTAAGATTTATAATTAAACATGCATATGTAGGCTGTGCATATATGTGTATGTATGCTTTCATGTGTGGGGGTATGTGTGTAAGAGAGATAGAGAAAGAAAGAGAGAATGTATTTGTATAATAAGAACAGAGATTGAAGTCAGGTAGACTACTTGATCATGCTCAACCTTTTATATTGAGGAAGAGTTTTGCACTTGAATGCATACTTCACCTAGTACTCTAGTCTAGACAGCCATCTTGTTCCAGGGACATGTCTTCACACCCTAGCCACTGGGGTAACATATGAGCTAGCACACTCACCTTATATTTATATACGTATCAAGGATCCAAACTCTGGCCCTCATACTTAGGCAGCAAGCACTTTGCCCACTGAATAATCTCCACAGCCTTAAGTTATATAACAATACTCTAAAATAACATGCTTTCCACATGCAAGTCACCATTCTATATGCTTCTTTCACAATTTTCTCATTTAATTTGTTTGGAAATTAAAATATAATATATCATTTCCCTCATTTTTCCCTCAATCTCCTCCCATGTACCCCCTTACCCTTCCTCAAGTTTGTAATGTTCTTTCCCTTAATTTTATATATATATATAAATATACATATATTTATACATATATACATATATACATAATATATATATTATATATATATAATATATACATAAATATATATATACAACTTAATTTTATATACTTGTAGTATATATTATATACACATGTATGTATATATTATATGATATGTTATAATATATTGCATATCAATTGTTATGTTAAATATGTATAAATAATTAAGAATATTTATATATTTC
Source organism: Cricetulus griseus (assembly GCF_003668045.3). Taxonomy (NCBI): domain Eukaryota; kingdom Metazoa; phylum Chordata; class Mammalia; order Rodentia; family Cricetidae; genus Cricetulus; species Cricetulus griseus. The sequence continues at coordinate 23,842,609 of NC_048600.1, read as the reverse complement.
TAAATACATAATTACAATCTTCACAGTCTGTATAATGTTACACACATATACACACACACACACACACACACACACACACACACACGTGTATATATATATAAAATTTCACAGCTGACCACTTAATATTGGATAACAAATTGGGGGAGTCACTTTAATAAAGCAGCATAATTCCTAACTCATTCCAAATATACACCCACTAAAACGTGCAGCTTTAGTTCCCCATCAAAGAGACTTCTTTTTGCAATAGACAGACCCCATTACAGAAAGGCACAACAGATCAAAATATAGATGATCAGGCAAGGTATGGTCATGAACACCTTTAATCCCAGTACTCGGGAATGAGAAGAAGGTGGCTCTATAGGAGTTAAAGGCCAGTGTGACCTACAGAGCAAGTTCCAAGCTAAGAAGTTATAATCCAGTCAATGATCCATAGTGAGACCCTGACTCAAGAAAACAAAACAAACAACACCAACGAAAATCAGAATTCAGATGACTTCATGTCTAATCCTTGCAACACAATATAAAGTCATCATCACTCATTTGCCCATTATACAGATGAGAAACAGAAACTTAGAGAGGTCATATAGTTACCCAGTGTGGCACAGCCCTTAAGCTAACCATAATTGGTCCATTTGGATTGTTGAGTTCCAGAATATGATATTCAGTCATAATCTGAATGTGTCAGTGTAGCCATGACTCAAGAAAATCGAAATAAGCATTCAAAGAGCCATGTGGAGTTTGAGTAGTAAGAATGAAAGACCCTGCAGAAGTGAACAATACAAAACCTGAAATGGAAGGAACTTCATTAAAGCCTTCATCTACAGCTACATTAAGAAAGTAATCAGACAAAACTGCTTTGAGATAAAATTTGTTCTTTATACAGTCTGTGAATTGTTGTTGCACAACAAGATCAATTTTAAAGATTCTTCTTTGAATATTCTCAGTGTGTTTAGACAGTGAGCAAAGAGAACAACAGTGCACATCCTATCTTTGTATTGATGAAGACTCAGAGACAATGTTCCCTAAGTATTTGCAAGTAACAAATCCTTTACTTTGCAAAGCATCCTGTCCAAGCATCCAGAAAGGCATAAAAACAAAGTTCATCTGTGCCCACCAAATGTAGGATTGTGCTGTAAGGGTTTGAAGGGAAGTGGATGCCTTCAGAATGAAGAGGTGTGACACTGATGAGCAATGAGTCGGTCACAAGGATGATGTTGTTGAGAGTCCATTAAGACAATCCTCTCAGACATAACACATTGAGGGTACAGCATACACATGGAAAGAAGGGAAACCTTGATTTTTATTTGTTTCAGAACTGCTTGTAATGAACTCTAGCTACTGTATTCTCCCTATAATTAAATTTATATATTTAGTTTGACAGAGTGCTTAATAAGCTCAATTTTATATTGTTTGTGCTGTTACAAATTAAAACCCAATCACTGGTCCAAATCTTATTAATGCTTGTTTTCAGACTCACAGATGCCCTTAGGCAGAATCAAAGAACAAACATTGCCTTCCACTCCTGGGTGAGTGAGGAGAGCTCAGACACAGGACATGAACACTTAGCACAAGCAAGAGCATGGGTCGATTTTATCTACACCTCCAAGGATAGATGATTGCAGCTAAGATAGGTCCTCCATATTAATTATAATGAAAATGATCAAGTTGCATGGTAAGACTTTATAATCGCTAAACACTTCCTCTGCCTTATTCTGAAAGTCCTAAGCTGAAAGAATTTCCAGAAATCATTTTTTTGTGAGTCCCTGAGAGAGACAGTATATGAGAAAGGTATTTGAAGCCAGGCGGCTCTGGGCCAGTTGCTGAGCTCCTCTGCTGGCTCACCTGGTAACCCAGAATGAGTTATTGAACTTTTTGAAAAGTTGTGTCCTCGAGGTTGACAGTACTTCTCCTAAAAGTTTGGAGTGAGGGTTTAAATGCACACTCTAGAAGTGAACTCCAGGCACTTGTCTTCTGGGACACAACACAATAGAGACTGACACAGAGACATGCAGATGCCAAATAGCAGCCCCTAGAACAAAATAGACCTGAAGCCTGTTGATATTCCCAAGAAAGGGTTCAGAGGGAGCATCATGTGTGAAGCAGGTTTATCTAGTCTACAACACTCTTGGTTTTAATGCTTCTTGTTCGGCTAACCTGAGCTAAAGGCACTGTGTTGCCCGAGACCAAGAGCCACATCTGCTATTCACAATTCAATCTATTGCTATAATCATTCAAAACATATTATCTAATTAAGACTAAAATAATTGTCTGTAGACAATAGTGGTTTTCTACTGACTCATTCTAGAAGATCTGAGAAGTGCAAACACACACACACAAGCACATGCACACACACACACACACACACACACACACACACACACACACACACACACTATCAACTTTACAAAAGAGGAAAAACGTGGGAATATATTTTCTGGAAGAACTGCCATTCTTTGTAGGGGATGAATTACAAGGCTTCAAGAAGATCAGATAGCCTGAGCCAATGGAAATGGGACCAATATTAGAGTTTCATTAAGGAGCACATGTTCCCATTGGCACAGCCACACATGTCACAGGGGATGTCATAGATCATGAAATCCAGGCATTTGCAATTTTCTGCTGGGATTGCATTTGTCTTGAATTATTTAGCACCAGATTTCCTCACAGTGGGAATAGACCAATAATGTGGTTTTGAATAGGGGAGTAGGGGGCCGTCAAGTTGTAATTAATCCATCTCTAGGAGATCAATGGGTCTGGCTGAACTAGAGTCTACAAATTATTACAATTAATGTCTTTATGGCATCATGAAAGGTTCATAGCATGAAAACCCACATTTCCAGAAAGAACAGAGAGTGGGAAACACTCTGTACAGATTACCTCCTATATACTGGCAATTCTTTCAGGCTACATTAGGCCCAATCATTTCAGTGAACGCTATCCACTAGGGAAAAGGAGATGGCATCTAAAGTAGGCAGAAGTGAGATGACCTTTCATCAAAAAGCGTGTCCCAGCCCAGAAAGCATGCATCAAAAAAACCACATGAGAAATAATTATCATCTGAGCATGCAAGCTCAACCACTGAGGACCTTCCAGACACCCTCCACTGCCTTCCAGAGTCCCCAGAGTATGGGAATGCAGACCCCTCTGTGAGCTAACTCCTGCTGCCACCTCTAGGCTCATCTCTCACCCCTAGTTGTACATTGTACTCTGAAGTCTAAACTATTTCCATTAACAAAGTAAGCCATGATTTGTGTTTGGGACTATATTTTTCCTGTGTCCTCCACTAGGAATTCTCCCCTTCCTTTTGAGCCTAGCAAAGCTGAATTCAGTTACAATAAGATTTCACCTGTGGCTATTCATTTACTCCTGCTTGCTACCTATATTCTCTGACATAGGCTCCCTCGTAACTCACTACATTGCCTCTGTAAGCACACTTACATCCTTTGAATAGGCCGTGAGCTTTTCTGAATCAAGGACATTGTGTCATTTCTCCATTTTCTCAGAGCCTGACTGAGAGACATGTGTTGAGCATATAGTTTTGGCAAACTAGAGATTGTCACAAATCCTGGCATCTTCCATATAAGGAAGTATCAAGTGAAACAGACATGAATTTTAAACACATTGAAACATGGGGTTGGTTTTGCCAGGTGGCAAAGCACCAGAAAAATGCTAATCTTCCATAGGGATTGGATAAGATACTATAACTGAGTTTTAGACATATATTCAATCTAGTCAGAATTTTCTTTCTGTGCCCAATTTGTATTCTTAATTCAAGGTTCAGTTAACCCACTAGCATATCCCCCATGTAGTTTTCAATGTTGCTGAAAGTACAATGAAGTTGCATACTTCTCAGCTCATAGAATACTTTTCATGCTTTTGTACTACTTGTACACCTTTACCACACAGTAACTACTTTTGCAACTTACATAAATCTTTGAGACTGATATCTCCCATTGGATTGGAATACACTTAAAGTCTATTCTGATTACCTATTGTTCCAACATACTTGTCTACAATAATAATTATTTGTCATTCATCATTTCTGATCATTGTGAATTTGTGACTATTCACAATTTGACAGTTATGGCTTGGAGTCTCTTCTGTGGTCAGAAGCAGACTATGGCTGGAGCTGAAACAGTGAGAGGAGAGAAGCATAGACCATGTGAGGACTGACTGGGCATCAGTCCTATCCTTGTACCTGCATTGCCCCTCTTTCCAGGTGCTAGTTTAGATGGTAGCCCTAGAGTGTCGAGACTGCCTCGACCAGCAAGGAAGACGCAACGCTGAGACTCTTCTTTAAGCAGTTTACTCAGGACACTTAAACAATCTTCTGACCCTGGGGAAAGCCAGCCCACAGCTTAAAAGCACTCTTGCCAACCAACCCCAGAACGCCATGTGGCTAAGGCGGATAGGCTCGCATTTGTTGATGCAAGTTTGAATCTTAGACCAAGCCAAATAAGGAGTTGTTTATTCCAGAGAGCGCTCACCCTCGGAATGGTGGAAGGCAGAAACTGGTGCCATGTTTAAGGCGCGGTGCATCACAGCTCGCCACAGCTCCCCCTTCTTTATTAAAAAACAGAGCGGGTGAAGATAGAGGCCTGATCCCCGGTGTGCAAACATGGGATAATGTATTGGTGACACCCACAAACTCTACGCCTGCGGTGACCCAAACCCATCCCATACCTGTTTTCCCAGGGGAAGGATCTTGTGTACAACCTTCATGCAATCGGGCTTGTCTTCCCAGGGCAGCCTAGCCGCATACAAGCAAACCCTCATGCAGTGCTTAGCCTTGCACCCCGATTAAGAGAGCATTTTAGTTCTTAATAGTGGCCAACCAGGCCTGTTTCTATGGCAGTAAAGGCTTGAATAATCATAGCTGCATTGTGCTTTTTCGTAGCCCTAATCCTGCATATACACCACAGGCAGAGCAGGGAGACCATAATCAAGAGGCCTACTAACGCTCCATGCCCGCCCACTCTTTCAAATGATCCATGGCGGAGTTCAACCAGGAAGTCAGGCTGCTTGCAAGGGATAGGTCTATTCGGGTGGAATTCATATGCACAATAGCCATCCTGAGTTCTCTCATGGTGTCTTCAAACTCGGATGACCAATTCTGTAATAGAAACTGAGATAATCTTTTAAACTTCGATTGGTGGTAAAAAGGCGTGGGATCATACAACTGAATCGGGTATCCTGTTTGTTGATTAACAAAACACCCTTGGCCAAGCAGCAAATCTTTGTCCCAAGCTGCCGCTGGACCCCTGGCAACCCAGTTTGCTGTCGCTTGCTCTTCTGCAAACTCACTAATGAATGCCTTCCATTCCAGGTACTGTCCTGGGCTGAGACAGGCACAGACTAAATTGGTCCAGTCGGTGGGCACCATACAAAGCCTGGCAAGGGACTCAACCAGAGCCATAGTGAAGGATGCAGTAATGCCATAAGTCCTTACTGACTCTGCTAGGGCCTTGATAGTTTTAAAGTCTAAAGGCTTGTGATACCTCTGCCCCTGTGAGTCTAAGAACACCAGGCAAGCGAGGCGCAATTCTGAGCAAACTTCCCGCCAGACCTGAGGGCAGTGTGAGGCTCCTTCGCCAACGCCTCCACCATCTCCTTTTGTCATATTGTAAGGAAGCGGTGTGGACGGGGTTTCGGCTGGGGTTTCCCTTTCATTTTCAAGCTCGAGGGACCTTTTGAACTCGGGCTTCTCCCGTTTCCCTTTTATCCTTTTCACTTTGGTTCTCTCTAGCTGCTTTATCAGTGTTTGGAGTTCCTCTTCATCCTCTGTGTCCCCCTCGGAGGGGGGACTCTGTCTCCTCCAATTCCTTGAGACTCGGGTAAATTTTTTCACTGTTAGCTTTCTGGGATCGCTCCTCCTGAAGGGAGTCAAGAGCGGCCTGTCCCTGTTCAAGTGCCTCACTGCATCTCTTGTCCTCCAGGCAGCCTCTCACTAATCTCCAGATAGAACGGACACCCGGCTTCAGCGTCCCCTGTTCCCAAGCAAAATCTAGGTCCCTCCCCAATTTTTCCCATGAAGGGACTGTAAGCTGTCCAGTGTTTGCAAACCAGGGTGCTATTATGTCCACCTGCTCTAAAAAATTATCTAGGGTGCTTCATTTTAGTTTTAAGCCCTTCGAGCGAAGCAACTCATTTAGGGCCACAAAAATTGGGTGCGAGATCAACAGGCCCATATTTAGTTATCTACAGAGAAAGGAAAACTTTATCACCACTCTAGCTGCGGTCCATAGATTCCCGCCCTCTTCACAGGCCCTTAATTTTATCCCTCTTACCTGGGACTTACCAGAGCACTTGGACTTACTTGCCCTGGCTGCAGAAGGTTCTGAGTCTCTTCAGAGGAGGAATTCCCCGTACGGGCCACCACTTGTTGAGACTGCCTCGACCAGCAAGGAAGACGCAACGCTGAGACTCTTCTTTAATCAGTTTACTCAGGACACTTAAACAATCTTCTGACCCCGGGGAAAGCCAGCCCACAGCTTAAAAGCACTCTTGCCAACCAACCCCAGAACGCCATGTGGCTAAGGCGGATAGGCTCGCATTTGCTGATGGCGAGTTTGAATCTTAGACCAAGCCAAATAAGGAGTTGTTTATTCCAGAGAGCGCTCACCCTCGGGATGGTGGAAGGTGGAAACTGGCGCCATGTTTAAGGCGCAGCGCATCGCAGCTCTCCACACTAGAGGGTTATTGGCATAGGCTTAAATGAAAGATGTTAGTATTAGACTTCAAAAATGATAATTCTGACCCACAAGTCAAGTGCCCCAAGAGAGACAGAAGCTGTGTTCCCATTGGAGACCTGGCCTCCGAATTCAGAGTTACCCTACTTTATCAGTTTAGTCATAGGAGAAGACCAAGTCCAAGTGGGAGGAGGTAGAGATTTTACCATGTGACAGGAAAGGAGGACATTCTGGCAGTGAATATGAAACAAAAAACATTTTTATGGTCATTTCTGGAATATGCCTTACTTCTCATGCATTGTTCCATATTTATTCCCTAATACTTGTTCTATAGTCCTGGTTTAAGATTAATACATAGTTTTAATGGGTAAATCAACTATTACTAAGTTCTGATAACATCACCTCATGCTAAATATTTGAAGCAACATGTTTCCTCATCTGATTCTTTCCTAATCAGAGTTTTGTTCAGAAGAAAGGACAAGGCAAAAGGCACATTATTATTGACTCCAGTGATTAGGAATAATCAAGAATATACAATTATTTCCAAAGGGAAATCAAACTAATTGAATATCAATTTCAATGACTTCATAATTATTTGATGCTTAATGCAAAATATCACATTTCTCCTCTGGCTTTCCTAAAAGCCGAGTACTCAAATACATACATCTAATATCTGCCTAACTGATGGACAGTCTCCCAAAATCTGACCTAACTCTACTATTCTTCTCTATCTCTAACCTCTCCAGGCTTAGACTTTAATTCAAATTAAGTGGAATGAATTTGTATCCTCTAAACACACCAAGCCCCTATCCAGTCCTTCCTCCAGTTCACTACCTGGCAGTTTCTCTTATAGTGATAGACATTTCATTAATTTTAATTATTTGTTAAGGTCTAGATACAATTTTATTTTCACCATATCTTTTTAGAGTCACATACACACATACATAACATAAATGTCAGATACCAAAATATATGGAGTGAATAACATTGAAATAATTTTCTAGTTCTAAATATTTGGTCCAAACATTTAGCTTATGCATTAAAATGAGGTTGAATATGTTACCTGATCAGAACTGGTCAAACAAATTCAGTAAGTGAGTATGAGTGAGTGAGTGAAACTACCTTAAGAATTGTACTGGGATCTACAGGGAATAAATGAATATGGTAAATAATATATCTTCAAAGTGATATGAGTCTTTTACAGAAAGGGATCTTTAGCTTTCAGTAATACCAGTGAGTTCTTGTTGTTCAAGTTTCTAGAATTGCCGAATGGCCTGCTAGATGGTTAAGAGAAACATAACAACTTACTTATAAGGTGTATTTACACCCCTACCAGTAAGCAATGTTCATATAAATATGGAAAGTCTAAACTCACTTGCTGCAGGTTGAGCACCTGAAAGTAGGACAATTATCAAGTGTATGAAAATCTCTTTCAAGTCTGTGCAGCATGCTGGTGTGCTCTTGTCCCCTATAGCATCTCCCCAACAGTGGAAGGTGCTATGAGCTCTGAAGGAAGAGGCAGAAAACATGAGAGACCACATACATGTGTCTTCTGAATAATGGAGATGGTAATCTTGCCCACTTCCCGCTTGCGGACAGTGGGAGTAGAGGGAACAATTTTCCTTATTTGAATGCAAGCAGATGGAGAGGTCAAAGGAACTTATCTGAAGCATTAGTAACTGCCTCTTCAAATTAAGGACCTTTGAGAATTGAAAGAGTTCTGAGAAACCCTGGTGGCTCGAAAGAGTGTGCCCATTAGATGATCAAGCGTCCAAATTCCCTAAACAATAAGCCACATGCAATATGCAGGAAGTGGTTGATAGTTGTAATCTAAGTCTTCTGGTTGAAGGTAAGGTAGGGAGACAGGCAGGATGAGAAAGCAAACATGTTTCTTGAGCTTTCCCAAATATAATTCAGTCACAGGCTCCAAAGGACCACAAAAACATCTGGTTGGGATAAAGTAACAATTTCATAATTTTTTTTCAAATGTGGGCCATCTTTAAAAGTTGTATTAGATTATATTCAGAAGTATAGATATACTTCTGTCAGAATTACTAAACATTTACTCTAAAACTCCAACATAGCTTCGAAAGAAATTTATTTTTCTAAACTCTCTTGGGATCTGTATCAATATAGGTATTCTATTCGCAACAAAAGAGGGAGAGATGGAAAGAAAATTAATAGGAAAAAATCAGAAAAGAGCTTGTGTGAATGACAGAAAACATTATTTACCTAGTTAGGGAAACAGTTTCATTTTTCAGTCCTTCTTAGGATTAAAAAAAATAGCATCTAATTTTTTTTAACTAAATCACTGTGGTTTACATGTGTCATATTAGAAGTTTTTAGATTGACAATGACAGATAAAAAAAATAAATTGTCCAACATGAAAAGACCATTGGCCAGCATCTACTTCAAATTTAGATTGTCACAGAGGATAAAATGAAGTTAGATACACAAAGTAGGCTTCACTAGACTCTGCAGCAAGTACATATGGGAAGGATAGAAGATCTCCAAAATAAAGGAATAAGAGTGACTTCACATCCCAGGGTGATATTGTGTAACTCAAACTACTTACAGGACCTACCTCATAGCTTATAGGACCTCAATTTTCATAGAAGTGAGGCATCTTCTATGAGAAGTATCTGAAAACAATTAATTCACTAATTTCAAAGAAAAAAAGACATGCCAAATAACAAAGAAGAGGAGGGAGAAAAATGACATTATTTTTTACTGAATACAGAAAACTATCATTGGCTGAAATTATTCTGAACCAGAAATAGTCCTGTACATGAATAATATCAGAATTAAATTCTGGTGTAATCCAAATGTTATTATCATAATCTTACCATCTGGAAAAACATGTTCTGTAAAAGTCTGTAGAGAATATTACAATGAAATTGAAAGTTCTCTGGAAAATAGTTACTTCCTTTAGGATGGAGATCCACAGCATGGTTATATAACATTTCTAAGAAAAAAATTCTTGATCATGAAATATGATTATTGTACAGGTTAAAATATCGAAGTGTCTACAACTAGTCAGTTAAAAAAGTTGGATATTCTAAAATCCTCATGAAGTCTTCTTCGGTCAGGACTCAGCATACAGAAAGAGAGGAAGGTAGATCCTATCTGAGAAGAATACCTATCTTAGCAATTGGGACTCCATGTGGACGGGAGGAAAGAGCCAATGGGAAGGTAGCCAATGGGAAGGAAAGACTAGAGTGTGTGAAGTATATTAAAAACTTCAAACACAAACTAAAGGAAAATTCCAGCAATTTATACAAAGTCCATAAAAATTTCAAGCATGTATTCAAAGATGGCGTTGGATAGGGCAGGTTTTGCATACACAAGAGCCCAAGTGCCAGAGAACTAATGCAGGAAGGGGTGGGCATTCCTAGCTGGAAACAGTTTCTTCTTATCACTGGGTCAATGGGAGGTGGGATCGGGAACCAGAGATGGATGAAACTACTCAGGTTAATTTACTTCTATCCGAGCAGCACAAGACTGGAGTAGAAATCATCACAACCAGGACAACAAAAGGTTCACTTTGGGAATACCAAAACAGGCTTCAGAGGAGTTACAGACACACTAGGGGTGGGATTAAAACACGGTGGGGGGCGAGGTTAAGGCTCTGGTCACGTGGAGTTATCTGACTCTCTTAAGGAAAAGGACAAAGCCAGAAATAGAATACAAAAACATACAGGCAAGCAGACAACAAATGAAAACAGAGCAAAGACGGAAAAGGACCCATGTGATACATAAGGGGAGGGAGGGAAGCTATAGCTAACAGTTCTCACTCCACATGCCACTGGTACCAGAGATGCCTGGAATTTATCATGGGATACAGGTCCTTTCTACTTACAGGCTGGATCCCATTGAAGAAATCACTTTACCTCCAGGTGTACTCATTTTCTCATACTTAAAATTGGAATGAAAAAATGTCATGCACAGACTTGCTATGAAACTAATATACAATCTTCTGTATTTGATCACAAAATTCCCTCACTTTATTCAATTGAATAGCTCGCTTTAGTTTGAGCACTAGCATTTATCAATACATGTGAACATTTAACATGAATATATTTTATAAGCCACAGATTGTTATGAATATGGTATTTTATGTGATATGCATAGCATGTAACAGGTATTGAAATTCTCATTCAGTGTAGTTTCTATTTTAATATAGTTTTATTTATTTTATGTATCTGAGGGTTTTGCCAAATGTATGTATGTGCACCACGGAGGTGAGAAGATGGTACCAGATCCCTTAGAACAAGAGTTACAGAAAGGTGTGAGCTGCCATGTAGGTGCTGGGGATACAATCTCAATCCTCTGTAAGAGCAAGTGTTCCTAGTTGCTGAAACATCTCTCTGGCAACTAAAAACTAATTGCAGGAAACAGTCTAGGGCTGGAATAAATTACAAACTGAGCTTGATACTATAATCAAATACAAACATATTATGACTTTAACCCCTAAGCAAATATTCCTGCCCATGAAATCCAGAAAGCTGGAGTCAGGACACACAAAATACAAAGGACATCTTAACATATCTCAGAACCATATTGTTACACAAGACTGCCTCAAGTCTTTGGTATTCTTGGTTAAGTGGTAGAAGAAAGCTTGATAACAGTGTGACTTGCTAAAACAGAACTTTTCGGATTTCTGTCTCGAACGAAGTTAAAATCTGGTTGTCATGTCTCCAAATAATTATCTTTGCATACTTATGAATAGAACCAAAGCGATGAATACTTTTTTCATGTATGTTTCATTCAACTCAAGTCGATCATCTGAAAATACCTATTTTATTGACCTGAGGTTTTTGTAAAGTTATATGGAATTAGAGGTAGAACCTTCAGGACTATTAAGATTTTGTTTTCTCTATTCTGAGCCTATACAGCAGGTAATATCAGGTCCTGCAATCTGGTCATCATTTTCTATGAAGGGAAAAATGAATGGGATAGTATCATATCCAAGGACACCAATTAGCAACCTTCAAGTTAGAAGGAGAGCTGTACTTCTAGTGTTTGTGTTGCCAGGTCACACTTACTAAGACCTCTTTGTAGCTATAACTGAATATCAGGCTTTTGTTCTCAGGATGACCTAGAAAACCTTGAAACTTTCAATCCATCCATGTCACTGAAGAAGGGCTCAGAATCCCTGAGGGGCAGCCCATTCAGTACTAATTCTTGGAGCTATCAGCAAATGTTGAAATAAAATAAAACTACTCAGCATAGCTGTGATTTGTCCGTTGCTTAACAGCAACATTGTGCACTGGTATACAGACATCTGTGGCCACAGCAGAAACCACCAAAGCTTTCTTGTGCCTGTGTTTTCACCTCTACTAGCATCCTCCATAAAGTCCATTACACTTGAATCAATTTACCAACATACGAATCTTTCACCATCATGGGAATCCTGAACTTATAAGTGATACAAGATATTTTCCTACAAGACGACACTGAGCTTTGGGGAGAAATCCCAAAGGGCTATTCTCAGGGAAACAATGATGTTATAAAATCTGTGTTGTACAACTCTATCACAGTTTTCTTTGGTTAGTAATGGTAACCACCTAGATATCAAAGCCACATGATCAACACCCACCCATACCAAGCTGACCTAACTTCTTCTGGGTCTACCTGATATCCAATCTCCAGCTTTTATCTGTGGTTCTCTCCAAAGTCAAACTGAAGGAGGATAGAAATCACATGGGATGAGAAATAGCACCATATCAGAGTTATTTTGGGATCGTTTTTATGAACTGAAATCCAAGGACACGTTTTAGAGGTCTTTCATCTCCCTGTAAGACACTTTAAATTTTTTTAGAATCACAGCAAAGCATTCTTTAAATTAAAAATAGTATATTCTAAATTGTTGGTATGACTGTTTCATTTCTATACCCTCCTTCTCAGTTCCAGTGTCCAAGTTTGTAATTATGTTTATAAATGAGTTGTCACTAGTCAAATAGTGCTGCTTTAATTGTCCCAGGCTAATGAGAAAAGAACAGAGGCATATTTAGTAGGCAAATGATGCATTCTTGCTGTGTGAACTCCAAACGACATCACTGTGAACTGCGGGGAGCAAGGTTCTGAGAGAGCACAAGAAGTGCTGAGAAAATTGACTTTAATCCAACAAAGTCAGATGATACATTAAAAATCAAAGGGAAAGACCATGCTACAGCCTGGAAGGAAGCAGCAATTTTGCTTAAACAAAATAAATTACTATGGACAATTTAAATTAAGTTTTGGCTTTTGTAATTGTTTGGCTTTAGTTTCTATTTTTTAAGAGTATTATGAAATAAAAAATAAGGGTGTGTCTCTAGATTTATGACTGTGCATGTTTAACTAATATGAAGAATAAAAGGTCTAATTTCATAGTGCTGAGGCTATGACAATATTTTTTTAAAACAAGGCATAGGATACTTCCCTACAAGTTATTGATCATGGAGACCCTAGAAGTCCCCAAGACCATACATGTTATTGCTGTAGCTTTTGGTTGCCAACCATAACTACATGGCAAGACTCTATTGCTGGACAGCATAGTCTTTTGTATATAGAACATAGAAAGATTAATCTCAAACCAACCAGGAAATTCCCATCTTGCTAGCTAGCTTTTATACTTCCAGATGGTATAATGCCAGCTATTGATGAAAATAAGCCATCAATGGTTTAACCTAGTACTGGAACCTGTGTGCTGCAATGCTGCCTGGCAGGCAAGATGTGCCTACTGGCACAATAGCAGTACAACTGCTTTAGGGGAAATAATGGATCTGAGAACTGAGATACTGTGTCATGCCTGGTACTGTAATCCTGTTCAAAAACTGGCTGGAGAAGCCATAGGCCATATGATAGAAACTGCTATTGTTATTTTGCTAAATGGACATTGGCTGCTTACAGTCTTTGTCAGGGGAGCTTCTTGTTGCAGTGGATAGCAGTCACTGCATAAGTGTTCAAAGTATGGAGAAATGGAGAGCAAGTGTTGAACCTAAATATGCCATCTATATTAACCAGACAACCATAAACATCAAGGCTGGGGTAACATCGTAGGACATCTAGAACATTAGGGATGAATGGACGTGAGAGGAGGGTGGGGAAGAGTACTGTGAAACACTCCTCTAGACATGCCTTGGCTGTCACAATAAATAAGTCACAGAAACTACAGTTAGCTGCATCAGACCTCACAATATCAAATCAATCAATATCTTAGCATAGATGAAAGACATGATCTCCAGACCCCAAAGTTATCAGCAATGGAGAGTTGCTAAGTGTGGGAAAACCATTGTTTTTTGAGAGTGTAGCCATGGATGTTTTCCTGGATGCACTGGATTCCTCTTGCCTTGTGCACAAATAAGCAGTACTAACAGGATTTAGAGGATTAACTATGAAATTGTTTTTTAAAAAAAAAGAGAGAAAAAGAAAAGGAAAGGAAAAAGTCATGAAGTTGGGTGAGATTCATGTTGGGGAGAAGACAGGGAATTGGAAGAGGGAAATGGAGGGTAGAGATGATCAAATTGTATACATGTGTGAAATTCTCAAAAATAATGAAAAATACTTTGGTAAGTAGAAACAAATGATTCAACTGGCTTCTGATTAGCAAGGGAGATTGGTCCCCTTGATAGATGAGTTCTCTGGAGGATACTGGACCTCCAGACTCAACTCTCCATAGGCCAAAAAAATAGCAGTATATGGCATTCAGGATAATGCCAACACATTACATTTAAGAGGTTTGCTTTTTTCAGTTTTTAATTCAATTTTTTTATCTAGTCTCAAATTCATGTTAATGGTCCAATTAAATTGAAAATGAGGACATGAAGAAAAGATGAGTTTTTTAATAAATTGGATTTCCATTTAGGTTTTATGAAAATTACCATGGAAATTATCATGGAAAAGTTAGTCTCTGAAAATAATGGTAGTCAATTGTTTCTATTCTTGGGATTCAGGTGAGCTGGGAATAGTTAGGATGCCGGGATGCACAGTACCTGAAAGTAGTATGCACCTTAAGCTGCCTGAGTAAGACAAGATGTGTATTTAGATATGCCATATCTGAAAACGATACTAAGAATATATTTGACTTTTTAAACTGTTGTGTAAACTCACTAGAAATGCCACTTATAAACTAACTCAAATAAGTTCATGAAGATCATAAATAAGTTGTATACTTAACATATCAATGCTTTCAAAACCTTGGTTTTTCTGAATATTTTAACTACCTTATCAGTCTAAAGTCCCTATGATCTTAAAATGAGGCTTAATTATATTAAATTTCAAAATACTAACCTGATATTTTTCAGTTTTTGCCATAATAGAGAAGTTATATTTATCAAAAAATCTTATTTTCATACTCATAATTAGCTATTTCTAAAGAATTTATAGGAATATGTTTTTAATGCTCATCAATAAAAAGCTGATAATTGACAGTAAGGGAGAAAACTGACTTCTGATATTAAAAAATATTTACTGAAAAATGTCCCAGTGGGCCATAGACACTACTTTTATAATTTTCTCATTCAGATGATACAATTACTTTCAACATGTTATGTTGGAAGTTGCTGTGATAGAGTGACTTGAAAACAAACAGCATTATTTCCTCAGGTGCACTGATTGAATAGAAATTTTGGCAATACATTTTCACATCACTGAATCATCTTAAAGTTTGCAATTTCATGCTGCTGTAGAATGAGTGACTGAAGGACTTTTAGAATATGTATATGCCAATAACACGGTAGCTGCTCACAAATAAAGGAAAAATGTTAAAACATCGACTTTCCATGGGGAACCATCTCAGAAATGTATGTAATTAAGTAGGAAAGTTGAGACCTGCCTGCCAGTAACACTTGTGGCCAGTTGTCAGACTCTTAAGATTACCCAGGACTGATCTAATTCCCTTGCCTGCTTCCACAACCTGCACTCACACCTCCTGCAGGAAGGGCTTGCTAACTAAACTGAACTCCATGAATGTTTAACTAAAAAAAAAATTGAAATGTATTCAGAATAAACTGCATGCCTCTAAATCATTAGTAGTCAACTTAGAATCAGCTTTAGAGAATTAGGACATTGGGCACTACCAATTGACTTCTCCCTCCCTTGCAATGCATGGCTCCTTTACTCCTCCTGCCAAAACTTCTTGCTACTTAGGGGTAACTGACATGGTAACCAGATAAAGATTGTGACTGGATGTATAAAGGAAAACAAACAAACAAAAAGGTACAACAGATTTTTCACAAGTTGGGTGTGACCTACTATGAATAGAACAGAAGTTAGAAGATTTGGATTCCAATTCCAGGTCCCCAATTCCAGTTCAGGAGTTTGGAAACTTTGTCAAGATGTTTAGACTTTATATTAATGACAAGCTCCTCAGTTAAAATGGCTCAACCTAAATAATAATGGAGACTGGCTCCCCTTGTATCCTCTGAATTGCTTTCATTTGGAAATGAACAGAAATTCTGCAATCTAGAATATACATGCTATGACAGCTAATAGAAACACTCACGAAGACAAAAGAGAAGTATGAAAGAAAGAAAGAAAGAAAGAAAGAAAGAAAGAAAGAAAGAAAGAAAGGAAAGAAAGAAAGGAAAGAAAGAGAGAAAGGGAAGGAAGGGAAGGAAAGAAGGAAGGAAAGAAGGTAGGAAGGAAGGAAGGAAGTAGGGAGAGGGGGTGAGGGAGGAAGGAAGGAAGGAAGGAAGGAAGGAAGGAAGGAAGGAAGGAAGGAAGGAAGGGAGATGAGAATTTGGATGCTTTATTTTTAATATTCATTTATTTTTTATGTACAGGCATGCTTTCACATGCATGTATGTAAGTGTACTGCATACTTGCAGTGATCATGGAAGCCAGAAGACTGTGTTGGACGCCCTAGAACTGGGAATCACTGATGCTTGTGAATCAACATGTAAGAACTGAACCCAGGTCTGCTTCAAGAGCAGCCAGTGCTCTAAACCACTGATGCTTATCTCCAGACCCTGCTTTTTATTACAAATAGATTTTTTAATGCAATAAAGTCTGCTCATAGTTTCCCTTCCCCCAACTCCTCCTAAATCCTCTGCACATACCAACCTAGTTCCCAAATAAGTACACATGGAGACTTACTCTTATGTATAAATGCACAGCCTTAGCTTGGCTTATTTCTAATCAACTTTTCTTAAATTATCCTATCTACTTTTGGCCTCTGGGCTTTTATCCTTCTCCGGATTATGGATAGACACTGACCAAATTTTATTTTTATGAGGGAATCTCTTTGTTTCTCCACCTATTGTGTTTGAAAGTTTTGCTGGGTATAGTAGTCTTGGCTGGCATCTATGCTCTTTCTGAATTTGTAGAACATCTGCCTAGTCCCTTCTGGCTTTTAGAGTGAGCATTGAATGTTATTCTAATAGATCTGCCTTTGTATATTTCTCGATCTTTCTCCCTTGCTGCTTTTAATATTCTTTCTTTGTTTTGTACATTTAGTGTTCTGTTTATCATGTGTCATGAGGGATTTTGGAAGGGGTCAATGTATTTGGTATTCTCTATGATTCTTATACCTTGATAGGCACTTCTTTCTTTAGATTAGGAAAATGTTCTTCAATAATTTTATTGAGATTTTTTTTTCTGTTTTGTGACCTGTGTTTCTTCTCCTTCCTCTATTTCAATTACTAATAGACTTAGTCTTTTCATGACATTCTAGATTTCCTGCATGTTTTGTGCCTGGTTTTTTTTTTTTTTTTTGTTGGTGGTGGTAGTTTTTTTATGTAGCATTTTCTTTGCCTGAGGTGTCCATTTCTCCTATCATGCCTGAGAGTCTCTCTTCCTTCTTATATTTTGTTGGTGAAGCTTGTCACTGTGGTTCCTGTTTGAGTGCCAAAATATTCCATATCCAGTTATGCCTCAGTTTGGGTTTTCTTTATTTATTCCATTTCCACTTTTGTAACGTGAACAGTGTTCTTCATCTAATTCCACTGTTTCCATTTTTGTAGATCTAATTAATGGATTTTCTTCATGTCCTCTTTAGGGCCCTTGAACACATCCATACCTGATGGGGAATGTACTTCTTTGTATGTTTATCTTGTTGATTATTGAATAAAGTACTAGTTTGGCCAATGAGACAGCAAGTTAGACAGGACTAGGAGTCAAAGAGGATTCTGGGAAATGTAGTAGAGAAGTGGTGATCCAGGCGGGAAGTGACATAGCAAGGAGACTCAACCAAGGAGAAATAGGGAAGGTCCCCTTTTTCCCATTCCCCCTCCAGTGGCAGGATGTGATCCACCGGCAAGGAGGGATGCCAATAAGATAAGTCCTATAAAATATATAGATTTATGATAATTAAGACTGAGCTAACAGATGAGAACCCTAGTCATTGGCCAAGCAGCTTTGTACCTAATATGTCTCTGTATTATTTTGTCCATCCACGAGGCTGGCAGAACTCAGGTGGCTGGGGGAGACCGCCCACGTGGCAGTAGGCCTCGGGTGGCTTATGGAGGAAAGATTTATCGTAACACATACCAGCATTTTTTAAGTCCTTGTCTTGTGCTTTGGTTATATTTCTCAGGACCTGCTGTAGTAGTGTTGCTGGGTTCAGGTTGAGACATATTGTACTGGCAGTGACTGACTGTTTTTATGCTGGTATTTTAGGCATATCGGATTGGGAAAGTTGTAAGTCTAGTTGTTGACATCTGGTCTTGTCTTTGTTAGTTAGGTGTTCCATTCTTTTGTTTCTGTTGCCCTCTCTGGATGGCAGGAGCATGGTAACAGTGGATTGCATGGGAGGAGTACTTCTGAGTCCCTGCCAGGTGTGGCTAATGGGGATCCTGGGTAGAAAGTGTTCCTGGGTATGAGGATCTGACATTTGGGAATGGGGATGGGCTAGAAGGATGGGGATCTGAGTGGTAGGTACAAAGGAGGGAGGAAAGATGGGACTGCCAAGAGGATTGATGGACTCTACAGGAAATGGAGTCCTAGAGAGAGGACAGGACCCTGCAGGTGGTCTACTACAGGGCTGGAGATGAGACTGGGAACTTGGAATTGGAGGGCTTGAAAGTGAATGAAGATTGCATACCTGTTTTCCTGGCTGGTGTGGGAAAACTTATTGTTTTAAGTGTGTGTGTGTGTGTGTGTGTGTGTGTGTGTGTGTGTGTGTGTGTGTGTGTGTGTGTGTGAGTGTGTGTTTCTGAATGTGGGCTAATGCATGTGAATGCTGTGCTAGTAGAGAGTTTTAAGTCTCCTGGAACTGGAGTTACAGGTGGTTGTGATCCACCACGTACAACCCAACTTGGGACCTCAGCAAGATGTTCAAGCACTCTTAACTACTGAGCAATCTCTCCAACCCCCCAGGGGGGAGGCATTTAAAAGATGAAGTGGGAAGGGTTACATGAAATGTTTTGAAACAATTATTTGTAGCAATGAGAACTGACTGGTAACAAAGTTGGTATCAATTCAAGGCTGAACAGGCATTTACTGGTAGCTTCCTTTCAAGATGCATTATGGGTATGATGTCGCAGTGACCTGTGTGCAAAGTGTAGCTGTCAGAGAATCTTTGTAATAATTTTTATTGGCAGGTATGTGTACAGATGAGTCCCTCCTTTCTCTTTCCTTACCATAAAAGGATTCTTTGTATCAATTTATGTCTAACATAGACTTCTATTCTTTTGCATTTTTGTCCATTGCTCTATGTTCTAAGCAACTGACAACTTCCTTCTCTAGAACCTTATATGTCCCTAAAGCTTAATACAAACAGCATTGTGAGCAAGGTCATCTGATTAATCTCTAACAAGGATTATTTCAAATGCCTTTGGTGAAATTTAAGGCCATTCTCTCTATGACACATTCAATCCTGTTTTTGTCTTAACATATTTGTAGTTACAGCAACAATTTGGGTCCTGTGCAAATGAAATCAGCATCTGATCCACATTTAGACTGGATGAGTTACAACACCATTCGCCCCTGGGAACAATTCCAGGATAGGAACATTCTCTCAACTGAAACCCTCAATCTCTCAACAAGCCTGAAGACATGACAGGTAAGTGCTTGTTAAGTTAATTTTCCCACCTTGGTTGGCATGCTGCTCTCTAGTGCTCAGAGCTGAGTCTCTCCTGAGGTACTGTTTTTCCCCTGTGCCTAGGACTCAGTGAGACAAACTGGCTGCACGAAGTCTAGAGGCCCAGAATCCATGCAGCCCACATGCCCATACAGTCCTCTACTCTGGTAACCAGTCACCCAGTTTCCTAGCCTCTATTTCAGAGAACAAGAGTCCCCAGAGATTGGCGTGCCTCCTCATAATGTACACAGTCAGCAGGTCCTCACAGGTCTTCCAGGTGGCATCTCTTCCCACACTAGTGCATATTGCACCATCACTCGGGGAGGAAGTGGCAGATGGAGGATGTGTGTTTGTGTGTGTGTGTGTGTGTGTGTGTGTGTGTGTGTGTGTGTGTATGCATGCGTTTTAGTTCTGTCATAACCTACACTCATATTAAACATATCTGATAACTTGTCAATCCTAGAGTTACTGCAGCCACTAAATTATATTTGTTTGTTTTGCTTGTTTGTTTGTTTCCTTTTTTATTTGCTCTTTCTCCTCTGGCCAACGCCCACATGCTGTATTAACCAAGGACCCCCACATCATTAACTGAATAATCAAACAAGGCTTACTTACTCTTTCACTGTTTTTAATCCTGGCATGGAAGAGCATGTTTTATTCTCCCCACCCCTGAGCAGACTCCATAATGACATAAGCTTCATGAAGAAATTAGGGCAACTCTACAATAGAACACATGCCTCTTCCTGTATGCCCGTGACCTGAATGCATACAGTCCTTTTTCTAATTAAAAAAAAGAATGCCCTTGGAGTGGAGATTCAGGGGCATGCCATCTCACTCCCTGTGTGATCTTGGCATTGGTTTACCAGACAGGTTATGTTTTAAAGGAGCAGGTTATTCCACTGTATAGTCAGAAGCACACAATGAAGGACTGTGTGTGAATGTCTATTTAAAAAATGGTCCATTGTTCTAAATGTAACTGATATGCCCACAGAAAGGTCAACAGTCATGTTGAACCCTTGTGTAGTTCTCTGTAAATCTGCTACTGAGCCTAACCTGCTGTAATCTGACTGGTCAGTTCAATGTCCTATAATCCTCTCCACTGAAAACATTGACTCTCGGGTTCTACTTTCATATCTCATCCTTCACACAACCTTTATTTGAGACTTTCACAGAATAGCCAAAGTTTTCCCTAGAAATCCTTCTCTGCACTCCTGCTCCACTCCTCGCCTCACAACTACTGTGACAGGAAACCTTCCCTAACAAAATGATGCTATTGGACCCCCTGTGAACAGTGAACAACCATTCCCTGTTCCCCATCTTCACAAAATCCTTCCCAGTGTGTGGGAAGATGGGTGACCTCCCTTTACAACACTGGTCCTCAACCTTCCTAATGCTGTGACCCTTTCATACAGTTCTTCATGCTGTGGTGACCCACAACTATAAACTTATTTTTGTTGTGTCTTTATAGTGGGAATTTACTAGTCATGAATTATAATGAAAATATCTGTGTATTCTGAAGGTTTTAGGTGACTCCTGTGAAAGGGTCATTCAGTCTTCAAAGGGGTCATGACCCCCAGGTAAAATAATCACTACTCTACAAGACTGCATAGTAGAGTAGAGTAGAGGGATTTCGCCAGTGGAATTAAAGGTCCCTAAAAATTGGAAATAAGTACAAAGTGAAAGTCTTCTGGGTCATATTGACTATCCTGAAAGTCCTCAAAAGAGGACCTGTCCTTCTGTAAGATTTATTAAGTGTGATGACATATTATTTATGGTTTATTAAAGCTAGGCTGAGAATTCAGAAAGCAAAGTCAGCCACAAGCTACAGAAGCTGAGCAGTGGTAGCACACACCTTTAATGCCAGGACTCAGGATTAAGAGGTAGATGGGTCTATGTGAATCCAAGGCCACATAGATCTACACAAGATTGATCTAGTCCTAAAGAGAAACAGCTCACACAAAGATGATCTCAGCACTTGGGATCACATGCCTTTAATCTCAGATCTAGGGAGGTATAAAAAGCAAGGGGTCTCATGTGGAGAATTAGTCTCTAGCCAAGTTGAAGAGAACATAGCAGTCTGAGTGAATTTGAGGAGCAGTGAAGTCAGGAACAGTTTGAGGATTGCCCCTTTGGTCTGAGCTACGGCAAGGGTAAGAGCTAGTGGCTAGCTGCTTTGTTTTTCTGATCTTCAGCTTGAAGTTTGAACCCCAAAGCCAGTTTCTGGGTCTTTTATTTACTGTGTTACAACTAAGAAAAAAAGAACCTGCCCTGGATGCCCAACAATGGGAGTGGCACATGAAAGAAACTAGTGTATTGAGGATCTGTAGGCAGCCTTGACATTTGAGGTTGGCCTTCAGCCAGCAAAACCTAATATTTTCACTCATAGCCAAAAAAATAATTCTGCTGGCAAACTGACTGAGCTAGGAAAGGCATTCATCTCCATATGTGGCCTCACATGAAAACAGACTAGTTCACATCTCATTGTAACCTTGGGGGACTTAGCATAGAGGTCTCCAAGGGATCATGTCTGGATACCTAACCCACAGGAACAGGCCACAATGAGATGGACCAATGCACCAAATCAGGAGAAGACACAGTAATTCTGTATTGCAACAACCAGGGATGTGAATCATAAGACAAAAGAAGCCATATTAAAAACACAAACCAAAAACAAATATCATTTTAGATTCACTATTACCTGAGGTCTAGAATTCTTCCTATTTCAGTTACTCCATTGATCCCTTCCCCCAATGCATTACTGCCAGGAGCCTTTAGAGAGACACTTTGGAACAGCCTCATAGGCATAGTTCCCTCCTAATGAGGTCACAATGGACATGAGAATACAAGAGTGCATGAAGGTTAAATGCATGCAAGCCCCTGGTGGATACCCTGAGAGTCAAACAGCTCCACCTCCCAGTAGAGGACATGAAGGGGGAGGCATTGGCAGAGGAAAAATAAGAGAAAAATCTCACCTGAAGGCTCTGTTTGACTTTGCAAACACAGAAAGAGAAATATGTGACAACTACAAATGCCCTTTCACATTCTTTTGCAAAAATGTCTAGGCCTGAAGATGAACCTCAGTGGGAGAGCATGAGTAGTACACAGATGGCCCTGTATTCAAGCCCAGATCATCAGAAAGCAGAAGAAAATAAAAAAGTCCTAGGCAAGAGGACTAAAGTTAAGAAAATATATACCACTCAATATAGTACATGGGATACTCTAATGGATGTGCTGCATTTCTAAAGGTTAGAATAAAATTTTCTGTTGTAAACTATTTTACTTTATCTTGACATTCCCATCATTGGCTGCTCTGATACACTGTCCTAGTTTGCTTTCTGCTACTTGGCTAAAATCATGACTAAAAGCAACTTGGTAAAGGAAGTGGTTTGCTGGTTTACCCTTCTGTGTGACAGTCCATTGTAGAGAGAAGCCAAGGTGGAGAATAGAGTAGAAACTGATACAGAGGCCTGGAGGAACAACACTTTCTCTCATTGTGTTCTTACCCAAGCCACTAGCCTTGTCCCATGGTGGCATTACCAACCGTTGTAGGGAGCCGTCCCTGCATTCTCCATTACAAGATGGCGCCTGCATCCGGCAGGCACCGAATGTAAACAAGATTATTGCGCAGGCGCTGGGTAATTTTCCATTCCTTGATCTCTGCCTATTCCGTGGCGTCATATGGCCGGATGAGCTACAGCCAATCATAGGGTGACACGTCCCAGGCGGCGGCTGCCAGCCTTTATTAGGGGACGGGATTCTTGGCTCAGTGTCTCCGCTCTGGTAAGCTTATGCTCTCCTCTCAAGACGCATTAAAGCTTTCCTGCAGAAGGATCCGAGTGTCCTGCGTATGATTTCTTGCTGGCGAGGAATACAGAGCGGGCGCGGGACAAACCGTGATCTGGACCCTCTCATGTCAATCATTAATAGAGACAATGGCCACAAGCCAACAGGGTATAGGCAATTCTTCAGTTGACTGTCCCTCTTCTAAGGTGACTCTGGCTTGTGTCAAGTTGATGGAGTCTAACTGGTACAAACATTTCTTTCTGCACTTCTGGCAAAAGTAACAAGCAGAGGAAAAGGAGAGGAATACTAGGTTGAGACTATCATGGGAGGACCACATGTCGTCACTGGTCTCAGAACAACTCAAGCTCAGTGCAGTAGAGGAAAATCTACCCTGGCCACTTTCAAAAGCAACTTCTCCAACATTGTGCCAGTCTCCACAATTTTCTCTCCTCTATTTAACCATTCTCACTCTGAACCTATTTTCTGAAATAATTTTGGGATTATCTTGTTAGTTGTCATGAACTATTTCTTCAGTGGGACCTGGCAGTGGTCACCACTTCTCATCTCTTCTTGTGAGGACAGATCAGTGAGGAGCAAAGGGAAAAGCCATTGTGTGAGATGAGAATCCTGACACTAAGCTCAGCTTCTCCTCCTTTCCCAGGCTTGACACTGTTCCAATGATTCAGGCCTAAGTACTGTGCCTAGCTCAGTCAGCAGACTAACTTCATGTGGGTGAGACCTACACTATGCTCCAAAGTTATGGGGGAGATAATGACAGGGATTCTAATCAGAATCCAAAAACAAATTCTGCCTCCTTGTGTTTATAGTTAAGCTTCTTTGTGAGGTGAAATTTGAAGAACATATTCCCCTATGGCAAAATATCAAAGAAAAGGAAAAGCTGTATAATTACCATATTGACACATTTGCAGTATCTTCATCTGTATGAAAATGTATCTGTGGTGATATATTATTTATGACTGTTAAAGTTTGCCTGAAGATCAGAAAAATCAAAGCATCCAAGCCACTAGCTCTTACCACTGCGTCAGCTGAATGGTATGATCCTGGCTTCACCAAACCTCAGACTGCTATGCTCTCCTCGATGTGGCTGAAGCATCCTGAGAATTCAATGTCTTCCTATCCTCAATGTGGCTGGAGAATGACTGCCTGATACTGACTACTGAACACCCCACCCTTATCTTTTATACCCCTCTAGTGCTGGGATTAAAGGTGTATGATCCCACTCATAGGTGCTGCACTCATCTTTGTGTGAGATGTTTCTCTTTAGGACTGGATCAGTCTTGGGTAGATCTAGGTGGACTTGAACTGACAGAGATCAGTCTAACTCTTAATCCTGATTCCTATGATTAAAAGTGTATACAACCACCTCCTAGCTTCTGGCTGCTGGGATTAAAGGCATGAGTTCTTTTACTCTTCACTCCTGTATAGGTCATGATGGCCTTGAACTAACAGAGATTCATCTACCTCTTTACCCTGAATCCTGAGATTAAAGAGTGTACTGCCACTGCCTGATCTCAATAGCTTGAGGCTGACTTGGCTTTCTGAATCCTCAAGTAAGCTTTAATAGATCATAAAATATCACCACACTGATTTATACCAAGTCTGCAAGTTTCATTTGGGACTTTCTGCTTAGGAAATTTAGAGGTGTGAGTGAGAAAATGCTAAGATTTTCATGGACCATGCATGTGTTATAAAGGAGGCGCCTAAAACTAAGTGACAGTAAAATCAGAATGTAAAACATGAGCACAGATGTTAGCAGGAATAACACTGATAATCCAAAAGTAAGTGGCTTGAATATAAAAAAAAGAACAGTTCACTACAACCTGGTGTATTAAAACTAAACAGCATTACCATACAAAACTCCTCGAATTTACTATTTTGTTCTCTGTGACTCTATTGATTTGATATTCTTGGGGAAAACAACTACTTAAGGACAGAAAATAGGTCAAAGTGATTTACGTAATATCTGACTGTGACAGAAGAGTTCTGCATCTTGGTTACTGTGCTGAAAAGCATGTGTTTGTCAAAATTTGAAGACATTTACTCTACAGGGCTGATGAGATGGCTCAGCAGGTGCAAGCACTTCTGTTCACATCTAATGACCTGAGTCCAATCTCTGAATCCTGTAAGGTGGCTAGAAAGAACAGAATCTTGAACACACACACACAGCACATCAAGTAATAAAGATAAATTATTCTACAAAAGTGAACTTTACTACATGTAACTATATTTGTCAGATGACATAATAAAATTTCAGAAATACACAAATTAGACTCCACCAAAATAAAGTAAAATTGTGCCACAGCAAGCAACCCCACATAGTGAAGACATATGCAGAATCAGAAAAAAATACTTTCAAATCTTTTATCGGGTAAGGAGCTAAATAGCAAGACATGCATAAAGTTTGTGATTCAATAGCAATCAGTTAAACAACACAGCTTATAAACCAAGAGTGCATAGCTAAACATTCCCCCAAAGGCACAAAACTGGATGAACACATGTAAAGACAATTTCTGTCTCTAGGTATTGGGAAATGCCAATCAAAATCACAATGAAATATTTACTAAGATTACCACATTCCCCCAATACATAAAATCACATACTAATGAGGGGGTAGGAAATTTAGACCCCTCAAACTTTGTTGGTTAGAATGTGAAATAGTGCAACTGCTGCTTTGGAAATCATTTGCCTTTGCTTGAAATGTCCAACATACATTCCATGCTATCATCTCTACTCCTGCTGATTAATGCAACATAAGTGGAAATATGTGCACAAAATACCCATATATATAAATAAAAATAGAAGCATTTTTATATAAGCCAAGAGTAGTAACAACTCAAATAACTATCAACTGAGAGATGAATAAATAAAGCATGTCCAACAATAATAAATTCTCAAAGGTCAGTGAGACTGACATCTAGATACAGGTTACAAGATAAATACACTGTATAAACAGGCTTTACCATCGTTAAACTAGACAGCTACAACAAATCCCACATACTCTATTTATGTGGAATTCACACAGTAAGCAATGGCACAGAGACAGAAAATAAGTTGAAGATTGTCATATCCAGTAAAGAGGGAGGTAATGGAGGAGTGACTTCCAAGAAGAGTCAACTTTTCTTTTTATCAAGAAAAATGTAGTAAAATTGGTTATAGCAATGGCTGTTCTGATCTGTCAAGGTACTCAACACATTGAACTGCATACTTTAAATTATGAATTATATGGTAGATGAATTGTGTAACAATAAAGCTGTTGGATCGATTATACTTTAATAAATTTAATTCAAAGGAGAAAGAACATTTGAAAATGCCATGCAGTCCAAAATAAAGGAGGGAAATGCATAAGTAAAAATGAATATAAGCTCACACATATTAAGAAAATGAGTATAGCTCAATGGTAGAGTACTGTTCTGTCATTAATAAGGCCCAAGCTATATCTTTGTCACAGCAATGGAATGAAAATGAAAATAACAACTGAGACCTGGGCCTGGAAGAACACACACACCTGTAATCCCACACTTGGAAGGCTGAGGCAGGAGGGTGGTGATTTCAAAGTCACCCTTGGCTCTATTGTGAAACCCTGTCTCTAAAATAATAAAAACCACCAATAAGCATATAAAAGTATGTCCAATATACCAATTATTAGACTAATGTGTATAAAACAAAAATAAGATCTGTTTCCCCATGTCTCACAAAATTGAAGACTGGCAATATATAATTCAGGAGAGGTTACAATTAAATACTCTTCTTACCCCTGGAGCTTATGATCATCCAAGTGAAGCATGTATTTTAAAAATAACATTTTAAAGTAAGGGATATATGTGACATTTTATTCTTCAAGGCAAGAGAGTGTAGGTTTAGTATTCAAATATTCAGAAAGTGTCACAGCAGAACACAGATTGGGAGTGAGAGATGCTTATGAGTCAGCTTCAGCCTTCAGCTCACACTGACAATCTGAGGGGTCCAGGATGAAGGCCTGGGCGACCAGTAAGGTGACACAAGGAAAATAATGATCCTACTGTCCAGTATAAAGTAATTTTGGACCATCTGGTATAAAGTTATAGATTAAAAAATTGGTTTTTTCCTCACTATGCATACTGAATAAATCAAGTTCCTATTAAAAACATGAATGTTAAAAAATCATGTGTTAAAAATTCTCATTAAATTATATTGGCTTAATCACAATGTATTTATAATGTCAGAAGTCTAAATATTCTTCTTTATATGGGAGCCTGCTAAGAAAATCTCCTTATAACTAGACATTAGAATATCATATGATAGCTATTAATAACTCAAACATATACACATATATATATGGTATTATGATAATGCACTAAGAGATCTGAAATGAAATTATTGAATGGAAACATAGATTCTGAAATAATAAATGTGAAAGTATGCCTTACCAAGATGGAATCATGTAAAGATAAAAATGTAAACCAACCAGTAACAGGGTTAAAGGAACAGTAATAAAGAGTCCTCAACAAAGCAAAGCACAGGGCCAGAAGAATCAGTACTGACTTCTACCAAGCATTCTACGAAGGTTTCATTGATGTAGCATTACACAGAAGGAAGTGATGTAGAACTTGGCTCACATCCAAGAGGCCCTGTGTCGTGATATCTTGTTTGTAGTCTAACAAATAAAGCTTGTTCAAAGATCAGAGAGATAAAGAAGCAATCCATAGCCACATATTACCCCCTCAACTTCCCAGTCAAAAAGAGACTGAGCTCCTATCTCCTTCCAACTATATTCCTATCTCTGCCCAGCCATCTCACTTCCTGTCTGTCTTTACAGACCTCCAGATCTCTATGGTTAGCTAGTGACTAGCTCTGCCCTCTGATCGTCAGGCAAGCTTTATTTGTTAGAGTATAAACAAGATATCAATACAGCCCTGAGTTGTACCACTTAAAAAAATTGGAAGGAGGAATAAGGGAGAGAGGAAGATGGGGAGAAGAGGAAGAGGAAGATGGAGAGGATGAGAAACAGAGTAGAAGAAATTCAAAGCTTCTAAAATTATCTCCCAAAATTTTAAGAGAAACTAATTTTCCTAAAAGCCTTCTATCTCATTTTATGAAGACAGCTTTCCCCAGATATCAGAAATAAAGCAATAGGAGAGGGACAAGGGGATGAACGTCAACATACTTGAACAGCATAGATATTAAAATTTAAAAAATGCAAACAAAATATACAAAAGTGTATTGAAAAGATTTTACCATAAGCAATAAGATTATGGTAAATGATGAAATCTAAATGATGAAAACAAGACAATCAATGAATACATTTCAGTAGACTTCAGAACAAAACCACACTTTCATCTTAAGGATGAAAAGGCATTTGATAAATTTCAACAGCCGCTAATGATAGAAAGTGACAGAATAATATCTCATCACTATAGAGGTCACACATAATAAGTCAGCAACTATCACCATAGTATACGAGGGACAGCTGAAATCTTTCTAAAATATATGAGCCAAAAAAGGACACAGGCTTTGACCAATTGCGTTCAGCATTTCAGAGGGAGTCTCAGCCAGAACAAACAGGCAAGAGGAAGAAACAAAGGGCATCTAAATTATGTGTGTGTGTGTGTGTGTGTGTGTGTGTGTGTGTGTGTATGTGTGTGTGTGTAGACAAAGAAAGAGAGATACACATAGATATAAATATAAAATATGATTCATATATATATATGTATGTATATATACATACATATATATATATGAATCAAATTGCCATCATTTACAGATCATGTGGTCTTATATGTAGCCTATACCAAAACTATAACAAACTAATGAAAGAATTCAGGAAAGCTGCAAGGTGATACAAAGTAGCAGCATTGCAGGATACAGCTGGCCAGTTATGCAAGGTAGAAACTGAGACAGTAATCTCATTTATAACAAAATTCCAATATAAATATAACCAAAGCAGTGAAAGGTCTCTACAATGATGACAGAAATTAGAGAATCTGCCAAACAAAAGAAAGGTATACTATGCTCATGGATTGCAAGAGAATTTTTTTAATGTTTATATCACTAAACACTTACTACAAACTTGATTCAGTTCATTTAAAAGGTACCAATTGTACCTTTTATACACATAATTATAGAAAACTTAAGATAGGCATACAGCTACACACACACACACACACACACACACACACACACACACACAGAGAGAGAGAGAGAGAGAGAGAGAGAGAGAGAGAGAGAGAGAGAGTCACCCCAAACCCTGAATCAAAAAGCAGATATTTTTTGCCAAAACTAATTAAGTAGGAGATATTATACTGCCTACAAAATATACTATGAAGCTCTAGTGATCTAAATAACACAATATTGAGCAAGAGATGACAGAGACAGAGGAGAGGATGAGAATATGAAATGGGATATAACAGGGGACTTAGCACTAAGCCTATACATCTACATAAACTGACTTTTACTAGAGGCTCTAAGGATATCCATTTAGAAAAGACACTCTTGGGCTGGCTATGTGATTCTGCTGCTAAAAGTACTTATGTCACAGTTTTTATGACAGGTCTTTTATCCCTATATCCCACAACAAAAGGAAAACACAAACCAACTGCTGTAATTTGTCCCCTGACCTCCATATGCATGGCCTGACACCCACCTACCCCTACAAACTATCATCATCTTCATACACACAGTAAAATAAAATAAAATAAAATAAAATATAAATGATTTTTAAAAGAAAGAATGGTCTCTTCAAAATAGTGCTGAGAACTTGGCTGTTTACAGACAGAACAATAAAACTAGACCACTTTAATGAATGTCATTATAACAATCAACTCAGAAAAGAATGAAGATTTAAGTATACAACCTGAGCAATTAAATTTAAAAAAATAAAAAGGCATCAGGACATTGGCATGGTACAGGATGTTTTGGATAAGTTCTTTAAAACAAAGAAAATAAACAAGAGAGATATGGAGAGAGGGGAAGATAGATTGAGAGAGAGAGAGAGAGAGAGAGAGAGAGAGAGAGAGAGAGAGAGAGCATTGCATCAAACAAACAGGCTAGGTATAGCAAAAAAAGCTATTACCAACTGAAGTCTACTTATGAAAAGGGTTTTATATACAGTATATAAAAGGACTTGGATGCTAAGTAGGCCAAGGCACACATTCACACACACATTAATAACATTTTAAAATATCTAATTTTTAAAAAATGAGGTAAGGCCAAGTTTGAGGATACACACTTTTAATCCCAGCACTCAAGAGCAAACGGAGGTGAATCTCTCTAAGTTCAAGGCCAGCCTGGTATACATAGTAAGCTCCAGGGTAGCCAGAGCTGCCTAAAAAAGACTTGTCTCATGAAAATAACATTTTAGAAAATGAAAGCAGGGCCTGAATAGACATTTCTCAAGAGATTGTACATGAATGGTTGTCAGGGATATGAATAAAATGTTCTCAGCACTGCTAGTCTTCAGGGAAATGCAAATCAAAACCACAACGGGAGTTCCTTGTACTTCAGGAAGAATGACTATTATCAATCCGACAAAAGACAACAGGAGAATAGGAAAGGGAAAAAATGCACCATTTTACCCCATCCATGGGATTGTAAATTAATGTAGCCAGTCTGGAAACAGCAGAGAGCTTCCTCAAAATTTAAAATTGGGAACCCGAGTGATCCAGGAGCTTCACTCCCAGGTATAAATTCAAAGGCATGAAATCATTCTGGGAAATGTCTGTACTCCCACGCTTGTCCCAGGAGCATTGGCAATAGTCAAGAAATGGTAACAATACAATTCATCACAAGATGAATGGAGAGTGTTTGGTGTGTATACACAGTGGAATATCACCCAGCCATAAATGACAATGAAATACTGACATATGCAACGACATATGTGGAATTGGATATGATTGTGTTAAGGGAATTAAGTCAGAAACAGAAATTCGACTGTCACATGATTTCACTGGTGTGTCATCTAAAAACACTGGTGTAGGGCCAGTGAGAAGGCAGAGCAGACAAAACAGGCTGCCACCAAGCCTCATGTCCTGAACTCTATCACCAGAAGACATAGTGGAAAGATAAAACCAACTCCTGAAAGTTGTCCTATGAATTCTGTGTAATTATATTCTTTAAATAAGTTTTTTTAATGGAAATACAATTATATAGTAAGTGTTATAAGGAATATAGCATGTAATAAGGAAATAACTTGTATTCAGTAATGAATGCACAGAAGGATATATATATGCTGGGTAATATATCTGTGATTACATGTGTGTGTGTGTGTGTGTGTGTGTGTGTGTATCCACACATTAGAGCCATCTGAAGGTTTTTTGCTTATCATATCTATACATAATTTATATAGAAATAATAATCTAATTACATCTTTGACCTGGAAATCTAGAGATAAATCTGGAAAAATCACATATAGGCTAGAAAAATGATTCTAGTACATGCTCACTAAAAAGAGTAAAACTGACAAAGGCAATGTGTTCCAGGTCATTTTTCCTTTCTCTGGGGAGATCTCTGGGTGAACATTTTCTGGAAATCAGAAGCAAAAGTAGAACAAGAAGAAACTACTTGAAAAAATAATGATAATGGCTTCTCAGGTATAATTCCTAATGTCCCCATAATGTACTGGAGTGTGTACCTCTTCCAAGCCCTCCTTAGGAAGGAAATGGAGTTAGTTAGGTTTTGTCAACAAAGACACGGCTGAGAAAAATTAAATGATTTGTTCAAGTTTACCTACTTACTTTTTAATAAGGCTGAACTTTTTGGATCACATGTTTTGTTTCCTAACCTGAGGGTATTTGTTGTCTCCTAATATTGAGCAAAATAAGAAAACTGGTAAAATAATTTTATATGGCTACTGGAAAAAAAAACTTATGGTATAAAACATCACAGTGTGTTATCTTACTGGATGGAGGTCAGAAGTCTGATGTGGGTCTCATTGAGATGAAAGAATTTATTCAGAACTATATATCCCTCCTGGAGGCTATGGTCATTCTCCTTGACTTTTTCAGCTTCTACCTACAGGCTTCCTTCCTTGGCTCATTAGCCCAGGCAGCCATTATATTAACATGGGCTCCAGATTCCACCATCATGTCACCTCTTGCAAATTTAGTTCTCCAGCTTCTCATCATTGGATTTCACCTATCTATACGACCAAGGAAAATACCACATTTTAAGATCCTTAGTTTCTAAGGGAGATGGCTCTATCAGCAGCCTTTTCAGCATACCCGAGCTCTGTGCCCATCTAATCCTGTTACTTTCATAGCCCAACTTTAAAAATATCAGTTTAGGGATAGCAGAAAAAATTGACAATAACAGAGAGGGGCGACACTGGGGGCTAAAAGATTAAGCAGAGTTTTAGGGTAGGAAGAAGAGGGAAGGGGGGATAGTGGAAAGGTTAACCAAAACTAAGGATATATGAAAAAGTTTCACAGAAATCCATAAGTTAATAACAGAAGTGCAAAATACAACAGAATTTCCCTGCATGGGTTAAACATGGGTTATTAAGTGGAAACAGTAGTATAGGGCATGGGATATCTCCCTATGAGTTATTGTTCAAGGAAGCTCTGGAGGTCTCCAAAACAACATAGATTATTTTCATTGCCCTTAGTTACCCACCATAACTACATGAGCAGATATAACCATTTCATCCTATATATACATGAAATTCTCAAAACTATAGGAATGAAAATTTTAAGAAGAAAATCTGGGGGTGATGTGCATGCTTGTAATTGCAGAGCTGAAGAGCAAAGGCGGGCCCCCTACCTTCCAGACCAGTGAGAAACCCTGTGCTGCAAATGGTGTACATATGAATAGTGTGTGAAGAATGATGCCCAAGGTTGCCTCTGATTTCCACATGCATACTCACACATATGCACATGCCTATGCACACACAATTCCTAATCACAACTGCAAATCTATTTTGCCCTATAGAGTAGCATGTTAACATTTGGGAAGATAAGGCATTTCCAACAACTATTATTCTTCCCCCAGAACTGTAGACATATTTTTGTATTTTTTTTGTTTTGAAATTAATTTAACTCCATCATTGGCCCCATTTCCTTTTCTCCAACCCCTCCTATGTACCACCACTCTCAAATTCATTGCCTATTTTTCTTTAATTATTGTTAAATTACACACACACACACACACACACACACACACACGCACGCACGCACGCACGCACGCACGCACGCACGCACGCACGCACGCACGCATTCTTGCATGCATTAAGTCTCATCAACATGGCTGAACAACAGTGATACAAACAGGCATGATAATGTGTCAAGGGGAAATCTCAAAAGGCCTTAAACCTAAATAATGAACTATAGCGACTAAGGAATTCTGAGAGCGGGAGAATGTGTCTTTCCCAGGGAAGAGCACCCTAGTTAGTTTCCCAATACTAGTGGTCAGTCCCTGAAATCAAATACATACAGACTGAGCAGGTTGTACTTACATATTTAGAAATTTTTAAAATTATTCCTATAGAACAAATCAGGATAAGATAAACTACTATTGAACAAACAACTCCTAAAAGCAATTCAAATTTACCTCTACATAAAATGCGGTATAGAAATAAACAGGCAGAACTGTGGTAACTCCTTCATTGAAGTGCAGACATGAAGACAGGATGTGAGCCATTTTCAGGTCTCTGTTCTCTTACATTCCACGCAATTCACTCGCCACCTGGTATTGTGAGGATTAAATGAGCTAATACATGTAAAGTACTAAGAGGGCTGTCTGCTGCCCCTTTGAGCATCTAGCAAATGCTGGCTATTATACTGAATTGATGGCCAGACCATGTGCCTAGGCACAGGAGCAGATCTCTCCCTTGTGTTTTCAGAATCCAAAGCAAGAATATAAACTCAAGAACACAATCCTGAAAGTTGCAAATCAAGATAACGACCTTGAAATATGTCATTCTCCCACTCTGACAAAGAGAACACCACAATGAAATGATGGACCAGAATTGTATTTAGTTCTTGGAGTTGCCCTTGAAATGTGGAGAAGGGAAGTTACCGTGTAGCCTCCAGAAACCAGCACTGAGCTTCAGAACTGTCCAATCCATTGATAACAAATGGTATTGTTGTGAGTCAATATGTCTCTGATAAACAGCAGCCATAGGCAACTAAGATACCTCCCCTAGTTTCATATGTACTGTCACTGCAAGAGAGACTGCTGTAGCTCTGGCTGGATTGGGGTCTCTTCCTAATGACTTTTGTTTACATCCCAGTCTCTAACACTCACTAACAGTTCAATCTACAAATGTAGGGCAATGTCAATGACCCATGCACATCTTCCACTGGCCTCTTCGCTGCCATTTCAGCCTTACTATAAGAATAATCAAGTTTTAATTTTTGTGGCCCCCGAAGCTCATTTTCTTTCCATGCCTTATCAACTTCATTATACTTTATTGGCCTACTTTACATTAAGCTAAGCCCTTTAGAAATTCAAGAATGGAAACAAAATCACACTTTGAAATCCCAGCAAGCAGGACTCATCGGAAAACGTCTCCTGCAGAACTTGGTGATGGTAAGTCACTTAAGCTAATTTGCTGCAAATCACTCCTGAATCTATTATAGTGGTCAGATCTGTATGGGCAATTTTGTAGAAGGAGATGAGCTCAGCTTATCCTTATCCATCTGCAAATCCACTTAGTCTTATAGGTGGAATGGTAATAAATTTCATTATGTTTTATTGAAAACATCTCAAAGATTATAGATCTGTTTATGAGGGCATTGACTCCTTTTTTTAAAAACTCAGAACTGCAGGTGTAACTGCACATGTTCTCGTGCTAACTCCAAAGCATGAATGTGACTTTACTAAGCACAAGCTAATTACACATTCTCTAGGACGCCCTTGCCTAAGATGTTAGCTGTAGCCTTGCCACTGAGTTCTGAATGTACTACAGTATATTTCTGCAACAGAAAAAGCCCTCATTTCAGATCATAAAGTGTCCAGGGTTTGTTACAATTATGTCAAATTCAACCAGATAAACCCTGACTTATAACAAGTGCTGAAAATCCCCTTTGTGTATCTATAACTCAGCATTTTTTGATAGTCATGGTACAAGGCTTTGTGTGCCTACAACTCAGTGTTTTTTGATTGTCACTATACATAGTATGTGGTTACACTAAACTGTGCTTAATTCTCTCCCATGCTGGGTAAGTTACGTATTCTTACTTATATATAGATGCAGAAATTCGGGAGATTCATCCAAGGTTGTGTAGAAAGTTTCGGGACCCATACCCAGCCCACAGCTTTGGAATGGAGGTTTTTCCACTGGGATATTTCATCTTTAATGCAACATCCAGAACAGACTCCAACAGAAACAGAGACTCTGGTTCTCTGAGCATGTGACAATGTACTGAAATCATGAACTCTGACTGCAAAGATTAGATATTAAAGAGATGCTTCATACAAATTCCACCTTTTGGTGGGTGAGCTACCAAACAGAGGAGGGAACTGTCATAAATAAATGACATGATTTCTGGCACTAGAACCCAGGTATTCCATCAGCTCATGATACTTACTTCTGCAGACCTCACAGATGACAGGACCCATATTTACAGCAAATGTATCCATCACCTGGTACCAAGTTTTGTTCAGAGATGCAACCCCTATAAGGCTACCCATATTCCAGCAGATGGTCCTGCACCCATGACCAACACATGCAGCACTAAATGGACTCAGTGGGTTTGAGAAGGAAGTGGCGGGGATGGGGGTATTGCAAGAGAGGTATATTGATGTACATGTCTAAAATGTACATATATAAAATTCACAAACAATAAATTAAAGTAGTTTTTTTATAAGAGCTGTTTTTCATTAACAGCTAACATAGATTTGGGAAGAAATTTTGGGAATAACAAATCCCTATGCAATGGAGGAGGAGGAGGAGGAGGAGAAGGAGGAGGAGGAGGAGGAGGAGGAGGAGATGATGATGAAGAAGAAGAAGAGGAAGAAGAAGGAGGAGGAAGAAAAGGAGGAGGAGGAGGAGGTGGAGGAGGAGAAGAAGAGAAAGCAAGCCACCAGAGTAAAGGATACATGTGATAAAGTTATATAAAATTTTCACTAATATATCATGCGGAGCTAGACATGTGGGTGAGTTGGCCTTAGCACAGTGTCCTAAGAGGAATGGCAGGGATTGAAATTCATGAGATAGACAGAAGCTGGTGCCAACTCTAAATTTGCAACTGAAAATCATATGCTGTGCCTACACATTCTGCCCTGAGCCTTCTTTTACCCTACTAGTTTTGGTGCCAGTACAACACAGCATATTTTCTCCTGTGGGGCAATAGAAAGAGGAGTGTGGCAATATCTGCATGGTTCAAACTTTAAAATGTTCCAAATTTTCACTTTTTCTAAATTTTAAAGCATCAGAATGAGATGATCACTAGTGGTAGCTCGTCAATTATTACTGAAAGTGTTGAATATTTCTTGAGGTTTCCTGGGTTATAGAGAGAAGTGTGTCTCTCCACTTCATCTAGTAATTAGACAAAAGGGCATGGAGACATAGAACATGGGTTTATGTGTACTCCAGTAATGCCAGTTACAGGATTATTCCAGAACCTATAGTCAGGGGACAAGTATCTTGGCTCTACTCTGGGCTTAATTTGCCTTGAGACCATGGACAGAACATCACCTCTCTCTGGATGAGGTCCCTTTCAGTCCTGACTATATGTTCCTCATGTTCATACCACAGTTCTCCTTTATGTGTGACAGTACCCTTGCTTGTAATATTAAAATCATAGTAGTGCCATATGATCAACCTTTCTGTGGAATTAAATAAAACCATCTCTTTTGTCAGGGTTTAGAAACATTTCTGATATATAGGAAGTTATATGAATGCCATCTGCAACTTTTGAGTCCCCCTACAGGGCACAATCAAATGTAAATTTAAATCAACTTAAAGATATGTTAGGAATAATAATTTCATGAACAGAAGTTGATCATATAGGATGCCCATTACAATCATGTGAAAAACTGTTAGGGAGCTTGTCATTGCCTTTGAGATTATGCATTGTGACTTTGATGCCATGTGAATGAATTCTTCCATTCATTCCCAGACAATACCACCCAGACGAAAGGGCAATTCACAGCCCTTAAACATATCACACATTTTCAGACAGGGTTTCGTTTTTAGAAATGGCTGCTTTTGTACTTTGTCCACTTTATCTCCTCTGTCTCCTGTCATTTTCAAAGCTATAATCCAATGAGGCATTATTGCTTTCCTTATCAGAATGAAGTTGCCACCCTTGAAACTCACACGTCACTTCATCTGCTCTTTGTAACATACCTCTCAGGCCAACTTCTAGCAATGAGTTTGGCAGGTACTTTTCCCTAAAGGAGTCCTGAGAACAAACATTCTGTCACATTCCTGTCCGGGCAGATGTGAGAAGATGACCCAAAGGCAATGCAGAGAAAGAAGTCTCTGAAGATATAGTAGGGGAGCTTATTAATAAGAACATCATTGCTCAAGAGAACTGAACAGGGTGATAAACAGAGTCATTTTAAGCTGAACAAACTTGTGTCAAACTGTAGGGACAGTCAAAGGTTACAGTCAAAGTCTTGACTACTTTGAGAAGGTAAGGATAATCTTAGAATCAAAGATCTGGACTAATTGATGACTTAGAGCCTAAAGGCGTAGAGCAGTTGATTGTCATTTTCATCTAATTCTCCATTACGTAGCTCAGACAAAATTGTAAGGAGAGAGTTTTTGAAGAAGTATACAGGAGTGTAGACACAGTAACTGTCAGAACTCAGAATGTAAGAGGGCTTTAGTGTGTGCTCTTTGATATCCAAACTGCAGGCATCCCGACCTCCTCCTACAACCAGTCATTTCTTCCTTGTTCCACCAGTGCTCCTAGTAACACCCACATTGGCACATCTCAACATTATTTAGGAGTCTCCTCCCTCTCTTTCCACTCATCTCAGATAAGCCAAGCCCACTACTAGTCACTCCATTACCAGAATTCCCTTGCCTCTGGCTTGCCATTCATACACTTTTTGCATGTTCCTTTTAACAGTGAGGCTTTCAGTAATCAATTGAAACAGAAAAGCAAGAATTGGGGGAAAGGAGCTCAGTAAGAAGACGCTTACCATACAAACTTGAAATCCTGAGTTCAGATCCCCAGAACACACAGTAGCCAGACACAGGAATACAAGCATCTATAATTCCAGTGCACCACTATTACAAGAAGGGAGGTAGGAGCAGAACTGCAGAAGCTCATAGCCAAGAAGCTGGGCTTAAGCAGCAGTGAACAAGTGAGATCCTGTCTCAAACAACATCCAAAGTTCCCCTCTGACCTTCACATGTGGACCACAGTGTCCCCATGTTTACATGCATGTACAAACACATAAAAACTAAACTGAATTTAAAATAATAAAACAGAAAAGGACTCCTCTGTGTCCACCCCAGTACACTTGTTCTATTCTACTTAAAATGCTTTATTTTCCTCCATAGTCATTTTCATCCTCTAACATCATAAATTTCTCACTAATTTCATTCTGCTCTTACATATAAGACACTTAAAGGCAAGGTCTTAGCTTATTTTATTCCCGGATGCTTCCAAAACACCTATACCAATGCTTGTCACACAGTAGTTATTGGATCAATATACACTGAATGAAGAAGCTAGAAAGCATTAATATTTCTAACTACAAAAATTCTTCACCTCAGTCTCTCCAATACCAATTAGAATCTTGATGTCATTTGCTGTATACTTCTGTGCATGTATCTCTTTCAAATACTGAAATAGGAACCCTTCATTCACTCCCCAGTTTCCAATTCTGGGTCTCAGATTTTTGCCTCACTTTCTCCAACAATAAGTCCCAGCATACATTGTTGCTGGGCCTATTGCAGTTAGGACAACACTTGAGTCTGCTGTCCGATATCATTTCCCTTCCCCAAAGGGATTGCAAGCAACAGCAGAAAGCACTGCTTGGAAACTTCCCAGCAGGCCTGCAGTCCTTGCCTCTCACTTTGAACGGAAGCTGATAAAGATTGACTACCTTTATGTGATAGCAATTCATCACACTTAGAGTCTCTCATTTGGACATCAATCTTATGAATTCACTGGGAGACTCAATAGTGTAAATATATTATTCATAAACTGGAGTGAATCCCTGCTCAACACCAGAACCATTTTGACAATAAATCATAACATGTAAATGTTGTGGGTTTTTTTCTCCTTCTTTGTACTTTTTTTATTTGGTGATTCAACAAAACACATCCATAAGTAGAACAAAGGACAGCAAAACTAATTCTCCAAGAAAGAACAGAGACTCATAAAAAGAAACCTGCATTAAATGCATAAAATTTGGGAACATGGATAAGCTCAGACCATTTTTCTTTACAGAACTGACAAACGATTCTGGACTCTTTCTTATTGTATTTTCAGTTATGAGGATACTGCTCAGATGGGAAGTGCCTACTATATCTCAAGTGCTTGGAAAACATGTCCATTGGGCACATAGAAGTCATAGACAAAGAAAGCAATATCTTAATGTAGATTTAGGGTTTACAATGCAGGTAAAGATGAAAGTCCTGTGAGTAGCAGAAATAAGTTCACACTTAATTTATAAGTAAGACGCTTGTCATCAGCAGCAATCAGTTTCTCCAATATGTGTAAAAGGACTTAAGCTATGTTTACTTTCATGCCATCCATTATATTAGAGTTACATAAATTAATGCACACATATTTTTTTACTATAAAAAGTAACGTAAATGTCTGTTAACATGTACAGGTATATACCAGATTAACACAGAAAATATAACTTGATTAAGAACATGTTTTAGGGAAGGTTTAAATGAAATACAGCAAAATAAAAATTTCAGAGGAACTGAGTTACCATTAGAGAAAAGGAAGACATTTATGAATGAGCCTAGTATAAAATTAGCTAATTTCAGTATTTAATCTTTGAACTCACTTTGATACTTAGAAACCATCATAAAATCCCAATCAACAGCCTTCCTGTTTTAGTTTCATTTCTGTTACTGTGATAAATTAACCTTGACAGAAAGCAACTTCGTGGAGAAAGGCATTTATTTCAGTTTACAATCCCAGGCTATAGTCTATCATTGTGGGGAAGTTAAGGCAGGAAATTCAAACAACTAGTTCCATCACATCCATAGTCAAGAGATAAGTGAAAAGGAATGTATACATGCTGTCTTGCCTGCTTGTTTGTGCCTAGCTCAATTTCTCTATTTACACAACTCAGGAGCTGAGCCAACTGAGCAGGGTGCGGGTCCCCTCATAGTGAGCTACATCTTCCCATGTGAATCAAAGTAATAAGGACAATTCCTCATGGACAGCCTAACAGGCTAATTCAATGTAGATAATCCTTCATTGAGACTACAATTGATTCTAGAATTAAAGTTAAATTGAAACAGTGTCTTCTGGACTTGAAAGGGCTGCAGAATTCAGGAACTCAGAGAAACTGTTGTTGCCTGAACACACACACACACACACACACACACACACACACAAACACAAACACACACACAAACACAAGATTGCACAAGATCAAGCCAGTCAAAATTTCAGTGTGAAATGGCAAGGGGCTCACAATCCCCAACACCTACCTGAGGAGCTATTGGCAGTTTGTGCAGTTTATGGCTTTAGGGTAAGGGAAAGTGAGTTTTATTTAAGAGTGTGACACCCACCTGGTTGGCGCCACTTTGTAACACATGATCCAACACTTATGAATAAATCAGCAGCACAAATTAATTCAGTAGGTAATCAAAACATAAAAGGCTGAATGGTGGTAGCACAAGCCTTTCATCCCAGCACTTGGGAGAAAGAGACAAAAAGATCCCTGCGAGTTCAAGGCCAGCCTGGTCTACAGAGTGAAATCCAGGAAAACAAAATAAAAATAAATAATAATAATGAGATGAATCTGGAGGAGACAGTAGAAGGGAGGGGGTGGATGTGTAAGGAGTAAGGGGGAGGAATGGGGATATAAATAATCAAAACACAGTGTATACATATATGAAATTCTCAATGAATTAGAAACATCATAAAATTGCAGACAAAAGGCTAACCATAATAATCACCAACACTCACAGTTCACAGGAATACCATAACCATCATAATCACCAACACTCACAGTTCACAGGCATACCACTATCTTATGGTGAAGTCATTTGTCACTTAGCTCCCTGCATATATACCAGTATATTCACAGTGTGACAAGTGTATTTTTCATTTACTCTGTATTGCATTGTGTGTGTGCATGTTCCTGCATCTGTGCAGGTTACCATAGATGTATGAAGGGCACAAAACAACTTGCAGAAGTTTGTCTTAACCTTTTATCATGTGGATATCCAGGAATGGACTCAGATCATCAAGCTCAGCAACTATCACCTTTATCTACTTAGCCATTTCACTGACACTTATTTTCACATTAATCAAACACTTGTCCCTGAAAAGAAGATTATCAAAGAATGAATATTCAGAGTGAAACAAAGAAACCATGGACATAGTTTTCAGGCACCAAAAAAAGTTTGGAATATTGAATAGTAAGTCTATCACTTGCTATTTTCAACAAGTTGGGCAAATAATTTAATGTAAAAACCTAGTTTCTACTAAGATAATATTGAGTTGTTAAATTAAAGCCTACATCAATGTATTAACTACAGTTAATATGATAATATAAACATGTGCCAACACTGGACACTGCCATATTCATTATATCTGTCATAATGTTCTATATGGACATAAATAGGAAGACTTAATAGAAAAGACAAAATTGTATTGAGAATTCCTGATTGCCATTTAGGTATAAATGCCATAATAACAATAAACCTGCAGTCAAGTCATTTAACATTCCTGGGTCTGAAATAGAACCCCAGAAAATTGGACAGCAATTCATGCCTGACAGACTTCCAGAATGGTTGGAAAGTTCAAACCTTTCCATGTTGAAAATCTTTTCTGAAAGCACTCTGCAAACCATAATGACTTTGACAGGGCAGTTAATATTTCAGTATCTCCCCACAGACCTTGCCTTAGGAAGTTGCATTTTTTTTTCAGATATTTTAAAGCCAAAATTGTCCAATCACAGCATTGACTGTGTCTCTCCATTCAACAGTTATTAATCCTCATCCCTTTGCATAGTTAATTGTAAGTGGGAGAGAAAGAGGTAGACCACAAGTAAATGGAACTGTTAGACACACAGGACATAACAATTTTGAAGAAAGAGGATAAAAGGGGGGTGCTAACAAAGTGCTCCATGGTCAAAACGAAGTCCTGGAGACAGAATTCAAGTTCAGGTGGTAACCATTCTTTGGAAAACATTTGGCCCACTGTGGCAGCTTTCTTGGACCACCAGCCCTCAAATCATGACACGGAGACTTATTACTAATTATGGATGCTTGGCCCTAATTTAAGCTTGTCCCACTAGCTCTTAAAAACGTTTCAACCTGTTTCTCTTCATCTACATTTTGCATTGGGGCTTTTTAACTTTCTTTCATCTGTATGTCTCCTACTTTCCTTCTTCCTCCCTGACTGTCTGTATGGTGGCTGCCTGACTGGCTGGCCCCTGGTGTCTCCCTCTCTTTCTCCCTCATTCTCTCATGAGCCTAGATTTCTCCTACTACTTATTCTGTCTGCCCACCTATAGCCCTGCCTATCCCTCTACTGCCTAGTTATTGGCCCATTCAGCTTTTTATTAGACCAATCAGATGCCTTAGGCAGACAAGGTGAAAAAGTAACACATCTTTACGTAGTTAAACCAAAGCTGCACAAACAAATGCAACACACCTTTACATAGTTAAAGTAATATCCTACAACAGCCCACTACTCATATCAAATTATTGTATAAGTCATGAAATTAAGGATTAGAAAAAGAAACCAAATTGCAAAAAATTCACTGTGAATAGCAAAGACTGCAAATCTAATACTATGAGCCATCAGCAAACCGAGACAGAACACACACACACACACACACACACACACACACACACACACACACATCTTGCCTGGATGTCATCTTTCTTGGTAACTTTAAAAGCTACCACTTGAAATGTTTTATGTGGATGTTTCTTAACAGTTTTACCACCCATGCCTTTTTTTCTCATTTTTATTAGTTCTTTGAGGATTCTGTACAGTGTATTTTGATCTTATGTACTCTGCTGACCCTCCCCAGATCTACACTTCCGTTCTATGCACCCAGCTTTTTGTCCTATTTTAAAACCCAGCATAGAGTTTGTACTACCCATATATCCTTCAACATGTGGCCTTCCACTGGACTGTGGTGAACCCAAGAATGGTCAACCGAAGTGTGGGTGAACCTGTAAAGAAAACTGACTCTCAATCTCCCAGTAGCTATCAATGGCCAACAGTTCCTAGGCTACAGTGTAGAGGTCTTGCAGTAAACTTGTAATGATGGCCACACCCCCTTGGTGTGGCCTCAGGCAGATGAAATTGGAAAGAAGGAAAACTTGAGGCGTGGATTTCCTTAGAGCTTCCTTTCTAGTGGGTCAGCCGATCCAGCAGGAGGGGCAGAGAAAGGCCCTCGAAGTTCTTTGTGTTATTCTGTGTAATTGTTCCCCAATAAACACCCATTCATCATTTATCTTGGATCTAGCAAAATAATTATATCCTCGCCTTCACTACAGTATGGCTTCATGCCTATCTTTTCTCTCCTAACTATGATTTCATCTATTTTGAGCTTGTATAAGTATTCTGTATGCTGTCTCAACTATTGTGAATTCATCTATGAAACTTCCCTATATGTCTGGAAAACACTGTCTCTGATAGTCTTTCACTGTCTGTGGCACTTACAGTTTTTATGTCCCTGTTCCTCAGTGATCTCTGAACCTTTGAAATAAGCAGTGATATTGATTTCCTGTTCAGGGCTGAGTATTCCACATTTTCTTGCTCTCTACA
This sequence comes from Cricetulus griseus, assembly GCF_003668045.3. Taxonomy (NCBI): domain Eukaryota; kingdom Metazoa; phylum Chordata; class Mammalia; order Rodentia; family Cricetidae; genus Cricetulus; species Cricetulus griseus. Next base: position 23,798,261 of record NC_048600.1, on the reverse strand, counting down.
TCTTGACCAGTTGTGGGTCTTTGTGTTAACTGATATCTGTGGCAGAAAAAAATGCTTCTCTGATGAGAATTAGTGGGTAAAATGGATCACTAGGAATGCGTTTAACATTTCGACCATTTAGCTGGATATTAGTAGGAGGTTCTTCCCTAGGACCTGCCTACTACAAGATTTTGTCCCCAAAATCAATGCCTCACATGGGCTTCAACTTGTACAGTGAGCTTTAAATCCCATCAGAAAATGGGTAGGTACTGCCATGACACCTTTGCCACTTTTGTACCAGTGGCTATATCCTGCCAGATAAGTTGTTGTAGCTCACAGAACTGACAGCAAGGTAAGAGTAGTGATTAATTTTCTCCTTTTGTATCATGTCTAATGCTTCCCAGTGCTGTGAAATCTAGCCAGGAGGAATAAAATTCCCCCATGAATGCCAACCTAATTTCTCTGTGAGCTATGGCTCAAGCACACAGAGATCATACTAAAATGTTCTGGAGTGCAACCAAGAGCACTGCCAATAGCCTGTAAAGCTTGGAGTCTATGGGATCTCACTGGCCAACAACTCCAATAGAGGTACCCCATTTGTAGTACTAGGATTTTTATTTGTTATACTGTGGTATCAAGTAGAGGCATCATTGCCCAGTGTACAGTAACCCCACATAAACTCTTTATATGTACATACATATCTAATATATAAGACATTTTGAAAAGGTCATATGGAAACCTGATATAGATGCTTCCTAAAATTATTCTTTTGTGGCTACAATTTTTATTCATTTCTTGTCTGTGGGAGCTGAGGGATGAGGCTGAAGATGAGGCAACCCATTGTTTCAATTAGTACAAGGTGAAAACACTATGCATTCATAGTTTTAATTTTTTAAAAACTCACAGTTGATTCTGAAATTCACTATGGGAATATTAATCCCAAATTCTGTGCTTATGAGCACATGTTCTATTAATCTTTGGTGAGTTCTAATGAGTTGGGCTCATCTGCCCAGCTTGACTGTAGACACAAAATAAGTATTATCTTTTTTGAAATAAAAAAGATTCAAGCTACTTACCTCATTCAAGCTACTTACCTCATTCAATTCTTATCACAAGTTTGTGACACAAGGAAGAAGGAGAACCACCTTGCAAATCCTGGTCAGACATTATGGTGCCTTCCCCAGGAATCCCTCTATATTTCTTCCCATTTTCTGCCACCTGAGTCTGAGTCTATGGTTACTACAAAAAGGGTGGATCGGGTGTTTATTGGTAATAATATGCTATTACAAATTTATGATGTGTATTTGCTTCATTGATTCATTGTAAGCTCTTATTTCCCCCCTTTAGGATGCAAAGAAAGAATCAGTGTATCAAAAATGGAACCACACTGAGGCATTTAATAAATTTTAGATGAAAAATGCAGCTGTCAATGAAAGCAGCTGTTCCTGTCTTTTGACCAACTTGTTCTATCCCCTAAATACATTATTCATTAAATCCATTTTAGCCATTTTTATGTGTATGGAAGAACTATAAAAACAAAATGTAATTATTAACTATTAAATGCCAGATAGAATAAAGGCATGCCAGCTGCAAACATCTATGCCACATTATCTTCTACCTATTTTCTACTTTTAAAAAAATGGAGTAGGTACAGCCAGTGAAAAAAAATGCTATGAGGAGAAGAGGCTTCTTATGTTGTTATCTCTTAGTAAGTACCAAAGACTGGTCAATGAAATCCTACTGAAACATTATGTCCATTGATCTTGTGTTATACTTTGCAATATGGATGTTCCTCAAAGGTCTATATGTCAAAGGTGTGGTCCACAGGATGGCACTATTGGGAGTTTGTGGACTATGGAAAACAAAGACTAGTGAGAGGTCTTTATGTCATTAACAACATCTTTTAGGGGAATTCTGAGGCCCTAGTCCCTTCCTCTATCACTCTTGGCTCCTATTCAAGAGATGAATGGCTTTGCTCTGCCATGTATTCTGCCCAATGAATGTGCTATTGCTATAGGTCCAAACCACAAACCCAATACATCATGGACTGGAACTTTCCAAAACCATGAACTAAATTAAACATTTTCTCACTGAAAATTTATTTCCTCTGGAATTTTATTATAGAAATCCGAGGTTAAACATCAAACCTCCATTAGAAGCTATCGACATCACTTCCCTCTTAGCCACAAAAACGTTTCCTTCTCTCTTGCCATCCTTCTCTCATCCATCCAGTCTCATCCAGCGGACTTCATAACTCCGCTCAGAGTCGTTGCTCTTTTTTTTAGTTGAACAATCAATGTTAGGTCCTATTTGATTTATGACACTCTGTCCATAACATTTTTAGCAATCTTCAACCTTCAGCTTTGTACATTTTTGGACAAAGACCAATTGGATGAAGCTTTGAGAGAAAGGGAGTCATTACTATGCAATAGTTACTTTGAAGTGTTTATTTAAATGAAGTGATTCCAAGGTGTGCTTATTGTGCAAGATTTAAAATAGTATAAGCTACAATTCTTGAGTAATGTAGCTATGAAAACTTCTCATTAGCAAATAACAGACTACCCTGGAGACCTCTGTAAACAATTAAGATGTATCTTCTACTGTTCAAAGGAAAATTACTTACATGTGCAGTATTTACTATATAATATTAATGTACATGTTATAATATTTTATGAAATACCATCCACAGTTCATCGGATGGTATCTGGAGGTCTGATGGTTTTTGGTTATGATTCAGTCATCAGCACTCCAGGATTAGTGTCCTTTGCAAAAAGGCCTGAGAGGGAATACATATTACATCTGCTATGCAGCTTTATAGTAATTATATAGCTGTCTATTAACCACTAAGATTTGCCAGAACTAAATCTGTTTAAGCCTGTCTCTTCAGTTCCTAGCCTCTGAAACTCTGAGAAACAAAGTTTTCTTTTTTATGATCTAACAAGATTATGGTATTTTGTTATAGCATCTCTAATGAACTAAGACATAAAAACAGTATATTCCAGTAAAATAGTTTGGCAGGCAATTCAAGTCTCAAGTGAGCATCTGACCACTTTATATTGCTTCTCAATTATAAAACATCTCTATTGATTTAGTGTATCTCTTATAGATTGGTTAACATTGTAACACGAATATAATTTTCCTGAATCTTGAATCTGAAGACCTTAAAGAAAGTTAATAGAGTAAGTAAAGGAATGAATAAATATATGAGGAACATGTTTATTTTTGTCTTGTGTAGCAGGCTTGAGAAATGGAATCACTTTACTGGAAGTACTATCTGGGAATAGAGAAGGGACAGTTCCCAGGCATGGGGAGTATGGACAGGCTGATGAGAAAGAGACAGCAGTGTGTACATGAAACATCTAGGGAGAAAACTGACATCTATTTAACATCTACAATGTGACAAGTTCATTACATCACATGCATTACATAATCTGAGCTTACAACAACGGAAGGAGCCAGTAATGCAATCTTCCTTTCATAAGCAAGAAAAGTGAGACTGAAGGTAGATAAATAACTTGCCACTGACTTTACAACACGAGGATGTCTGGTCTTGAGTTTAAAGCAGCCTCCTTGTCTCTGAAGCTCATGATTTATAATACTGTGCAAACACCTGGGTTTTGTTCTCTGCCCATCCCTTAGGGACTAAGCAGTATGGTGAAATTACCATAACCAGAATGGCCTGCTTTACAAGAATACTCCCCAAGGAGAAAGTCAAAGGTCTGTCTCCCAGTTCTTATATGGTTAATGAAGCCATGGAGAAGCTGAAGAGGTGAATATGGGCCCTGCTTCACTCACTCCCTCTTCATCTCTATCAAGGCAGCAGGCTCTCGCCTTTTACATCATGATCAGGCAAGGGTTATAATTGTATTTAAAATACTGGGAGTGGCCCATGGGGGGATCAAAGGCAACTTTGGAAATTTAATGTTGTCCCAAAATATCCAGGGAGTAACCCCTAATTAAGGAGTGAAACTAGGAGTACCCAAGAAAGAACTAATAATGAGAGACCTTTGAAGTCCACAGAACACTTCTCGGGGCTAGGATCCCTAGTTATAAAAGAAGAAACCACCACTTCTTGAGTGTCCACTGTGTTTACAGCACTGTTGCTTTTCATGGATAATCTCTCAATATCAAGGAAGAATAATAGGTTGATGGTTGGATCATGTCTTTCTTACTGACAATGATACTGAAGGTGATTGAGAGAGTCAAATATCAGGGACTACCTTTTTTCCCATTCCCCTGACCATCAACGTGCCAGTTGCAAAGAACGATCTGCAAACATTTGTACCTTCCACACAATATTTCTCACTCTACAGCTGCATGAAAGAATAACAGAAAACACCACCAATTCTTAGCTTCTGAAATCTGAGCATATGCTTCACAAGTCTGCTTTTGTTTCAACTTGACTGGAATTAGTCTAAAACTGAGAAATCACCTAGGAACAGGTGTTAGACAAGTTTCACAGCTATGATTCCAGTGTGGGAATGAAAGAAGAAAGATTTCTGCTAGTTTGGGAAGCTCTGAACAGGCTGAAAATTTGGCTCTTTCATCCTATGAATGCAGGAGTAAACATGAGGGTGGACACTCTGAGGAAGGAGCATTAGTTAAGAAGAGAAAGTATGTAATGTAAAGAATTCTGCAAAGGTGCTTTCCATCAGAAACAACTATAGGGGCTGGAAGTGTGACACTAGGTTGAATGTAGGAATGGAATGAACTACACAGATTCCTCCCAAAGTGTCCGGATATGCTTAGACAGGCTCAGCAGGACAAGACAGTGATTTAATAGAAAGCATATAGAGATGGTTGTTAAAAATGAAACTAAGCTTGAGAGAAAGAAAATGTTCTTATCTGAAAACCACATGAATGAATGTCTGTAAACGAAGCAGCCTCTGTTTGATGATTTGTAGGATATTCCCTAAACTGCCTCTTCTGTGAGGTTGTTACAGCACTAAAGATAGATAATACCAAACCTCAAACAATCACAATGAAGCAAAATAAATGAGAATGCTCATTTTTACAAGCCATTCACCAAGCTCTTCAATTTTATAAAGACATGAGCATTTTAGGACACAGTCAAATAAAAACATCAAAACAGGGTTCACAAAAATTAGGAGGAACTGAGTCTTGAGGGGAAGAAATGTTTGTGGCTTAAGAACAAAGAATTAAAGTTTTGAAATAAAATAAACAAAAATGGGAAAGGGAGTAGGACCAGTTTGGACACAGGGTATTGTGTTTAAAATAACAGTGAGAAAGAACAAGTGAGGGCCTGCACTGTCTCACACTGTACTTAGCTGTTTGCCACTGGGATTGTTAGAAAGGATTACCATGTTTACTCTCCAGAAATATCAACCACAGCATCACTATATTCTGCAAGATGTTAAGGACAGCATTCTTAAACTGTCCTCTAATTTTAAGATTTGATGAAAGGCTACAGAGTGTGACAAGATCAGTTGTTAGAGGAAAGACTAGTGACCCAAATGAAAGCTTAATCAAAAGAGCAATTTAATCTTACATAGATGGATCAGTAACTTCCCTCCTCTTACAGAATCATGGCGAGTTATGGTGTTTATGATAAGACATTTCAGAAAGCAAGACAATTACAGAAAGCCATTATCAAAATGCAAAGAACAGACTGTAGGGTGCCCACCCCAACTGATACATTCTATAACACAACAGTTATACCAAAAGCTCAGGGAACATCATAGAAAAGTGACTAGAAAGACTGTATGATCTAGATGACTGAGAAGTCTAATAAAAGATTGTCTTCTAGATATGACAAGGAAGCTACAACCATGAATTCTCAGCAAAACAGCTGTCTAAACAAGCCGTGAACAATGACAACATCAGTTAACATGCCAGTATGCATGGAGAGAATCTCCTGGGGACCCATGGCAGATGGAGAGTTATAGGCAATTAAAGAATGCTGAAAGAAGGAAAATTAGTCTTCCCTAGGGATGAGCACCTAAAAGGTTATCCAATACCAAGTACTCAGCCCTAAAAACATATACATACAAGCAATATTAAAAAAGACTCAGTAGATTGTATTTATATACTCGTGTGTATACGTATGCATGTATCTTTGTGTAAAACAATTGTAATTACAGAAAATGGTCCATCAATTTGAGAGGGATCGGGAGAGGCATGGTGTTAGAGGGAAGAAGAAGAAAAGTGGGGGAAATGATGAAATTACATTTTAAAATAAAATTTATATAAACAAATAAATGTAAAGTGCAAAACATTTCATTACTATCTTGATTAAGTTATTTAATCCACTTATATTTTAGTGTCCTAGTCTCTTAGAGAGAAATGGACAACTTAGGACACTCTCAAGGAACATAATCACTCTGGCAATCTAAAATCTTCAATTTTTACAAAGGAGAGTCATCCATAAAATTGAACTATTCCTTTGAACAGAAGGAATTCCCTCTATGTGGAAGAAAGGTCACTCTAAATTGGGGGCAAGAAAAAGGTGACCAAACTCCTCTGTGAAAACAACAAAGCATTAAGTATTGAGAGAAACTGAACTAGAAAAATCTGTCTTGATTGCCTCATACCAAAACCAGCTCATGCTAACTGTTATTATCTTGATGTTGTCTTTAAAATTACAAGTACCTAAATTATAGAGTGTTTTATAACCCAAACCACTTGCAAGTATTACCAGTTTCTTGCCTAACTATTACCTTTTTTAAAAACCTGATGGCCACACCTATGCACACTTCAGAGTTCTATTTCTCTTCTTGCCTCTCCTCCTTGAAGAATGTCCTTCTATGAAATCTGGGTTCAGGTACACAGTTTAGCAATTGAACAAGGTCATGAATGCTCTGCCATGAGACAATCTTTCTTCTGAACTCAAATATCAAAAATGGTGAGTTCTTTTTAAGTGGCCTCTGAGGAAATGGCTCCCAAGAGTCTGGAGACTATTGTTCAGGTTCAGGTGTCCAATCCCTAGGTGCACTGAGATCATGAAATCGCTTTTGTAATGAAGTTTCTTTCAAAAAGATAGAACAGCAAGAAGTGCAAAGCTTCACTCACACACTGAGTGTAAAGATTCAGGCATAATGCTGGCCTGCCCCCGTCACCTAGCAGAATGCACTCAGGCAGTACAATGGTTGCCTAGTCAGCACGCAGGTGCAAAGGACCCCTTTTTTTAAAAAGACCCCTGTTCGCTTTCTGGCTCTTCTCTCTTCCTGCTCTCTCTTTCTGCTCTCTTCCTTTCCCTCCTCTCTTTTCCAGCTCTCTTCCTGCTCTCTCTGCTCTCTCTTCTCCGCTCTCTTTTTACAGTCCCCCTGAGGCAGACAGGACTTTTCCTGTCTCCCTCTTCTCTTCTGTCCTCTCTGTCTCTGGGTCTCTCTTTTCTCTTTCCTTCCCCCTCCCTCCCCTTTCTAATAAAACTTCTCACTTAAGCTCTGTCTGCCTGGCTTGTTTGTCCCTCCACCTGGATCACCACCACCGAATCCACACAAGGTCCCCTCAAGTTTTATCATGACACTGAGAGGGGATGAATAGAAAATGAAAGATGGCTGAATTTCTTAATGAAGACAAAGGAGAACCAAGCCAAAGGAGGCAGAGGGCTAACTTCTACAATATCTGCTGCATTAGGGTACACTATCAACCCTTTAGGAATTATTGTTCCACACTCTAGTCATCATCACCATCGTATTCAACGCAAGATTTATATTTCCTACACAACTTACATACAGAAGCCAAAGGTAATTTATACCCTTATTTTAGTGTCTTGTTTTGATTTTCGTCTGTCACATGAGAACTGCTGTAGAACTTGTCTACTTTGAATGGTGAGTTTCAGATTTTAAAGCAGTTTGGATTGGTGTTTGGGAATTAAGATGGCTGAGCCCCTATTGTATATATGTCTGGATGTTCTCTGAGCCTTGGCGTGAGAGCTGGTGTGGTGACGTAGATGTTGCATTTTTGGCTGAGAACTGCACAGACACTTACTCTTAGTGCTCTTATCAATTATGAATCTCTCTATTAACCCCTCACCATTGTACTAGAGGCTTCTTTGATGAAGACTGTGCTATACTCGTGTAAGGGCATAGGGATACATATTTATAGGGCAATTGGTACTATGCCCATTAAGAAAAAAATAATTCTAGTAGATTCACCTCTATGGCTTATGGGACCAAATTTACTAAGTATGAGTTTCCTTGGGTTGAGTGGGTCTTAAATCCAATCAGAAAGTGTTTGTCTACACCTGCAACATTCATGCCATTTTTGTAACCATAGGCATATCTTGGCTAGTCATTGTTGTAGCTCACAGAGTTCACAGTTGGGTAAGAATGTTGATGATTTTCCTTCCTAGCAGCCTACATAGCACCTTCTGGTACTATGAAAGATAGCCACCAGAAAGGAAACTAAAAGACAAGCACCACCTTGATTTCTACATGTCCTGTAATTGGAGTATGTGGAGTTATACAGTCAAGTTCTATTGTACAGCTAGGAGCAATGGCAATAGACTGTACGGTTAGGGTGGTTGTTGGGACACCACTGACTGCCAATTCCAAGAGCAGCATTCTGCATCTGGCACTGAGCTTTTTATTTGGCAACTGACAGCTTCTGGGGTAGTACTGTCCCTCATGTAATGCAACTCCATTTAACAGGCTCCCTTCACAAATGAAACATATAAATCAATGGATTAGTAGATTTCAATATGGCTTTCTCAAACATCCTTATAGCTCAAGAATCCCATTTCAAATATGTGAAAACATATAAGCCATCCATTTGATAACTACTATACAACAGATAAATAAATGTCTTGCACAAAGTTCAATTTCAATCTTTCAACCCCATGTTGAAAAATCCATCTCTCTCTCCTCTCTCTCTCTCTCTCTCTCTCTCTCTCTCTCTCTCTCTCTCTCTCTCTTCTCTCTCTCTCTCTTATCCAAATCAAAAGTTGAAAGGAAAAAAACTGTTCTGGTTGCCCAGCAGAAGATTACATCAAGCTCTCTTCCAAATGGAAGACAGATGATTGCAAACATGACCCAGATGCTAGGAGATGATTCATTACTCTTGTGGTGGAACTTACTGAGGAGAGAAAAGCAGAAACGCAAGCAACTGTAAACTCCTTCTAGTGGAAGGAGAGGCAAGTGGCTTTAGGTTTTACCTCTGTTGAAGACCAGGACAAGGTGTCCCTGTGCAAGTGATCTAGGGAATCTATAATTTGTATATCTCTGTAGATCAAATGAAGGGCAAAATGGGCTTCCTGATCATCTTCCTTGGATACAGGGTACCTGGGGGGAGGAGGGCTGTACTCAATGGTCACATATGATCAGCCTCTTTTCTGCAGAAGTGAGTTGAATATGTAGACAGTATGCTGAAGCAAATATTCATATGATCACTCAAGCAATGCTATTTGCCCTGGAACTTACTTTGTCTAAGCCAAAATGACAATAAGGAAAGCTCTTCTGGTGCCTGCATGCCACAGAGTAGCACCTGTTTCATTCTCTGTGTCTAATGACGTCTTCACAGATGAAAGCACAACATTCAGCTATAAACAATAATCAACCCCAATCTCCCAGGAGCCAAATTATAGGTTTGCAAGGATTTAAAGGGCTGAGAGTACCCTCTTGAAAGTGGTTGTGTAAAACGTTCTCAGGCCAGTGTTTCTGACAACATCCCAGGACTTCTTTGAAAAATTTAAAATAATAAACTAATATTTATTATGAACTTGTGATCTGCCAAATATTTTAAATAGAGTTCAGTTCATCTCTGGAACCAGCATGTGGGTAAATTGTCCCAAATCTACAATTATAGTGTCATGAAGCCCAAATAAAGCTGTTGTATTGCTTGATACTCAATGGGCAATGACAGTAGAACTATGCCCTGAGAGTCTGCTAACAATGATAGTGTAAATTCCTGCATCATACCCTTTGAAATTGTCTTCACTGTGATTTGGATGTAAGACTTTCTGGTTCTTAAATGCCTGTGTGAGTTATTTCATAAGATCTCAGAAACTGATGTTTTTAAATACTTGAAAGAAAATGGGGGTTGTTGTATATATTAGATGCTTTTAAATAAACTCAATATTCAACACTTTCATATGATTAGCACTCATATAAGTGACTCCCATGTAGGGAAAATGGCAAGCAATAAACACAACCCATGGTCTTTAAGTGGGGTATGAACCCAGAATTTCTGTTAGGTATTAACCTTTGCATGTGGAATTCCTCAGTTCTGAGTTCAAGAATCATTTCTGGTAACAGGCCAGGGTGAGTATGGTATATAAAAAAGACTCAAATGTTTACAGATATTCACTTTGTTAACACTTATTAGAATTGGGGATTAGATAAAGCACACTAGAGTGTTTTTTTTTTCAGCAGTTTCCAAAAAGCTACAAGAAAACATAACTAGAGTAATATTGGGTGCCTGTGCATGGACATAGACATAGTTGTAGGTATGCACCATACTAGTTTCTGTGAGGCACACATACTTTGAGGAGTGTGACTATCCTAGGTCTCAAGAACTGACAACTTACCAAAAAGGATGAAATGAACCCAAGGACAGTGGAAGGGATGAGGTATGATATACAGTAAGCCTCTAGGTGCCATTGTCAGTCCCTGTGATCACAAAGTAAATGATCCTGGAGGAGACCTTGTATCAGTGTGGGTCACAGACTCTCCACTACTGAGGACTTTGAATACAGACTTGGGGGGATGGTAACGTGGTGGTCAAATGTGAGTTGCCCTCCACAAACAGCTGGCTTGAGGACACAAACCTGCCTGCCTGCATAACAAGAAAATCACCACAATCTGCAATCCAAGAACTAAGATAGAAGCAGGAGCAAAGACTCAAAACTGAAGGAAGAAATGAACTTAGGGTGCTGGGGAAGCAAAAAGAAACAGAGAAGGCAGCCTCACAGAAGGCCATCGAAGGCCACATTAAAAGCTTACATATCCCTTTAAACGCAGTAGGGCACCTCGAGAAGATTTGAAGTCATGGGATGATATGATCTGATTTATGATTTTTAAAATACCATTCTGGCTACTGCATGGAGAATGGATAGTTGCTAGGTGAGCGAAATGGGAGAAGAGATCATTTAAGGACTATTGGAGTTACTCAGGAAGAAAATGAAATGAGCCTGCCCAGAGTACATGGGGGAGGGGGGGGAGAAGTGGACAGACTGTAGATATATCATCCTGGAAGAGCAGAGAGAACTTGCTGATGGATTGGCTGTAGATACAGAAAGGAAAACTTATGAATTAAAAAAAGACTCAGGCCATTTTTAGCAGGTGAAGAAACAGTCTGCTCCTGCACTAGATTGAGTAGATGAGAGAGTAGAATACTTTGGGTTGAAGTAGCTTGCTTGGCCATAGCATAGAATGCAAGAGATCAGCTAACATCCGTAAAGCACCAGATAAAAGCCATGTTAACTACTGGAAGCTTTGTGAGGTCAACAATATGTTTAAAGGGCTTTAATTTGGGTGTGCACAAATAGATATGTTCAGAAAAGTCCTTGTCAGCAAGAGGAGTACAAATTAGGACAAGGCAGAGCAGGTGGATACGTTTGAGTAATGCCTGGGATAGAATGTAAGACACATAGCAGAGGATAAAGAAAATTGGTCCTATTCAAGAATTTTATACAGTGTGGACTCGACAGACAGATATTTAGGTTATGAAGTAGAAAATGTGGAGGAACAATCAGAAGTTCTGCAGGAAGCATTTGCTAATGGCTCAAGTAACCAGATAGATATCATTCCCATTCACTGGGATAAGACGGCTGCCTCTGAGCTCACAATGCAGTTCAAGTTCCAGATACTCCTCTTTCTTTTTTCTGTGACATTAATAGGGTTATTTGATATACCAGGGGGAACTTATTAACCTTTTACAACCTCATATTTTCAACTTGGAAATATGGATCATCGGTATTTGTAAATGGTTCCTCAGAGGATGAAAGAAATGATATTCACAAAGTCCATGTTAATGTGTGTTATGCACCATGTGGAAGACAAACTTACAGTCCCCAAAGCCATCTATATCCACATCCTTGGACCCCATGACTCTGTTACCCTATACACAAAGGTAATTAAGTCTGCGGGTGGAACTATTTTCCCAATCAGATGACCTTTAGAAGTGAGCATGTCTTGGGCTATCCAATATAGCAATAAATGGCCACATATGTTAAAAAAAAAAAGCAGAAATATACCAGCATATGGACACTACCTAGTATTATTGGCATTGAATATGGAATAAGGAAGGGATGCATCAGAAAATTTTGGTAGTCTCTAAAAACCAACATGGGCAAGAAAACAGATACTCATGACAAGCTGCAAAATGACCCACAGTCTACCTACACTTGACACTCACTGGAGGAGAGCCATCTCAGCCTTTAACACAATCTGTAAGATAATAGGCACTGACTTTGTGGAAGGTTAAAAAAGAAAGCTAGCACTCATTGCAATAAACATTAACAACATTAAAAGTATTATAGGAAGTTAAGTTTGACAAAGAAAGGAGAGAGATGAGAGAAGGGTTGGATGTTTTTGTTGGCTGAGCGCTTTCTGGTGTCGGGATGAGAAAGTGACAGGCATGTTCAGGAAGCAGTAAATAGTGACATGGGCCTTGCTTGGGCCATGGGTGAAGATGACTAAAAACCTGACATATCTGAGATGAACCTACACCCAGTAAGAACGATAGCTAATTTCAGATAATGTGTCCACACAGTCCCTCATCCAACCTGCTGCTACCCCCTTTATTTCCTTTAAGCTGTGATTCCATTTTAAGTAAATGTAAGGAATCCAAAGTGCAATTCTTGAGAGATTCCTCAAGACTCTGCTATCAGGAGTGAAGACCACTAAAAGTGACTCCAATATGTGTGAGGTCTTCTTAAGCTGTCTCACAGCAATAAACAGATGGCCTCTCTTATGAAGATGATGGACGAGGGATAAAAAAAAATTGCTCAGGTTAGACATAGTTTATTGGCAAGAATTGACTGTGTTGCTACTGTGTTCAAAACAAGACAGATTTCTCTGGGAAAGACATTCCTCAATGTCTGTGACATAGGAATGGCTGCCCTGCCCAGCTCTCCTTGCAGATTGTTGAGATCAAAGAGGGAACACGAAGGTAACCAGAAAAGAATGATGCATCTGTTGCCAGCATTCACTAGACCAATGGCTAAAGCAACACCTTAGTCTCTCTTTGCTTTCTCTGCTGTCTGTTTGCAAGTTAAATCACATGCACACATATCATAAAGCAGTCTCTGTATTTCTACCTCTTCCTGTCTCCCCGATGTTTACTATTCCCTTCCCAATCAGCTGCCTACTTTGATCACTGTTTTGCTTTTTTGTTAAACAGATCTCTCAAATTCGCTTATTTGCAGATCAGCTCCATGATCCTAGTTGCTCATGCATAATCTCAAAGCCTGTCAAAGGAAGCCTGGGGGGGAGACTCACCTGGGAAGTATGAACAGCAGCAAGACTGGTGTGTGAAAGCAGAGAGTTTTGCTAGAATAAATGCTCATTTGGGGTTTCATTTTCTGTTCCAGAACCAAGGAAAAAAAAGGCACCAAAGTGGTAAGAGGCAATTTCATTGGTTATATGCCAATGATAATTTCACAATTAATTGAGATGACTGTTCCTAAAATTGTATGTCCAGAGTAAGTTTCAGGGCTTTGATTTTTATTGAGTTCATCTTTCCTTCTCATAGCCCCATTTGGAGGCTTCAGCTGATTATTTGTAAGTAATAAAAAATACCCACTGCTTCTACCATGAAACCGCTCTGTCACACATAAAGGTAGAAATCTTTACAACTATACCATTCCGAAGCCCCAGCTAGATAACATGTTGGCTTATATCCAGAATGATCAAGCATGTAAGTTTAATCATCAAGCTGATGTTTGACATCAATACACTCCTCTGGGATACACACCCACTAGGAGGATTCACCTGCAACACTAATGAAGTCTGGAGCATCCGCAGGCAGGGAAAAAGCCGTCTCTAGGTGGAGTATGCTTATAGTGCAGAGTAAGTATTGTACCAGTTCCATATCTGCCACTGGACTACTTCAACATGTATGTCTCAGCTCTCAGCATCCAAGCAAAGGGTCTGGCAGTAAAAAAAAAAAAAAAAAAAAAAAAAAAAAAAAAAAAAAAAAAAAAAAAAAAAAAAAAAAATCAGCAGAGCCCTTCATGGATGGCGGTTCTCTCATTGTGGTTCATTCTTACCCAATGCATGCACTTCCTGCCTGTCCTCAGCTACTCTTTGACATCTACTATCTACCAACAGTTCCCTGGGATAAAAGAACTCTGTTGGTTTTCTCTCAAACCAAAATAAGATAAAATCTGGTAATAAGGTTTGTGTTTTAATATTTTCCTTTGCTAAGTCCAAGAGAGTTGTACTGGCTTGCAGAGCACAGGCCACCTGAGAGATACTATGTCACCTCCTGGGTCTCCATTTCCCTTTCTTTGTTGTCTATGTGACAAACAAGGCTTCACATCCCAGAGCAGGAATATATGAGGAGATGAGGAGTAAAATTCCTTCCCAGCTTGCATGAAAATAAACCTCATCATGATTAATGGCAGTTCTCACACATAGTTAAAACAATCAACACAAGTGGAACAGCCTACCAGAAAGTTTCAAAATCACACTTTAAAGCCGGGAACTGTCATTTCTACATACAGAATCCTAGAGAAAATCCCAGGAGGTGCTTCTGTTAAATTGGTATATGCTTGGCATCCTTGGTATCTCTTTTTTCTGTCACTCAGGATTCAACCATGCTGGCATGGGCCAATCTGGTAGAGAACTCAGTGTTAGGCCTCAGAATTTAGGTTTGTCAATGAGATATTCAGTATCTTTCGCGCGAGCGCACACACACACAAACACACACACACACACACACACACACACACACACACACACACACACAAATCAGACTGGCTTCTGTCTTCTTCATTTTCTCAGAAGAGCCTCATTTCCATTAGTCTCCCTTGAAAGTTCTAGTTTGTACCTGTCCAGGTAAACACAGTTTCCAGATAGGTAAAATGGTAAACAAGAAATCAGATTAACTACTATTATGATCATATCTTGGGCTGATTTCCTTATCAAGAAACTTCTATACTCATGCACCACAGTTGCCTTTTTGGTAAACTCAACATCTGTAAGCGCAATGAAGTCTATCCTGCTTTGATTGTCTAGGCCATATTAATGCCTTCCTTAATACTCCCATTAGAATGTAGGCCATCACTTCACGATAGTTGCTCGGCCTCTTACATTGATGCTATTCCATGAACTCCTTTCACACAACGATCTTGTGTCATTCACCAGAACACAGGGCCTGCCAGAGCCAATCCATCACAAATGGTAGTGACTAGGAGAAAAAATAGATGAGCTCATGAGAAATTCAAACTCTGAGTGTTGCTATAGGCGGCTAAAGCATCATTGGTGTAAAAAAACTGGTTTCAGAGACCAATTAGAACAAAGGTCTCCTGCCCTTACCACACCTCAAAATTCTCCCAACATGACAAAGGGCAGGCAAGAGCAAGTAATGAAGGAGAGAGACAGAGAGAGAGAGAGAGAGAGAGAGAGAGAGAGAGAGAGAGAGAGAGAGAGAGAGATTCTACAGATTCACTCCTTATAGTGGTTTGAAAAATCATAGGAGCATAAATCCAAGATGAGTTTGTCTTAAAATAGTTAAAGAAATCATAAATCAAGAAAGAGAAATGAGTTGAAGACAACAATGCAGCTGATCTGATTATCAGATATAGGTCACATAAACCCTTAATGTGGACAGTGAATATTTTGCGCAACCAAGAAGTGGGGGACAATATAAAGCAAGTGGGGTCAACAGAGAACTGACTGCATGATTGGCTCATACATTCTAAATTTCTTGAGAACTCAACATACAACATACAGCATCATCATTGCCCAGCTGCATACAGTGAATAAACCATCTAACAGAGAAGCTCTGCATCCATGCACATTCGCCCAGCTCACTGAGCCCTACATGTCTGTCTTACAAGGGGAGAGCTGAGTGACTTTAGACCCTGAAGTCCTTTCTTCCATATCAAGCTCCTATTACAGGTAACAAAACAGCTGCATTTTAATTCTACAAAGAAAATGTATTGCTTTCCAGTACTGCACACAGAGAAGAGCAGAAGAGCATAGAACACTATGTGACTAACAATCTTGAATTATAAATGTGGACAACACCACAGGCTTTTGGACCAGGCCATGCTTTCCTGCTCCCACTATCTCTTAGTAAAAGTGTGGGCCCATTTTCCTTAGCTGTAGCTCTTGTTTAATTTCCTCTTCTACAAAAGGGAGGTGATTGTCCATACTTTTCCATTTTGGCATCAGTCTATGTATCTAAAAGCTCTCTACAAGTTTCCTGTGATTAGGACATCTTGATATAAAGATAAAATTGTTTTTGCTATGGAAAAAAAGAAGAGGAAGAAAAGAATCAGAAAAAAATGAAACAGAAATTGGGATACCATTGATTCCCCAAAGGTGGCAGGAATTAAGGTAAAAGGAGATGAAAACAGGAAGAGTGGGAAGAAACTAGTGAAGCATCATTTGGCAGATAGTTTTTATATAGACTATATCAAAACTGAGAAGTGAGAAGGATTATCTCGCTTGTGTAGAGTGAGAAACTAATACTCACCAGCTATAGATTAAGAATGTAGGGGTGACCTCACCCTCCCTGGGAAGCAGAACTGATATGTGTTAAGGTAGGGTATTAGTTGACGGGGTGGTAGGGGAGGAGAGGAGGGAGTGGGAACTGGGATTGACATGTAAAACAATCTTGTTTCTAATTCAAATAAAAAATAAAAAAGAATGTAGGGTCACAGTGTTTCTTAGAAAAGGGGGAACTAGAATGCATGTCATCTGGTTCAAAAGTCTGGTTTCATGAGAGGGGATGTAGACTATAGGATAGGACTCTCTACTTAGGCTGGCAATTTTATCTCTGCACCTGTTATTTGGAGAAAAAAATTATCTTCTGCCTCAGCCTGGGTAGGCATAAATATGACTCAAAGCTAATCTATTTATGTAGATTCAGACCAGTGCCCTATCAGCTCAGCCACACATTATGTGTACATATATCTATGTACATAATAAGGGTCTTGTTGGGCCAGCAAAATGGATCCATTGGTAAAGGCATTTACTGACAAATCTGACAGAGTTCGATTCCTAGGACCAAAGTAGAAGAAAATAGATTCCAGATTCTCACAAGTTGTCAGTTGTCCCCTGACCTTCCAACACACACACTGTGGTTAATACACACACACACACACACACACACACACACACACACACACACACACACACACACCACACCAGAGAGAGAGAGAGAGAGAGAGAGAGAGAGAGAGAGAGAGAGAGAGAGAGAGATCTCCCAAATAAACAAATACAACAAAATATGATACAGGTCTTTTCTGGTAGAGGAGGCAAAAATTTCAAGCCAACAGTAGAGTTTTATGGAGCTCTGGGGTGAGTGGCAGTGCCAAGAGTCAGATGAAACCACAAGAGAATGGGATCCAGTTCTTGGACTGTGCAATCTGTGTAAGACACAAGTCTAACTTTTTCCCTTAGGCTTTAGCAGGTGTCAGTTCTTCTCAGAACCCTCTCCTGCTTTTCCCATCTGAAAGTGATAACCATATACCATGTATCGTGTGGAGTTACCATCTTGTTCTCTCCTGGTTGTACAAAATTCTGTCTCTCTGAAATATCCCATGGGTAATAAGATTAATTGCATGCTTGGTACAGGCAGTAGTGGATAGCTGTTTATAACTTCCAAGCACTGAATCTTTCCTCTCATTTGAGTCTCTTAACTCAAGGGTCAAATAGGACAGGGATAGACAATTTCATAAGTAAGGATGATCAGCTCCAAAAGTTTGACAAAAGTAAGCAGACAGAGAAGCCTGCCTCCAAGTTCTAGACCACTAAAGGGCGACAGGCTTCTATCTTAGAGGGACCCAACCAAAAGGACATACTCTGCCTACACTTCAGTCCCTACATGACTCCTGTGCTTCAAAGTTCCTTGCTAGTTCACTGTCATGTTTGATAGTTTCCCAATATAAAAAGCTTCAGGAACTACTTAAATTGAAATGACCACCTTTTCTTTAAAATAACCTTTTGTTTAAAAGCTGGTAACACTGAGAGCAGGATAAATTAGTCTTCCCCTTGCTTGAGTGATGGCAAATGGTCAGCCTTGGAAACAGGTATTATACAGCCTGAGCAGGGTCTCTTTATGCACACACACACACACACACACACACACACACACACACACACACACACACACACACACAAACACCTACCTGTATGGCTATAACATTTAAAGAGAGTATGGATGTGTGTGTGTGTGTGTGTGTGTGTGTGTGTGTGTGTGTGTGTGTGTATGTGTGTGGGTATGTGTATAAGAGGATATAACCTTTAAAGAGAGTAGATACACAGGAGGGTTTGGAAGGTGAAATGATATATTAATCTCAAAATAATTTTGAAAACCAAATACACATCAATTTCTAATAAAGTACATAGTTGCAGTAAATTCATCATTAATATGCATTTAGGATACCTGCTACCTTATAACTAGCCAGTAGCCACAAACAAATGGCAACATGGGTGCTGAGCCTTTATAAACTAGAAGATCAGAACTAGTTAACTGCTACAAGGCTGTTAAAATATTCTGAGGCCCTGATCCATCATCATTTCATGATCACAGTGGGGAATATTTAAGTGTGTCATGTGTTCAGACCTAACCTGTTTCCCATAAGCCTGGGGTAGCAGTTACCTGCCAACAAGTCATGGGAATGCTTGTGCTGCTGTAAAGTCCACATGACTGCAGCCTGGTATGCTTCTTAGAAGCCAACTAATCTCATTATCCTTGGTCTCACAGAACAATGACTTGCCCAGGTCATAAAGTAACTTCATGAAGAAACTCAGACTGGAGTTGTGGAGTCAACAGTCTGGGTCTAAGTCCTTTTCTATTCAATTTTGAAAACTTACAGTTGAATTCATTTGAAACCAATGCAATTATAGCTTAACTCATTTTAAAAGTTAAAAAACCCACAGTGGAATCCTTAATTTGTTTTCTGTAAAAATCCTTAGAACCTTGAGAGCTTGTTTGGAGGTTCTAGCAGGGGAGTGGAGCCACTCCTATACCCTTGACCAAAGACCCAGTCCTGCTCTACTCAGGGAATGTTGACCTTTCAATCGAGCTCGCAGCTCCTGGAGGGTGGCACATGGAGTGGTGATGGAGGAAGGGGACACCGGTCTAGCCAGCCAAATCACCCAATCAACCCTGGTGATCAGTGGGGAGACAGATCGCCCTCACATCGAGCCAAGGATTACCAGCCTACAATCCTCTTCACCAAAGAAACTAGGAAACAATAAAGACTCTAAGGGAAAAATGTATGGACCCCAAAGAATGGGAAGGGGCAGGAACTCCTGAGCTAATTGGGAGCATGACAGTAGGGGAGAGGAAGCTACAAGAATGAGAGGAAGAGAAGAGGAGGGGAGAGGAGGAAATGGAGGAGCAGAAATATTGAGTTGGGGAAGAATAGAGGAGAGCAGGATGAGAAATACCATATCAGAGGGAGCCATTATAGGTCTGAGGAGAGATCTGGCACTAGGGAGATTTCCAGATATCTACAAGGATGACACAAACTGACAATCCAGGCAATGATGGAGAGGATAACCTAAATGACCTTCCCCTTTAATGATGACTACTTTTTATGCCTTCATCAAGTGGCTGATGGAAGCAGAGGCAGACACCAACAGATATACACCGAACTGAACTCTGGAATCTAGTTGCAGAGAGGGAGGAAAGAAGATCAAAGGGGTGGGAACCAGGATGGTGAACCCCACAGAAACAGCTGGCCTGAATAAGGGGGAGCACATGGACCCCAGACTGCTGTCTGGGAGGCCAGCACAGGACTGATCCAGACCCCTGAACATGGATGTCAATTAGGTGGCCTATATACTCTAGGGGGCCCTTGGTAGTTGATTAGGTTTTTTCCCCTGGTGTAGGAAGGGACTTTAAGAGCCCATCCCGAGTGAAGGGATGCACTCTTGACCTCTACACATGAGGGAGGGCCTAGGCCCAACCCAGGATCATGTGGTGGACTTTGGGGAGCTACTGTCTAGGGCCCTACCCTGCCTGGGGAGTGAAGGGTGGATGCGGTGGGGGCAGGTGGGAGTTGGGGGGAGGGTTGGGGAGAGTGGAGGGAGAGGGAGAAAGGATTGACATGTGAAGCAAGCTTGTTCCTAATTTGAACTAATAAAAAAAAAGAAAAAAATCCTTAGAACCCAGGTTAAGTACAGAATAGGAGACATTGAATAGATAGATGTCTTCGGGGTTTGAGGAAAGATGTTCTGAACATCACTCATAACATTTGTTTTTAAATTATGAATAAAATGCAAATAAGAGACAGCTTCTAGGATGTAACATTGGTTAACAATTGTTAGAGTAAAAGAGATCTGTCCAGAAGATTAACAAACAGGAAACATTACAGAAAATACAGACTTAGGAATTTGAAGATGAGGATGGAGCCACAAGAGGAGATGAACGGTGACAATCAAAGCCAGGAGTGACAGGAATCAAGCAGCCTGCAGCTTGTGTACATTCACGTGAGTTCAAGGGTAATCTGGGGTCCTAGCACTTCTTAGGGTCTGCTTTGGTCTTGGTGCTTTTTGAGTTGCCTACTTAAATACTTACCCCATGTCATGTTTCTGCCTTTTGAGAGTTAGACAATGCTAGTGCAACCAGTCACTTTGTAAAAAGTAAGCAAGTTTGAGAAGTAACACACTTTCTGTGTGACAACAACAATCCATCAGCCAGGAGAGCCAACAGACATTGTGACCATGTCACAGGGTACTACTTATTGTTGGGGTTTGATTGGGAAATCACT
Organism: Cricetulus griseus; assembly: GCF_003668045.3. NCBI lineage: Eukaryota > Metazoa > Chordata > Mammalia > Rodentia > Cricetidae > Cricetulus > Cricetulus griseus. Next base: position 23,777,428 of record NC_048600.1, on the reverse strand, counting down.
TGACTTACAAAAGTGCTCAACTTTTTGACATTGTGATAGTACACTCTTGAACACCTACAAGTTCATGTTTAAAACCTGCCTGACAGAGTTACAGCAACAAGTATCTAATTACACTTGAAGAACGTTTGTAATGTTGTGTTGGGATGCATTCCTAACATATAGCACTTGGGTTGCAGGTTGAACAGGCCTGTGGGTTCAACGCCCCCCTCTTGCACGGTCCCACACCTAAGTCTTACGTATTTGAGCTTAAAGGTGTGACATAATTCGGAAGAAATTATTAGTCATTCTTGTATAACAATTTCCTATTATTAGAAACAATGCATCCTGGAGGGAGTCTCCTTTAAGATCCAGAAAATCAACACACACACACACACACACACACACACCTTGGGAGAGAGGTTTCTCAGACTTAGAAGCCCTCTATGCCAGATCCACATGGTCTTATAAGCAGTAAATTTTGAAGAGGAGACTCTGACTAACTGATGAGTCTCACAGAAGTCAAGCAGGGGGTTGGGGATGTAGGTTTTAGAGTAATCACCCATGCTGCAATGAGCTTTCTGCTGTTGCAGCCACCATTGAGCCATCTGTCCTTGTAACTCCTCACGCATGCTCTGAGAGCAAGCCTAGTCAACTCATTGCTTCACAGTTGGAATCATTACTTTGGTTTGTTTTTCAGTCCTGTCTCTGAAATGAACAGGCATTTGTTCCTGTGCCTCAGGAAAAGTCACACAGCAGCCAGCTTTTAGATGCTTATAATGTGAACTTTGAGATCCAAAGACACCCCAAGACACTGAGTAATAGACATATTTGTTTCATAGGAAAATCTCAGACAAACGCAATCTGAAGCATATAAAACTAGTTTCCATTCCATTCTAAACATTTTCTACAGTAATGGGCTTTGGGCAAGATTCTGAATGCTCTGAACCTCAGCAGAAGGGGTCATTTCTAAAGTGTCCAGTTTTTGTCACACATTGTATACCATCTGCAGAGAATATAGGCATCCCAGGAAACATCTGTCCCCACCACCCACCTCCAGAGTGCCTACTGTATAAAGATCCTGGGAATAATTTGTGTAGGCTCAAAGAGTTCATTCCCCATTTGGTCTGGTTCATTTTCCCAGATCCAGCTGATTCATCCTGAATGTTGCTGTATTGGTAACACATTGCTTTATATTATTATGCAAATGTGCATGCTTTTTGCAAACTGACAGTAATTGCCAGGCTGAAAATTCACTGCAGTGGTCATATTTCCCTGGAGCACTCCTTATGAGGGGGCTGGATAGTGACCTTTTCATTTGTCTGAGCAAATACGAAAGAAAATTATTGACTTTGTTTTTTAAATATTTACTTGCTTCCCTGTCAGAATAATTTACATCAATAAGCGTATCAGGTGCTTGTATTCATGGCATGCATTGGAATTTCACCCTTCCTACTACTCAAGGCTATTTTCGTTCTAGGACTCCAGCTGTTTAAGCTCCTCTGCCACCAGGAAATGAAATTTGTATTTAAGATGTTACAGTCTGCAGGCTCTATGCTGAGGAATGAGCCTTGTTAACATCACTATCGGAAGGAAACCCCAAATGCACATTAGCTTCCCACAATTCTGTTGAGACTTGGGTTTGATCTGCCTTTGTTTTCAGTGCTCTGATAACTTTTAAATAAACTTCCCTTCTTGTACATGATAGCACCCCTGTGCACCCCATCAATAAGCTGGAAATACATGTAGCAAGGGTTATTAATCAATTGAGCCTGCTGTGATTAGATAATTAATAAAGGAAACGTACTTGACAAAGGGATAGATTTTAAATTTTTAATGCCTTATCATGAATTAGTGAGTAGAATTTTAATGGGCGCTTCAGCTCCTAAAACACTGTTCAATTTGGCGAGGAAGAAAGGCAGCTTCTCTGTGCTTTCTGGGTAGTGAAGAGAGTAGGAAAGTTCTGGCTCAATCCAAGGGGTAGTGTTCTCAGTAATAAGCTACACTGGTCCTTCTGACAACTGGGCCTCGCTTCACTGTCTGCACATGCAGGGGTAATCAGTAGTGGCCAATACCCTTGGATACTTAATCTTTTTTCTTGGTATACACTGGTGAGAATCCAATTGAAGATCTTGCTATACTGGACAAACATTTTACCACTGAACTCCACCCTCAGCCCCACAAATCACTTGGTATTATGTACTATTAACACTCTACTCCCAGTCAACCAAACCACGGAAGAGGGAAAATATCAAGATTCTTACCAAATCCTGTTTCTCAAGAGAAACGCTGGAGAATATCTCTTTTGAACTGTTTAAAAATTTCTCAAAGCCTCAAGGGTAAAAAATAATTATTTAAATACAAGATAATTGAGTTTATTGGAAACATAATAGTTTCACACAAAGTTTTTTGCGTTTTTCCGGGGCTCCCGATTAAACTAGGCCAGCTAGCCCGAGAGCTGAAGGAGTCTGCCCTCCTCTACCACTCTAACTGTGCCATTACAAGTATTCACTGTCACACTTTGTTTCATGAATTCTCAGGGTCAAACTTGGTCCTTAACCTTGAGAAGCAAGTGCTTTGACAACTGAGCCCTCTCCCTAGACCCCTGGCTAGAGAGCTATTCAACATCACTAAAACACTGCAATTCCTTGAATCTTCATAATACTTAAAGATACACAAGATCACCTTTTGTTCTAAAATTCTATGGGACTATACAATGAAAGACTGTCCAAACCCATAATTGGATATTTTTAAAAATTATACACCCTCTTAAGATGGATTTGCCTAACAGAGCTTTCTGTTTGCTAATGGTTGGTAGTGTCAGTTTTAGAATTGAAGGCTGGCTCATATATTTCCCAGTTTAGTCTCATGATTAATTTCATGATAGAAGAACCTAGAATTTTATTGGGTTACACTCTGAAGACTCTTCTCTTACACCTTGAAGCTTTATATTTTTTTATAATTGTGATTTACAGAGTGATACTTGAATAGTCTGCTTATTTCAACTGTTCTGTTAATGTGTTGTTGATGGGGAAATACAACATACTAACAGACTATGAAGCTTTATGTGTTTTGTGCACAGTAGAAATGACAAAAGCACACCATTAATTACATTACAGATACATTTTATTCTGCTGCCTCTGAGAGATGCAGCTTAAAGTGACTTTGCTTCTCCTGTTGTTTGTGGTCACTGCCAGGCATACATGGCATAGGCACCTGAAAGTATCATGTGATCTTAAGAAGTTTGAAGTAATCAGACCTCATAAAAATTAGTTACAATAACTGGCAGCTTTGAGATTGATTATTAAAAAGAATGCATAATAGTGTGATATAATTTATTCAGACCAAGCAGGTTACATTTGGGAATATATGTGTATCTACATATGCATTTGTAGCAACAATTAAAAGAAAGAGACCATGAATTTGAAAGATAGCAAGGAGGAGGGTCAATGGGATGGTTTGGATGGAAGAAGAAAGCAGAGAAATGATGTAATTATAGTCTCAAAAGTAACAGAAAAATATCACTTCTTCAAAAATGAACTAAACTTTACAAATATCACATGAAGTGTTTGGAAATGGAAAATGGCAGTCAGTTTCTTTTTTCCTTCAATTCCTAAATAACAGATTTGTCAAATGCAAAGGGAAACACATTCCTCTATATTTATAGAAAAATGGAGGCTATTTCAGGAACAATTAAATCATTAAATCAAATGAGGCAAAATAAAGCAGAATATAAATGAATCCCATTTTAGATAAATATAACAGAAAATCCATGCCACATGGATTCACTCAATGTAGTAACTGGGATATTTCTTCTAACCTAGAATAGATTAGAGTGCCCCAGATGAATGACTTAAAATAACAAAGTTATTAAAAAATAACTTAACTATTATGTTTCACTTGTTTTTACTCCGAAATACTAAATTGTTCATTCACTGTGTAGAGTTTTCCAAGTTTTGAAAACATGTGATAGCATCACAGAATGTTAGGACAGATAGTAGAAATGATTAAAGACTCAGACATTACCAGTGACTGGTAATTTGATTGACTTATCACTGGTGAGATGGAATCATGAACTTACTTTTCCTTTCATGTCCAAGTAGGATATTTACTGACTTCCCTCATGCTCTGGGAATATACGTGGCACAAGGTTTACAATAACTAGCTCCTGCCTCAGGGAGCAGGTGGGTCATTATACTGAAAAGAAATGCTTCTGGTGGGAAGGAAAAATGTGGCTTCCTTTGAAGACACAGTCCAGAAACTTGTATCCTAAGTAGAACATCTGGAGTACTTATGTGAAGGAGTTTGTCTAAAACCTGGCTTTCAGGATGGATTCACTCTGCAATAGACCACCAGGAACAAAGGGTGTTTTTGCAGAGTTATATAGTCTCATAAATAAAATAATGTTTAAAAAACACAGGAGGAGATCTCAAGATCACTATTATTGGTGTTTGAGGTTAATTACTTTAAAGAGGTGGGGTGGGAGACACAAACTGGAAATTTCAGCGGTTACCAGGAGTTGAATAAGAGAAAAGAAAAATGCCATTCATGCTTTCTGACTTAGAGGGCAGAAGGCCAGCATACTCAATGATGGAGGACCAGATGTAGGAAGGGAATCTTCAGTGAGACTGTGAGCTTGCCCCAAGTGCCAAGACCTTAGGATTTTGTTCTGTTTGTGGAGAAGGGAAGTGAAATTTAGAGTTATAGTTTCTGAATTAGAGCTCAGAAAGTAAAAGGCATAGAACAGAGGGTCTGTAATCAATGTATCAAGGGAGGGCCTTCTGGGGCCTGTAAGTGCACTCCTCACTAACGGGGTAGTTATTCTGCCCATTGTTTATCATGCTGTCCAATATATCACATTTCCTTTCAACCTTATGGCTTCAGTCTTTCCTCATAACATAAAATAGAAATTTTCTACTTATCACAAGGGGGGTCTTCAGCCTTGTCTGGAGAACTGAGATTCCTATCACCTATATCCAATGCTATGACCAAGAAATGAAGAGGCAAGTTGTAGAGGAGATTAGTGACAGTTAGCCATCCTATTTGTAACAAAGTGTGGCATAAAGTTGACATTCCTGCATTTGAAGAGGGTCTCCAGATGTGAGAGGTGTTTGCTGTATGAATTAGAAAGGATTTCATCAGCTGTGGATCGTACTATTCTCATTAGAGAAAGCTGACATGAATATCCATTATGTCTCTGATGGCATCTGGGACATCAAAGGTCACTTTTTGTTCCCCATCTCCCTTCCTCAAAGCCTCTATCCACAAGCCACTCCAGAAAGTAAAGAAAATGCACAAAATCTCAGAGAGGACCTTGGCCAGGATTTTGCTATCATTTGGCATGCTCAAAACAGTGAATGGGAGGAAAGCATGGTCCAAGATTCAAAAAGCTGTGTGTGCCTCCAATAGCAGGAACCACAAACAAAATATTTCCTAAGGCTAATCCCTGCTTCTTCATTAACATACTGGGACAATTATCCATTTGAGAAAAGAAATAAAAAGAACAGTAGTTATACCATGAAGTGTGAGGGTAAGATTAATGAAGATTCTAACATTGCCCATTAGATAGAACTACTTTCTACACAAAGCCCAGTTGCAATGGCAAAGGGGCAATATAAAATACACAATAAATGTAAGAGAAGAAACTTGTAAAAATTAAAGTAGAGAAATGAAGCCAAAGGCTTTTTATATTATTAAAAGTATAACTAATACTAAGGTTCTAGCTATTGCAGGCACTGCACCATAACCTCCATTGCCTTCGGTAAACCTACTCACCTTTGGAAAATGTCAGTCATATCCTCTGTTGTAGCCACTTTGAGGATTAAAAACCTAAGAGCAGCCCCTTTGGACTGAAGCCTATGTACTAAAGTATATGGCATTGGTGTGGGAATAACAAGAATCCAGAATCCAAAGAAAAGGGACTTGTGAAGCAGGCTCACTGTGCACAGGTTCCCACTGGAGGCTTATTGGTTACTTCTCTCATTTCTGTGACACAATACCTAAAGGGAAGCAACTTAAGGGAGTAAGGATTTGACTGACAGCTTAAGTCACACAGTGCTCCAGGTGAGACCATCATGGTAGCCACAAGTTGAGGTAGCTAGTCACATGCTGACCACATTCAGGAAGGATAGAGAGTGAGAGAGCAAACTCACTACTTGTGCTCAGTTCCTGTGCCTTCTTCATTCAGTCTGCAGCCCTAGTCCAAGGGATGCTGCTGCAGACACAGGTTGGGTGTTCTTTACTGTTAACCCTTTCTGGAAACACCCTTAAAGACACACAGACTCCCAGGTCAATTGCCATGGAGATTCTAGGTCCTATAAAGCAGTAATGAAGATTAGGATCACATCAATCACCTGTATCTTCTTCTACAGTTTTGGCACTTGCCTGCCTCTAGAGAGTAGAGACACAGATTATATGAGGTAGGTTCATTACTACAGTGAAGAGACTGTACAGATCTAGGAATCAGGATGAGTGTGTCTGTTGCGGTTCAGAAAATCATGCCAGGAAAGATATACTTACTCTCTTCTGCTTAAAACTATAGATGAGAAATCTAAAAAACAAAAAAGAAAAAGAAAGCCTGCCTTCAGTTCACATCACAAGGGAACTTGACACACAGAAATAAAGCATCAAGGGACATCCATTTCCAGAAAGGACTAAGACAGGCGCTTAGTGCTTGCAGCTGGTTCCTCTTCTTGGAAAACACATTCCAAACACTCTGCATGATCTACAGTTTTCCTTGAGAACTACAAGTGAGAAGGAGAAGCAGAAACTAGGTTCAACCATTGCCACCCACAGAACGACAGCATCCAGATTACTGGAAAACTCTTAAATCTTCCAAGGAAGACCTGGTGGTGTCACGTGCAATAGGAGGCTTAGCTGAGCCATTTCCACATCCGAGAACAAAACTGTAAGAAGCAAGGGACAGCTTTCAAAGTCAACTGGGATGAGAAAAATGCAATAGAGGTCCACAGTTGGGGGTGCCATAAATTTGAATGGTACTGAGCCATGCAGTATGGAGAGAAGTGGGGTCATTTCAACTACTTGATTAGACAACTAATTATAATTAGTAATGCTGTATGGTTTAGCTAATATGATTAAGGAAGATGTGTGATGCTGTCAAATATACCTGCAACAGTAAAATGATGTCTATGGTATTGGAATGTCAGGAGAATATTTCACTTGGAAATGTAGGTGTGATGGCTTCTTTAACATACATCCAGTCTGCCCCTGGCTTTCCTGAACATGAATTTCTATCTTTCTCCTAGTGGAGAAATTTCCTAGTTCTGGAGTTTAAATTACCCATCTGTTAATTCTGGCTTGGTGTTTGCAAACAGTAGAATCCACAAGCAAGGTATTGATCCTCCGTCATCATGAGTCACCTCTCAGGTAGGCTTCTGTGGGGATGAAATGGGAGCATGTGTACAAGCCACAAGCAGGACTGCCTCACCTGACACTTTCCCTGTGATTAACAGATTTTAGTACCTCCAGGTATCTTCAGCAATTTTCTACTGCATCAGACATATTTGCACATTGTCCCTACCTCTGCTGACAACATTAAAATCTCAGCTAGTGTGTGTTCAGAATCATGAGGCAAACACCCTGACTTTCTGATACTGTCAGTGTTCCATGGAGTAACCATGATCAAAACAAGCAAAAGAAGGTCCACAACCAAGCGGTCAAATGAGGAAAGTAGAAGGAGAGGAAAGGAAAAGTAAATAGAATCTTCATTGGAAGATACAAAATGTTTCAGAATTCAAAGCATCATTAGCACTAGCAAGGATCAAAAATCAAAAAGGCTGGGACAGTGGTTCAACTTGCAAAGTGCTTGCTCAACAAGTGTGAGGACCTGGATTTGATGCTCAGGACACAAATAAAATGCATGGCATGTACCTGCCTGCAACCCCAGGGCTGGGAATGTGAAAACCAGGATGATCTCTAGGGCTCTCTGGCCAGTCAGTCTACCTGAATCTACAAGCTCCAGGCTCCGTAAGAAGTCCTATCTGAGAAAGGTAACTGGACATGGAACTATCCATTGGAGCCTGACGGGCTGTTCCAAACCCATGGCCATACTAGTAATACTGAATAGACTTAATGGGCCTCAAAAATTAAAAAAGAAAGAAGGAAGGAAGAGAGAAAGAAAGAAAGAAAGAAAGAAAGAAAGAAAGAAAGAAAGAAAAGAAGGAAAGAAAGAGAGGCATGTATGAAACTGTCAAAGAATACATTCTACAAAACATATTTAAAATTTAGGTAGACAGCAATTGGAAAAGACTTGTGATGTCAATCCCTGAACTGCATAATCAGGTACTCACACATTCACATGCACCTTTCCCCTACATATGAGTGCACGAGCACACACACACACACACACACACACACACACACACACACACACACACACAGAGAGAGAGAGAGAGAGAGAGAGAGAGAGAGAACAAGATGTCATAAGTGGAAAACACCACACCTGCCTTTACTGAATCGGTTTTAATCAAAATGCCACCAGAATAAAAATATTGTTTAAAATTAGTGTCAGATTATTTACATAGGCTTCTATGAAACCCAAAGAATTTAATGCTTCCTCCTGTGTCCCGCACCCACAATATTTCATTATATTAATGCAAATATTCTAAAATAAAAACAAATCTGAAATACTTCTGATGGAAACATCTTGAATAAAATGTACTTGACATGTATTAAAACAGGTAGACAGCTGAACATTATGAGAAAATGTGAGCCAGTGGTGATATGGATTCTCCCTCTCAGTTAGGGAACAGTTTCCAAGGTTCATGTTTTATCTGTTGTCACTAACAACTTATTCCCTACAATATCTGTCAATTAATAGTCAATATTATGTATGCACTTCATTAAGCTAAAGCCTTACTTCCCATTGAAATAAATGCAATAACTACAATCCTTGACAAGAACTTCAGCCCATTGTCTACTGTGTATTCGTGGGTAAGTATAAAGAACAAAGACAGCTGCTAACAATGTTTATCTATAATGTTTCAACAGCAACAGATACACAGACAACAAGTTCAAACAGAGATGAAATGTGTCACTGCTTGCCCTGAACTTTACACCTCTAATTTACCACCTCCCAGTGACCCTTCGAACACAGATAAATATTTCTCTCTGATTGAAAGCTAATTTATTTTGAACTCATCTAGATGATACCAAAACAACACTATCTCCATTTTCACTTCAAACTATTTGCTTAAAACTCAAATCTAAGACAGCAGTTTTTAAGGTAAGCTGGTGTGGACAGCATAGAGGAGCAAACAGTCCTAAGTGAGAATTCCAGGTCTATGGATGTTAATTAGACAGAGTAAATATTAGACAGAAAGTAGATGGTTTATAACCAATAACATATGACTCACTGAGCATGGTGCCCAGCGGGTTCTAAGCTCCCTGTAAAACAGTATCAATTGTCCCACCAGCAAAATGATATCTTACAGAAAGAGCGGTCTGATAAATGTTGCCTCAAACAGAAATAATAGCAACAAGTCAACAAGTCAAATACTAACACAGTGGTTAGATGCGAGCTGCGAGCTGTGAGCTACCAGAGTCAAGGCTGTTTGTATATTTTGTTTCATTCTGTATCTCCGGGACTAGAACATTCCTGACCCAGCAAAAGGGTTTAATAAACACTGAATTGGCTAATGAAGAATTCTGGGAAATTGAAATTGCTTTCAAACAGCTCCCTTCAGAAATACCAAGATGCCTTTTTTCTTCCCGAGAGTCACACCTGCAGCCTGAGCTATTTGCATGAGAAAGAATGCCCTGCTTGGTGAGAGCACTATAGTCAAGGATCCTAAATGTCCCTTCAATCACTAAAATGTAAACTATTTTTGTCTTTTTGAAAGAAAGCGAAGTCAGCACTACTGGGACCAAAGAGTACCAGTACTAAATATCAGGCTCCAGGTTCCTCCTGCTTTCACCAGCTGTGAAGCCATGAGGTCACAGGAATAACCAACAACTAACACACCTCAAGCTTTTCAGTAGCTGTGGGAAACCAGAGACATAGTCAACAGGAAGGGAAATAAAGTAAAGAAGTGGTATGTGTATTTTTCTCTTCCATAGTAACGAGAAATCACTTTTGTTTTGCCCACACACTACAATGTGCCTTAAAAGATCGAATCAAAGCACTTGAAAACAGTCGCCATACAAAATAGCCGATAACATTTTTATGCACCTAGGATCGGATTGAGACACTGTGTTTCAGTAATTGTTGCAGCTTGGGTAAAAGAATGTGAAAAAAAAAAAAAAAAAAGACACTGAAAATGAGGTTGAAACACCAGCTACTAATAAAGCAGCAGCTTGAAATAGAAGACAGGAAGGAAGTGGCCAAGGGTTTAAAATGTGTTCTAATTCAGAATGCCTCTCTGGGATGTCATTTTCAAGTGGAAGCAATGCAGAAGCTACTGGTTTTTGTACTGGAGCCCCCAAATTTATACATACCAAAGAAAAAAATCCTCATGCTTAATGTTTAGCTTGTAGAGAAGAAAAACAAAACGGTGATGTGATGGGGAGGAGAGGTTCAGTTTTAATTCCATTCTTTCTGTGAAGGGAAAAAGAAGATAAACACAAGCTAGTCTTGGCTAATCATTTGTTCTGAGCAAACAGAAATGAATGTTTCAAAGAGTTCAAAGCATCTTGTTTGATCAAAAGGAAAAACATACTGAAACACATACACACACACACACACACACACACACACACACACACACACACACACACAATTCATATAACAACACAAATGCTCAGCAGATCAACAGGTGGAACCGTCCTCCTACTATCCCCCTCTGTGTACCGAGTGACCCATCAAGGTCAACTGGTCCAAGGAATGCACCAAAAGTGTAACAAATGCTCCCCAGGACTGGTATTTTCTTTTCAGAAGAAAAGCAGAAAACAAAGTTAGACAGCTGGATCAGAAGCCCATATTGGAGCAAAAGGCCCAGAAACAGTAGAGTCCAATAAAGGTGCACACAGACTCAGCTGAATAGAAGAGGAAAGGCTGCCAGCTATGCACTAGGACACAAAAACACAGTTCTCCACTGCAGGCTGTTTGTTAGAATGTCCTATAATAAACTGCAATGATCGCAATAAGAAATAGGTAGAAGACAATAACCTATTTAAAAAAACATACCTCAGTGATATTGATGACTTTAATACACAGTGCTTCCATTTTCTGTTTAAGAAACTCCCACCTGCTTAGACCATTTATTAATCTGGTGGTCCAATTGTTCACCACAAAATCTCCAGGTCTTTAAGAGCTGATTAGACTGTTATTACTTCAAACGAGGATTGTTATCGATAAAGAGCACAAAAAGACAAACATGATATGTACTCACAAACATGTGGATTTTAGACATAGAGTAAAGGATTTCCAGCCTACAATCCACACTGCTAGAGAAGCTAGTAAACAAGGAGGACCTAAGAGAGACATACATGGTCCCCTGGAGAAGGGGAAAGGGACAAGATCTCCTGAGCAAATTGGAAGCACGGGAGGAGGGGGGAAGGGGGCTAGGAGAATGAGAAATGGAGAAGAGGAGGGGTGAGGAAGGCATGAGGGAGCAGAAAGTTTGAGTTGGGGAGCGAATAGAAGAAAACAAGAAAGGAGATACCATAATAGAGGGAGACATTTTAGGTTTACAGAGAAAGAAATCAGGCACTAGGGAAATGTCTGGAGATCAACAAAGATGACACCAGCTAACAATCTAAGCAACAGAGGAGAGGCTACCTTAAATGCTCCCCCCTGATAATGAGATTGATGACTGACTTATATGCCATCCTATAGCCTTCATCCAGCAGCTGGTGGAAGTAGAAGCAGACACCCACAACTAATCACTGAACTGAACTGCAATCAATTTGCAAAGAAGGATGAGTGATGAGCAAAGGGGTCCAGACCAGGCTGGTGGAACCCACAGAAACAGCTGACCTGAAAAACAGGGAGCTTTTGGTCCCCAGACTGATAGCTGGGATACCAGCCTGGGACAGATCCAGACCCCAGGAATGTGGGTTTCAGTGAGGAGACCTTGGAAATCTACGGGACCTCCTATAGTAGTTCAGTACTTATCCCTAGCACAGGTATGGACTTTGGGAGCCCATTCCACATAGAGGAATAATCCCAGAGCCAAGACACACGGGGGTGGGCCTAGGCCCTATCCCAAAGGATACACGGTAGACTCTGATGACACCCTATGGAAGGCCCTTCCCTCCCAGAGGAGCAGAAAGGATATGTGCTAGGTAGGGTTTTAGTTAGGGGGGTGCTGGGGGGGAGGGGAGGGAGAGGGTACTTGGATTAACATGTAAAACAATCTTGCTTCTAATTAAAATAGAAAAGAAAAACAAACAAACAAAACATCTCAAAAAAAATAAATAAAAGAGCACAACTTTCGGGGCCTTGCAAGATGGATCAGAAGGTAAAGCGATTGCTGCACGTGCCTGGCGACCTGAGTTCAATCCCCAAAACTGACATAAAATAGAAGGAGAGAACTTATTCCAAACAGTTGTCCTCTGACTGCCACACATGTGCGGTGGAACTTGTGACTCCCATACATAGATAGACCCAATAATCTTTTAAACATTATTTTAAAAGATTGCAGCATTCACTCCACAAATGTGAATACAGATGCAAAATGGTGTGCATTGTAACACTGCACACAGGTTTGGGAAAACAAGGAAAGTGTTTTAACACCATCTGCTTGCCTCTCCTTAAAATCCTTGCAGTTCTGTCCCAGGTGTCATGAAGGCTTGCAGGGGCCAAGAACTCATTCTTCTACCTGCTGAGTTTTACCCTTAAAAGTAATTTCAAGAAACAGTAGTCAGAAGGGTGAATGTGAAATCTTTACTAATCTTAGAAATTGTATAAGAACCACTCACCTGGGGTTTCTTGATAAAACCAATTTGGAGACTATTACTCAAAGCTGAGAATCAATGGATGACCTTCCCAAGTTCTTTCTGTAATGGGGTCTACAGACAAACTCTCCCACGGTTTCTACCCACTCGCTGGCAGCATGCTACATGGGAACAGTGAGTAAATGTATTTTTATCCCACTAGCTACACTTTCACTAACTGGTGCACCACGAAGAGAAAGAAAAACACGACTTTCAGCAGCCATAAAAGTAGAGGCCCAAAGAAAATTTTAGAAAAATAAAAAAGAAGAGAAAAAGGAAGGAAGGAAGGAAGGAAGGAAGGAAGGAAGGAAGGAGGAAGGAAGGAAGGAAGGAAGAAAGAAAGAAAGAAAGAAAGAAAGAAAGAAAGAAAGGCATTTCTGCATGCAGTGTTTGCTGCTCACATGGAAGAGAGCAAGCCTCCCCTGACATGGGAAGAAAGGATAATCTCTCCCATTATCAGATTCTCTTAGTAAAAGGCCAGGACGCTGGGCAGGAGGCATACCTAGAGAAGAAGGCCACTGGTGCGTGGAAGGGTCAACCTGTTCTCCTCCCTATGGCATGAACCATTCAGGTATTTACCCAGAAGTCCTTGCAATGAGCCAGTATAGAACATTAGTTAAACTAGCCTCACCTAAGCTGAGAATTCATCATCAATTCTATTTCTCATTTCAAATTAGTTTCCAGCCTCACCATGTGAGTACTATGTGACAAGGTGTGCATTGCACACAAACATGAAAATGCCCCCATCTTAATGTGGATCTCCCTATTAATGCACTCCAAGGGATGTAAAATCAAAACAAACCTCTCATCCTTTGTCACTGAAAGGCTACAGAATGGAAGTCTTAAGCCTATGTTGGAGAAATAGTGACCCCCCAAGGTCTCTGGAGCTTGTGAATATGTTTTCTGACATAAAAAAGAGGCTTTGACATTGCAGGTGGAATTGGGGTATAATATAGATTGTCCTCAATTACCTGGGTGGGACCAACATGATAGAGTCTGTGGGAGGGAAGGAGGAATCTGAAGCAAGGGAATGACAGTGTAGGAAGGACTTAGCCTGCTGCTGCTGGTTTGGAAGACAGAGAAGGAAAAAGGAGGCTCTGAGTATATGCAGTCTCTTGAAACAATAGATGAAGAATTCTCCCTGAAGCCAACAGCAGGCAATGGTAAACCTGGTAGAACCTGAATTTCTGCATCTGGAGACCCACTTCAGGCTTATAGAACCAAAAGATGAATGTGGTCTTTTGAAGTCATGGCATAAGTAATCATGTCTTACATTTATCTAGAAATGATTAAACTTCTTTCTGTCACATGCCTTCTGTCTCAGCCAGATGCCATTCACTGGGAGGGAGGGACCACCTTCTACTTAAGGGTTGTAGCTGTTTGCTCCTCTCTAGAATGGCAGGACTGCAAATCCAACCTTCTTAGTTCCATTTTCCAAGAGATTCAGAAAAGACAGCATCACAACATCAGTTCCTACATAGTTTGTAGATGACATGGGCCTATTCTCCATCACAATTCTGAGGTAGCTCTTATGTACAGAGAGCTCTTTCCAGGCCCTCACAGATGAGCCAATGAGATCCCACACTGTCTACCCCAGTGTTTCAGAAAAATAGGGTGGGGAGAGAGATTTCGGAGGCATCAAGGTTAATGTATGAAAGAAATCAGTGACCAGAGACTGATATCCCTCCTCTCACTTCAAGTTACCTGTAACAGAACAAGGCATGCCCAAGAGAAGCCTACATCTCTAGACACAATGACCCATAAAAGCTAACCATGCTTGTGGCTGAGAAACCATCCGAGCTCTTAACTTTTTCCAGCTCTCTGTCCCATTTCCTTCCTCTGAACTGCATTTTTCTTTCTTAATAAATTAACTCAATGTCTAGCAACATACAAGTGTCTCCGGTCCAATTCCTTGTTCTGGGACATAAAATCCTGGAAATCTCAGCTTATGCCATCTGGATTGAGATATGTCCCTATAATGGCAGGGTGGAGATCCAAAGCCAATAAAGAAATCTCCTACTGAGAGCTGAACTGTGACTTTCTGATTCTTGGGAGAAAAAAAACCAAATCTATTGCACAGCCTCTCCAGGAGTGACAAGTGCCATAGCCTGCCTTCTTTCAAGATTTTGACACTCCCTTCCAACATAAGTCTCCCTGCAAGTTTCACTGCATTTTGAACTGTGCATTCCAGAACTAAAAACTGAACTATGTGGACTCTGTCTTCTTATGAGACTTATCCACATTTATAAGTCAGATCCACCTTCATTCTTGGCTTCCTGGCAGCTGCTTACTCTCCACTCAGAGCAAGATTCCAAGGCGTATTTTTTCCTCGACATTAGCGGCTTCGGATCCTTCCTGTTCCACTGTACATTTAAGTGGCTACTGTATTAAGCGTAATTTTGCCCATCTTCTCTATAGGTCTCAGTTTAAAATTCCTCTTCAGCAAATTCCCAGAAATCAAAGCATGTGTGGCTACAGAAGCCAGTAAGAATCAACATGCTCTAGACCACATGCTCCCCTGTACACCTTCTCATTCGTCAATATTTTCATTTTTCAGATTTTAAATAACTTTTCTTTCTGCGGACAAATTTATTTTTTTATCTCTTCTCTGTTGTAGATGGCTAAGTCTCCAAGTGACCTCTTTCCTCTCTGTCTTCTTTCTTCATAGCCGGAGTGAAGTTGAACCAACTTTAACCCACTTTCAAAGTTGCTTCTGTCTCTTCTATACATGTGGAGCCATCCCTGTGAGCTGGATCATTAGCTTTGCTTCCTTTGTCTTGCTCTTGGGCCAAGCACACATGCCTCCAGGGGCTCTCTTGGTGAAGACATGCATTGCTTCCCCAAGGGTGAGTAGGGCCACTTAAGGTGAGTTTGGTTCCCTAGAAAGAAAAGCAAAATGTAGAACCCATTGTCCCCCATCACACTTGAAAATCCAAAGAGGAAGAGAATATTGCTGAAAGCAATGAGCTCCATGCTGTGGTCTCCTGCTAAACAGTGACAGCTGACAACCTGTTAGAATATATATCTATTGGGACTCAACCAAATCCAGGAAATCAGATCCTCAGAGTGTGGATCTCCAGCCATTACAGACCTCCAGGCAATTCTCATTAACACTAAAATGAAAGAAGCACTGGGCTCCAGCTCATGCGAATGCTAATGAAGCCAACTGCTTCTGCACTAATAGAAGGAACAAGAATGTCAGAGGGGAAGAGACACACCCCAAGATTTCCCTTCATGGAGAGAGAGAAAAAAAACAGCACCCCGTATCTATAACATGTGTCAGATATCTCATGTATCATATATTTTCCATCTAATGAGATGGTTTTATAGAGTGTAAAGAAGATGAGATATTTAGAAGCAATTCCCAATTGTTGAATCCATCTCCTCACTGCTGTCTATCTCCCCATTGCTACCAAAACTATTATTTCTACAACTCAAGTATTTCACTGATTCTGAGATTGTAGTTAGCTACCATATAGGGTGAAGTCTAAACTACCTAGAACCTTCTCAGCTTAATGAACAGTCATCCTGAATTCTGTGCCTACAATGGAGTTGGTGGCTTTGAAAAATAAAAGGCTCAGTGATTTGCCTATTTCGTTGGTTTGTTTGTGGTGTTTAGCAGTTTCACAGGATGTAATAAAGTATAACTGAACAAAAAAAAAAAAGAAAAGAAAAGGAAAGGAAAGGAAAGACCCTCCATGCTCTACCCTGCTTTCTTATACCAGAAGTCCAGGGAAGGAGGTTACAGTACAGTTCAAATGTTCAGGTACTTTCCTCTGAGGTACATGCATAGCAGCCCTAAAGTGGGTCTATGCATTTGAATTTGCCAAGATGTCAAGCAGGGCAGAGACAGGTGTCTGTAAATCACCTGTTGAGAAACCCTGCCCTATATACTTAATAACGTGAAGCCTGGCATGCACTGAACTGTAAGCAAGTGATTACTAATTAATGAGTGATGCCTGATGCCATGGTAATAGTTTCCATTGTTAAACATTTCCACTTCATAAAATGTCTGTGCCTCTCTCATCAAAACATTCTAACATCTTCCACCACGAAAATATTGTCTTTTCATATTTCTAATACAATGATGTCAACAGATGGATTCCACAATTGTTTTTCCTGAAGTATCTAGTTGTTCCATGACTTCAAACTTGAAAGGTGGGGCTCCAAAGGTGATTCAGAATTGCACCTGGAGGAACACAGCCAGGGAGACTCTAGACTCATGGATATATCTTCTTTCATTATCGTCCTACCTGAGCCTCTTTCCAAAGGATGAGCTTCTAACTCTATGTCGGATGGCTACTTCACTCTGTAATGTAAAGGCATAGTCATGATCGTGTCGTTTCTAAATTCTACTACTATTTTTTTCTCCTCCAAAGTCTCAAAGAAAGTTCCGTTTAAGTGACTCGTGTACCTTATTTCCAGATACAGTGATAAAAGCTGTGCCTGGACAACAGCAAAATAAAGATTACCAGAACCCATTCAGACATTTAACCTGCATCAAAGAGTTTAGGAGCCATTTGGAGAAATCATTTTGGTTAACTTTACTAACCTTTTGAAATAGTTTTCCTTCCATGCACAATTTTCTTTGAGAACATCCATTTCATCAAATGGAACATAGACATTTCCTAACACACTGGAAGCCAGAAGACTGTGTTCCAATTTTGGATTTGCTACTTGCTGCTCCATGGCTTTAGATAAAATAATTGACCCTGTTAAGTCCCAATTTTCTTATAGCTAAAAGGAGACAAGAAAGTATAAATGTCTTGTCTTTAAATCCTTTTGTTTTAAGTTGAGAGTTAGAGAGCAAGTGAATGCGGCCCTGAAGTCTAGAGACTATGAAATACATGTTTGTCTAAGGTGATGGTCTTAGTCTTGGACATTTACAATTCTAACCATGATAGGTTACACAAACACAGTTTTCATTTTTCTCCTTCCATTTTCATGGGTGTGTGATGTACATGTGTGTGTTTGCATTTGTGTGGGCACACACTATGTGTGAGCAGGAGTACATGAGTGTGCATGTGGAAGCCTGGGTCTTGATGGGGATTGATCCTCTGTCTCTCCTCTACTTGATTCACTGAGGCAGGGTCTCTCCATCAAACTGAGAGCTCACTCTGAAACTGGGGCTTAATCTGGAAACTATGTCAGCCTGAGCTAAAAACATAACCCTGACTGAAAACACCCTGGAGTTTGTGGTTGTTGACCAAGACTATGAGTATTTGACTCTCTGTCTATGCACTGAAGAGTAGATGGAAGACAGCATGCAGAAACAGCTTCGTTTTATTTTGCAGGTTCAGCTAATGTAGGTAATTAAAATTCACTGTCTAATTAACTTCAAATGGCTATATAGGGAGTAACATAGTTCTGTTATTTTCTAAATATCAAGGTTTATCCCTATACTAAAAACAAAATTAAGCATAATTGAAGGTCTCACTCTTTGTTCTTATCACGTTGTTTGTGAAGTGACATCCTCATAGAATTATACAATATTCATGCTGTGTCCTCTGTTTACAAAGAAGAGTGAAGAGGTCCTGCAGGTTAATGACAGTACAAGGCCTCATGGGTACTTGGTGTTGAAGACTGGTCTTGAGAAAGCCCTCATGGCAATTCAGTGTTCTTTCAAATTAGATATTGAATGTACATCTAATCCATCCTATATGTATCTTACAAACAGGTTTTATTTCTGTTTTTATTACTTATGGCTTATAGATTTGCAGTCAAGGGTCTTTTTCATATTGGGCAGCAGTGTAGCAGGGTTAATAGAAAAGAAAGAAGAGTCCTTCTTTTAAAAATTTACTCAAATATTTGTTTATATTTTTCATAATCTACCAATAAGTCAAGCTAACACCCTGTCCCATTGCTTAGGAAGTGACGAGTTACAGAGGCACTTGGTTGGCATAAATTAAATCAGTTATTTGTTGCCCAGGGTTTATGACACTCTGAACAATTGATAACACAGCATGACCCAGCAAGCGCTATCCTACCTGGAGCACTGAAGAGGCCTGGCTGCCTAGGCCTAAGTGATGTTCTATAGCCTGAGACTGATGGAGGGAAGGGATTTCAAGAGGAGTTAAAACTATCGAGGAAACTGAATATGAACTGTAGAGAAACCAAGTTCAGACATATGATGGAAAGCTTGCTCTCTAGAAAAGAAGTTTTAAATGTTAAGCACTAGGTAGACTCTGAAGAATGACAAGAAGTGTGAAGAATATGTAAGTACGTCTCTATAAACATTAGAGCTTTATGCTTTGTTTGCTAAATCCTGGTCCCTTGAGTTTATATCCTGAACAGATAGAAGACAGGTGGAGGTAGATTATCTGCCTGGATGTTTTTATCTTCATTCTATTGCAAGAGATCAATCACAAATCAGTCCCACTGTTGGCAGAGATGCTGGAGTCATGTTGGAATCCTCACTGTGGCCTACACAGATGGTGAACATCCGATTCACTTTTAAAAAAGAATATTTAGTTGGACTCTTTGTATTTCCAAGTTTCCAAAGGGAAAGCTTATTTTCATATGAAAAAGAGGTGAGAGCCTAGGCTCCTGAAAGTGTGTGAACCTGCCTGGGCCATTGGAAAGGGTAGCTACACTGGAAAGCTCAAAAGTTCACACCTAATATTCCGAGAGATAAGCATATTATGAAGTCAGCCTGGGCCCAATAGTAGACATTCCTTCAATGCTTCTACTTATGGCAGCTCAAGTTTATGGCTTCAAAGACCTGGCCACCATTTCCTACACAGTGCCAAGCATACTAGCATCCCATATCCTGCAAGCAGTAGCACCACCTTTGCTTGAGTGAGCCTAAATGTCTAATGAGTGACCTTAAATCAAAGCATCTTTTCCAATTCGACCAGCATCTCTCCCTAAGTACCATATTGGGAGCAGGAAGCCCCAAACTAGTCTCTCCCTACCACAGGAACTGTTGATGTCCCCTATCTGTGTCCATTGAGTGAGAAGGACTTGGTCCAGGTATCATGTCTGGATATAATTTACCAAGAGCACATCCTTTACAGCTTTGACTTTGTCAAGCAGAAATAAAGACTCCTTTCCTTCCCACCATTCTCACCAAAACCTAGTGTGGAGAAGATACTAAGATTGAAGATTCAACATTGTTACCACTAGTTGTGACTTGAATGAATGGCTGAGGGTGTTTGAAGACAGTCTGTTTGAAGATTTGAATTGCAGAGGCAGAATAGGCAAAATGAGTGAATTATCTGATCACACTGAAGTGGCCTCAGATTTAAGATGAACACATTAATTAAAGTATTTACTAATCAATTAATTAATGCACTAATCAGTTAATGAATGTATTGATTATCGATTAATTAATTATGGCATCTTATAAGGGTATTTGCTTATTGCTGTATCTTTAAGAAGTTCCATTCTCACACCAGCTGCCTAAATTTATCTGGGACCCCAGATCATGCTCCTCAGCTGGTGGGAGGAGAGTGAACAGGATGGCACAGCAGCTCCAAGTCACCATTTATACTGTGTAGGAGTAAACAGAGCTGGTCACAGGAGTGAGTCCCACGATGAGAGTATAATTGTCTGGGAGGCACACAGGGGGTTATTTGTGGGCAGTGAGATGTATAACCAGGCCACAGTATTAATGGCTAACTATGTTTATGCCTTCAAATCATCTTTAAAGATAAACATGTTCATAGCCCTTTCTTTTAGTTTGAGGCAAAATATTCAAACAGAAAAGAAGAGATTATAAAATTTCTGTCTGACTTCAAATCCTGGCTTTGGCTTTATCCAGCTCTCTACTTCAATCAGCCATTTAACTTGTCTATAGACGTAGGATGACAAAAGCCTGAGTATGCTAAGAGGGATATAGATCAATAAGGTGGTGAAGGGACTAGGGCAATGGCTCAGTGGATAAGAACACTTGCTTTGCAAACATGAGGACAAGTTTGCACCCCCAGCACCTATGGGAAAAGCCTGGCATGGTTAAAGCTGCACAGCCAGAGTGACCCCTGAACTAGGAGTTAGAGACAAGCAGATCCTCAGAGTTCCCTGGCCGACCAGCCATGCAGAAAGGGTAAACTTCTTATATAGTGAGTGACATTACATCTAGGCAAGAAGATGAAGAGCTATAGAGAATGACACTTAACATCCTGCTCTGGCCTTCCTGTGAATTCAGAAAGTTATGTGCATCTGCACAATTATAGCACACTACATACAAAGAGGAGGGAGGGAGGGAGGGAGGAAGAGAGGGAAGAAAGGAGGGAGGGAAGGAGGGAGGGAGGGCCTTCTCATGAGTCAGCTCAGCTATGGCCAGGGTAAACCCTCCAAACCAGAACAAGTTGCTGCAAAGGAGTGGACTTCTGTTAAGTGTCTGTCTGTCCATTAATTCCATGCCTAAGCATCTGTCTGTCCGTGTCCTGGCATGCCACCTTGTCTCTTACAAGTTGTTGCAATGGAGTAGATTTCTGCTAAGTGTCTGTCTGTCTGTGGACTGGCATGCCATCTCATCTCTTACAGATCACTTGCCTGATGACTCTGTAAAGAATGAGTTATTTCCCTGGTGTAGCAATGAAGACAGGAATTCTGACCCGTGATCACGGTGACAGATGCTGGGGTCTGAAGCCACCTTGGCCTGCTTTTTGGAAAGCATCACAAACAAGAGCCACATTTGCTAACACAGAGATTCACATCGCAAAGATCAACGTGGAAAACACGGACATTTTGAGACCCGACTCCATAGCAGTACTCAGGAACGATACAACATGCAGCCATCAATACAGAGGCATGTTCAAGGCTTCACACCCAGCCACAAGGCCGGGAAGCTGGAAGCAGAGTTCTTAGACAAATTTAAAATGTTGCTCTCAATCCTTAATTAAAGATAAAGGCTAAAAGCTCAAGCATCTTCTATTTTTAGATACCCTTCAGACTTCACCAACTAATCTAGAGAAATCTCCAGCTCGAAAATGCTCAGAATCACCTTTGGTGTGAGATGGCTGTATCTTTTACTGAAAGCCAAGTGAGAAGGAGTCCAGCCTGGGAGCAAGGTTAGATGATGCCTTGTGAGTCCTGACCACAGGAGGAAAGCTCACCAATAAAGACTGCCCTCCTTCCTCTGACAGATCAGATGTAGAGATAGTGTCTTGGGAAGCTTGAGGAAGAAGCAGTGAGATGCTGCCAAGATTAATTGCTGAGCCTTATCTGCTCATCGCTGGCCTCCAGCAGGCTTTCCATGTCAAGAGAAAACATATTTTCATCTCGTGTTTTGTAAGTTTCTTGACTTGTAGAGAACTGGTTCAAGGAATGTTTTCTGGAGCTCTCTAAGACAAACACAAATCACTGGTTGCCATAATCTTATTTTAATAGGAAAGAAACATTGCTAATAGCACTTAATAAAACTATTCTTTTAAAGAGCAGAAAATTACGAAAAAGCATTAGAAATGGATAGCTGAAATGTAACCTGTTTAAATGTTACACAGGAAAGGGAACATCATGGAAACCAACCCCAGGAGTTTAATTTGCATGTGTAATTGTTCACATCTGGGGATATATGCATAGGCAGAGGCACATGCTTCTGTAGAGTATGTGTGGGGTCCAGAGGTCAAGGTCTTTACTTGCACCCTACCTTTTTGTAGAAACCATCTCTCATTGAACTTGGAGCTCACCGATTCAGTTAGACTACCTGGCCAGCAAGCCCCTGTCCCATTCTCATGGGCCCTTCCACTACAGGTACCTTCTGCCATGCCTGGCTTTTTACACAGGTGCCTGTCATCAGAAGTCAGGCCTTGATACTCTTACAGCAAGTACTTAGTCAGCTAAGCCATCTCCCCAATCCGAACCCCAAGGGTAAAGACAGAATAGCTAAGCAACTTACATGTATTCTAGATGATAGAGGAAATGGCAGGGCAGCCATTAAAAACAGTTTATGGTGCTTACTCTGTGGCTAAGATTAAACTAGAACTGACCATGGGGCCCAGATTGGCCTCAGACTCATGGTGATTCTCCTGCTGCATGCTGGGATTACAGGCAGAAGCTACATACTTAGCTCATATGTTTTTATTATGAAAAAATACTTATGACATATTACAGGAAAGATGCAAGTCAAATGTCTTCAAGTGAGGTAGATGGGTGAATGGACAGATGGATGACGGAGGGAGAGACAGTCCCACGGGGAAAGGAGCAAAGTAGGAAATTACAGAGGTCTAGGAGTAGGATTTCCCCCGGAGTTGATGTTTAAAGATCAGTTTTTATGTTCTGCACTTTTATTTCTTTAGTTCTACTGTGCCTCAGTCTAAAAGCAATTTAAAGTTGCTTACAAAATATATACAAGATAAAATTAAATTTGAGAAAATGTAAGCAGGTGGGGAATGAATATAAGAAAGATAAGATACAGCCGGCAGGGTGGCTGGTGTATGAAATGCATTTTGTGTAGTCCTACATATCAGACAGGGATCAGCCATAAATTCACCCCTAAGCTTCTAGCCACCAGTACAGAAAGGGAGACACAATAGACTATGTAACTCTGGAAGACAAAGCAAGGCATTAAAAGACAATAACAACAACAAAGCATGTCATGGCATTTAAGAAAACAAGGGGCAAGTGTTTCCCATGATGCTCTTGATCAAGAGGACACTGCAGACAGTGATGAATAGTAGGGGTAACACTTGTTGGCCTCTTTAGCCCAGCCAACAGCTTACAGCATCCTCAGTCAGTAAGTCATTTGTGTAACTGAAGGCAGATGCCAGACTATAAGAAAACATAATAACATCTACATGGTAGATGGTTCTTAATCGTCAGGCTCTCTGCTAAGTGACTCCCGGAATCCCCTTGTTTTATCCTCTCAGGCACTACTCAGTATCATGGCTATCCCTTATAAATATAAATACAGGTGTAGAGAATAATTCAAATTCAGTTAGCAATCAGTGGCTGGTCCATATACCCACCCTGGTTTACCATTTTGTTCTATAGCTTCACAGCTGGGGGCAGGGGAGTGGGAAATGATTTTCCCTTACACACCAGCATAACAATGTTAAACGAAGTTTAATGGAAACAGCTCATGAACAATCATTTTCCTCCTTCTGTTTTTCAGAATTTTCCAATCATTTGCCAATGTCTATGTTCACTTTAAATTACCCAACCTAAGGGCCCTACAACCACTCAAGTCTACTTGTCTCACTTGATTTGGAATTGATTCTAAGATTCCAGAGGCATGTCTTTCTCTCTGTCTTACAGTGGGTGCAGGTGCTCAGAAGTGACCTAGTCCTTATCCTGAAATTCCTACAGATCACGTGGCTAGACTGTCAATCATCTAAGGATATCTGTTCACCATGAACTTAAGCCCCTCTCTCTAGCATTCTGCGTGTGTGTGTGTGTGTGTGTGTGTGTGTGTGTGTGTGTGTGTGTGTGTGCACATGCCTGCATGTACATGCCCTCACATGCCCATTTTGCATGTACATCACTGTCCTAGTGTGTATATCCACACATCTTCATGTGGAGGCCAGAGGAGGAATTCAGGTGTCCCCCTCTATCTGGTCTCTATTTGAGTGTCTTGAAGTAGAGTCTGTCACTAACCCAGAAACTCACTTGCTTCAAGGTTTGTTGGCAGGAAAGTTCTATAGATGTACTTACCTCAAACTCCATGTGCTGGTGTTATGGGCACATGAAGCCACACCCAGATTTGTATGTGGCACTGAGGACTTGAACTCAGGTCATCACACTTGCAGAGCAAGCATTCTTACCCACTGAGAGCCATTTCTCTGTCTGGATCGACTTAAATCAGGGCTCTTACTATAGAAGAGTCCCTATTCCCTCCCTTAAATGACTTAATCCTAATCATACCACCTTAATATATACCTTATTGTACTCACTATATAAATAGAAATAGCATGTCCCAAGAATTTCAGATAAACTAAACAAAATGATTATTAGTATAATTGGCCATGTTGGTTGGAATTAAGCATTCTTGGGAACCCATACCTGAAGTACAAACAAGAATATCTTTAATTATTGGGGACACTCTTCAAAGCATGTCAAAAGCAAGGAAGAGTGTGAGCAGCATTTGATGAAGAAATTCCTTTTGGTGGGTTATTCTGAGAAGTCGAATTTAAATCAATGTAGAATATAGTGAGTAGGATATTTCCTGCAATTTTGTTTACAATATGGCAAGAATGGAAACCAAATGCCCAAAAGTAATACTTGGTTTAAGTATATTGGGATCTATTTTGATAATGAAATAGCATACATCTATGTCAATTTTGTCTGTCAAAGACATTTATTAACTCCAACATTTTTTTGTTTTGGACCTTTAAAATGACAAAGTTGGGATACAAAATAATTTGTGTAACATAATCTCATTTCTTCAGCATTGCAGACTGTGTAAGAAAAAAAAAGACATAGAATATAATCACTGAATTTGAATGTTTGCTGGGAGTAAGACATCACTGGGAACTTTAGTTTCTTCTTCTCACCTGTCTATATTCTCTATGTGTCTTTAATGGTCATTCATTGTTTCACAGGGGAAAAAAAATAAAGAGAAAAACAATTTCAAAGTGTTGGGAATGTGATTATGCATATCAGAGATTTGGTTTTGCATATTTATCTCTACAAGTGAAGAGTCAGAATGTGACTGAAAAAGATCTATCAAGCTGGTCAGAGTGGTCCTTTAAATGTCTCTTTCACCATGTGGCAGTTTATAGAAATTCTCTCTAATGTATGTGCATATATGGTATGGGTGCTTAAACATGCAAAGGCCAGAGGAAGATGCCACTGTCCTGATCTTTCACTTGCCACCTTTTTCTCTTGGGACAGGGTCTATTACTAAAGCCAAATCCTACCAAATATTTAGCTAGACTGACTAGTCATCCTGTCTCCATTGCCCACCAAGTACAGACAGCCAACCTGGCTTTTATATGGGTGCTTAGAATCTGCATTCAAGTCCTCTTGGTTTCACAGCAAGTGCATTGACAGGCTAAACCATCTCACTCAAACCCCAGACAACCTCCTATATAAGTGTGGGTCTACCCCTTCGGAAAGGCCCACCTAGAGGTTCAACGACAACAGCAGAAGTAACTCAAAATGGTTGCACGTTAAAAATTAAAGCCAGGACTGAAGAGAGATGTGGAAATAACTGCACTTTTATGCTTGTGGGAGATTTCCTTTCTCCTAACTGCTCCCCATCTTTCATTTCACAGAACACACCTACTCCAACACACGCAAAAGTGGTTTATTATAGCTTTTATGCACACAGAAAGCATTTGGTAATCAAAGATAATTCTTCTCCCACATGAATAAATGCAGTTCGGACTTGTCTATCACTAAAAGGCCTCAAAGGAATGGAAGACATAAATGGGCATGATTTTAGTTCTAAACTGTTTTTAAAATATGTTCCAGCACATTTAATAGCTGAGGGAGTGAATGTCTGTCAGCACATCCCTTTCCTGAAAGCTGCTTGTATGCCTTGCTGAATATGAAGATGAATCCTGGCCTTTCATCTAAAACAGCATCTGATAAAGTAAATGTTTTCAGTTACCCCCTTTCTCTAGGTCTGAGATTTCATCCTTTCAAGTTGGTAATAAAAAAGCTTGTCACTGGAAACTACAAATATGATCTTGTTTGCTTGGAGTCCCTTACACTTGGTGCCAGGTAGAAGCTCTCCCCTCTTGTTTCAGGAAGAGAAAGAAATGTGAGCTCCTGAGAAAAATGTCAATGACTTGTTCAAGGCTTTAAAAATGCTGGGAAGTCATTGCCCAAGAGGTACTGGGGGGTGGGTCTCACTCCAGGATTTCCACTAAATATTGAATGATCTGAATGAACCAGTTCATGGCTGCAACTTCTTCCCACTGCAGTAGGACATCAGCCATCTGTACTGGAAGCCGCTTACTAGACTTCCTGTAAAGTGCTTCTCCTTTGCCTGATGCTTCTGGTCAGTGGCTTATTCTGGAAACACTTCTCTTCCCACCTTCCCCAGCAAGTTAGCCACCCCTCTCTCCGGCAGCTGCCTGTAACTTCCAGAGGATTCTGCTCTCTCATGAGTCACTCTTATCTATGGCTCATGGATTGCCTCTACCAGAAGGCAACCTTCCTGAAAGCTGAGTCTGAATAGCAATCTTTCTCCATCCAAATACTTGGCGTAGGTCTTGTCTCAAATACTAAGAACTTGATGGAAGCTGGTTTTCCAGCTCAGAAGACTGTTTTAGATGATCAGAGATAGTGAGGGAAAAAAAAGAGAAATTAGGGTAGGGAAGGGGAATTGAAACAGTGGGAGGGGATTCATGAAGGGACAGACCCACATTGATGGATCGATCAGTCAGTGCAATCATGAGGACATGAGTTCAGATACCCACACCCACTTGGGATACTCCACACGAGGGAGATGTATTATCTTAAAATAGGAACTTTCCGACCTAAGTTTTCTTCTGCATTGCATCTATTATTATTGACGATAATGAAGGAGCAAATGGGATGGTGTCATTAAAATTTGTTTGTCACTAGAAGAAAATATCATAGACTAACGTTGAAACAGTAAGATAGACTTGAAAGGCTGACAATTGATGTGTGAATCTAAGTTTGACAATCATTATCAAACATCAATATATATTTCAGATAGGTTTCCTCACCTTGTACACAAACACCTTGTGACGTTTCTTTAGATTTATTCCATGGAGTAGGTAATGGGAGAGAACAAAATGAAACAATCCCCTAGTCAAAAGATTTTGAAATGAGTTATTCAGAAAATTGCTCCTTTGCAATACTGTCTATATCTTTAAGATATTGTTGCACATTTGAATATCTACCCCTATAGGGTATTTCTCAAACCAGATGACTATAAAACCTCTTTTTTTGGTACTGAATCTCCTAGGAGTAGTGTTCTTGGAAACCATTTTAGAAAATGAAGTTCTACAAACTAGAGCAACTATCGTTTTTCTCACTGATAAAGAAAGACCAACAAAGCAAAGGAGTGCAGTTCCATGGGGACCTCGTGCCATGAACTGCAAACAAGGTATTCAGCATCTGTTCTTTGCTGTCAGATCAGTTTTAAAATAGCCACATACAGTAAATTAGTGCTTCAGCTGTAGCTCCAGACATTCTCTAAGTACAGAGCAAACACCAATTTTTATTTTAACATCAAAATATGAACATTTTACTGAGAAGTTTATAATGGATACATAGAAATTAAAATATCCTAGATGTGTTGAGTTTATAATAACATACAGTTAAATTAATTCTCCTCTTTCTTTTTATCATCATTTGTTTAAATTGAGGTCTAGATTTTTAAATTATGCATGCAACTTGCTTTGTATCTCTTTAGAAGTATAACTCCTCTCTGAGTTTTTAAATGAGTTGGCTATCTCAGAACACCTCAGATTTTATTCCTCACAGCTCCAAAGACTTAAAAACTATCATTATTATCACCTTCATTATATCATTTTGTGTTTGTGTGTGTGTGTGTGTGTGTGTGTGTGTGTGTGTGTGTGTGTAGGCCTGTGCCACAGTGCATGTTGGAAGACAGAGGACAATTTCAGTAGTCAGTTCTGAAGGGACACTAGCCATTCTAACATGTGACAGGCCTTTCCCTTCTCCCTCTTTCCCTCTGCCTTCCTAAAAACCATTAGATTACATTCCTAAAGCTAGACACCAAGGTCTAGTCCCTTATTTGTTCACTTCTTCCTCCTGAGGCTGACTACCAAAGTACAGAAATCAAAATCTCCCTTTGGTTCACCTAATTAATATGCCCAATTAAATTAAAATTCAAAAACTCATTGTAACACAGGGTTTCCCCCTTTACCTTTATAAACTGCCCTCAGCCTATGTGCCACTTCTGTTTCCTCTCTATCTACAGGCAGTTCTTTGTCCCTCTGGGACAGAGACCCCTGCTCCCTTTCCCTTTTGCCCTTCCCCTCTCCCTCAGCCTGTTTCCTTCAGACCTCCCCTTTTCCACCTCTTAAAAATTACACCAGCAAGGTCGTTTGCTGCTGTTTTTTGGCCTGAGTCTGAAAGCAGGCACTTCAACTTTTGTTCCCTGCTTAATTGCTCAGAAAAATGGGAATCAGTCTACCTCAAGATCCAGCCATTCCTCTCTTGGGTATATACCCAAATAGTGCATGTTCATACAACAAGGACATATGTTCAGCCATGTTCATAGCAGCATTGTTTGTAATAGCCAGAACCTGGAAGCAACCTAGATGCCCTTCAACTGAAGAATGGATTGAGAAAATGTGGTACATGTATACAATGGAGTACTACTCAGCAGAAAAAAGCAATGGAATCTTGAAATTCGCAGGCAAATGGATGGAACTAGAAGAAACCATCCTGAGTGAGGTAACCCAGTCACAAAAAGACAAACATGGTATGTACTCATTCATATATGAATTTTAGACATAGAGCAAAGGATTACCAGCCTATAATCCTCTTCACCAAAGAAACTAGGAAACATGAAGGACTCTAAGGGATAAATGGTCCCCAGGAATCGGAAGTGGCATGAACTCATGAGCTAATTGGGAGCATGAGGGTAGGGGAGGGGGAGCTGCCACAATAAGAGCAAGAGAAGAGGAGTACAGGAGAGGAAATGGAGGAGCAGAAATATTGAGTTGGGGGGAAGAATAGAGGAGAGAGAGCAGGATGAGAGACACCATATCAGAGGGAGCCACTTATAGGTCCGAGAAGAGATCTGGAACTAGGGAGATCTCCAGAGACCTACAAGGATGACACGATCTGACAATCCAGGCAATGGTGGAGAGGATAACCTAAAAGCCCTTCCCCTAAAACGAGATTGATGACTTCTCTTTATGCCATCCTAGAGCCCTCATCCAGTGGCTGATGGAAGCAGAGACAGACATCCACAGATATACACTGAGCTGAAATCGGGAATTTAGTTGAAGAGAGGGAGGAATGAAGAGCGAAGGGGTCTGTACCAGGTTGGAGAAACCCAAAGGAACAGTTGGCCTGAACAAGGGAGAGCACATCGACCCCAGACGCTGTCTGGGAGGCCAGTACAACACTGATCCAGACCCCTGAACATGGATGTCAATAAGGAGGCCTCTGTACTCCAGGGAGCCTCTGGTAGTGGATTAGTATTTTTCCCTGGTGTAAGAAGGGACTTTGAGAGCCCATCCTATGTGAAGAGATACACTCTGGCCGTGGACACATAGGGAAGGGCCCAGGGCCAGCATAGGAAGATTTGGTGGACTTTGCAGAACCCCCGTTGAGGGCCCCACCCAGCCTGGGGAGTGGTGGGTGGATGGGGTGGGGGGTAGGTTGGGGGTGGGGGAGGAGGGATGGGGGTGAGGGGAGGGAGAGGGAGAAGGGACTTACATGTGAAACAAGCTTGTTCCCTAACTTGAACTAATAAATAAAAAAAAATTAAAAAAAAAAGAATCTCTAGGTGAAAGCAGGTATTTAGGTGTGGTCTGTGCCTAATCCAGGGTCAGGAGGAATGACCCCTGCTGTGTGTGTGTGTGTGTGTGTGTGTGTGTGTGTGTGTGTGTGTGTGTGTGTGTGATCTCCTTCAGGTTCTCTCCTTTGTTGATACAGGGTCTTTTTTTTCCCTTGCTGGACTGCATACTCACACAGTAAGCACTTCCAATTCACTGGTCCCTAGCTCTACAATGTTAAGAAAAAATGTTGGGAGAGAGATGGAATTTTAGAAGACCTGAGACACACTTTAATAGAACCTGACCAAATGACATTATAGGTAATACCCTATGGTAACCTGACCAAATGACTTTACAGGTAACACTCTATGGTAACCTGACCAAATGCCTTTACAGATCACACTCTATGGTTGAAGGAAGTGGGGGAAAGTACTAACTGAGAAGAACAAAAATCTGTCAAAATGCTGCTGAGAGCCAGTGACAAAATAACCCAGATAATCAACTTAGAAAGAATATTTAACTCTGGGTTTCACAGATTTCAGTCTTTAGTTTCCTGGTTCTGTTGCCTTTGAGTCTGCAGAGAGGAGAACATTACAGCGGGGTCATGGAAGAGAGAAATCTACCAGCACAAACGTAGCCAAGAAGCAAGGAGAAAGAAGAAACATTTGAAGTCTCAATATTCCTTTCAAGGGAATGCCCCAGTAGCAAAAGTTCTTCCCTTTGGCCCCTACCTCTTGACTTCCATTATATAACAACTGACCATGCACTAGGACCAAAGCCTTTAACACAAGGGTTCGTGGCGAAATGTATCCAAATCATAACAATGTGATTGATTCATTCAACAAACTTCATTTTCTTTGTTCCACATTTAAAAAAATAATCACTTTTTACTTTTGTGTGTGTAGGTGTTTTGCTTGCATGTCTCTCTGTGTGCCACATGTGTATACCACCACCACCATACAGAGAGAGAGAAAGAGGCCTGAAAAGGGTATTGTTGTTAGACCCCAGGAAAAAATCAGGTATCCCGGGTCCCAGGCCACGACCGCAGTCACCCCAATCACCAGGCAGATTCAAGAGCTTGATGCAAACTGCTTGAGGCTTTATTGTTTTTTAACGAGCTAACCCCATGTTAGCTCGGGTCTTTCACCCAACCGCCATGGCGGATGGCTAGAAAAGAAAAGACAGCTCCTCTAGGGGCTGCATAGAGATCTTGTAGGGCAGCGTAAGGCGAGTGTCTAGGGGTATGCACAGGCTCACGATTGGTGTGCCTCCAGGCTTGGAGGGCTTGCCCTGTGTTGATTGGCCAACTGGTTGTTATGGCCCATAGGCCCTCCCAGGGTGGTTGCTATGCTCCTCGAGTCATTGCTGTGCACTTGTCCTTAAAGCACACCCAGTGCTGTAAAGCATAGCGCCACCAGCTAAATTCTGATTGGTTTCTTGCCACGAGGCAGGGATCTTACTTTCTAGTGACTAGGACAAGGTCAAACAAGCATGTGTTCAGCTGTTATGACTGCTGACAGGGGCAGGCATCTGACCTTGTGACTAAGACAAGGTCAGACAAGCTGTTATGGCTGCTGAAATGGGGGCTGGTCCCTTCATTGTATCCTATGGAACTGGAGTTACAGACAGTTGTGGGTGCTAGAAGCAGAAAGAACCTGGTTCTTCTGAAAGAGCAGTCAGTACTCTTACCACCTGAGCCATCTTACCAGAATTCCTCCCAACACACACACACACACACACACACACACACACACACACACACACACACACACACTTTATTTTTGAAAATAGGTATCCTCTTTTGGGAGTTTCTGGAAAAGGCTTATCAACTTCAGAACAACCAGAAAAGGTAAGTGTTTAAAATCAGGAAAATAGAAGTGTTTCTGGCTGTTCCTTTGTGCCAGAACCTTCAGTCTCCCACTCCTTCCTTCTAAGCAGCTCAGGGAGGCAGTCAACAAAAGATTCAAAGAAGAAAAGAATGTTGGCAGGACCATGAAATGGCATTTGAGCTTGCTGAAACCAGTTCTGCTTCAGTAGGAGAATCCTGACCTTCCCCTTTGAAAGAAAGAAGGAAGGAAGCTAAAATCAGTTCAGATGACTCGGGAGGAGAAAATGCAGAGACAAGGAAGTCTCTTTACATATGTGGATACCACATAATCACAGGGCAAAATACTTTGAATTCCTGACACAGTGTCAGCAATATCTGAATAAGGAAAAATGGGAGAGTCATAGACGGCATCCTGAATCTGACTTTTTACAGCGATCTGTTTAGAATATGAATGAAGAAATCTTATAAATTTTTGAAAGAACAGCAAAATAAGGCTCAACACGGGCCTTTTGAAGAATACTAACAACAGGAAAACAAGCTTAGATGTCATTTGTTAATGTGGGAAGAACTTAGGGGCACATCAGTTAGCACAATCATTCAGCACCTGGAAGTCTGTCTCGTCTTTCCCAGGCTTCCCAAGTGCCTTCAATGACCTCTCCCAGTTATGGTAGCGACTAAAAGCACCTTCATCCTTTCCCAAAGCTCTTAGGAGAGTGCCAATGGGCCCTTCTTGTCCCCTCTTTAAAAATCATATAGACTGGGGGGAGTGTCAAGTATGAGGGGAGGAAAGGGAGGGCCTGGAGGTGAATGACATTGGGGTGCATATGTGAAACACCAGAGTCAATAAAACAATTGCATAGACTATGAAAGTCCCAGGATTTCCATCTCACTTCACGGGAAAGATGACATCAGACTCAGAGAAAAGCATGACTCTCAACAATCTTTAAATTGCTCCATGGGAGAGCCAGGCTAACATCCACCCCAGCCCTGTAACACTTAATCCATTACACACTACCATGGGTTTGTTAACAGAAGACTGCAAAAGCTCATAATCCATCATCAAACTGGTTACCTAGACTACACCTCATCTGGACCACTCCAAGGAAGTATCCAGCAGTGTCCAACAGAAGAAGCTCCACAGGTCTGAATATTCATGGTCACAGGTAATAGAGATCAAAAGTCTATGTCTGATAGTCAAACCCTATTTCAAATTTTGAAAGGAGACAGGTGGAATACAAGATGGAGTTCCAAGTGAATTATAGTTTTTTTTAACATAAAAAAATGTTCAATACCTGTTTCATCCAACTAATCACTACATGAGCTCAGTCTTGACATCTGAATCAACTTGGGCTTTGGGTGAACAAAGCTCTGCTAATTGTGACCATTGGATATAACAGACTCAGAAAGTTCCTGAAGTGGATCCTGACATATCAAATAAAAGTTAACGATGATTTCCTGCAGTAAGGTTAACTTACTATAGTAAGATGTATTATAGAAAATACACATATGGTTGAGGTAAACATACTATTGAGCTTGGAGGGGAAATCCCCATATTCACTAAATACAGAATTTTTTTTTTAAGATTGTTCTGTTGTTTTTGCATTTTAAGCAAGGTTTTTTTTTTTTCCTGCTTTGAGATTAAAATGAACATGCTCACACCACAAGTAAAGACAGAATTAGGACAGAGAACCCTCTGAAGGATGGTTTGGCCACCTGTTACCATTAAAAATGATTGACCCCTAACAATATGTACAAAAATATAAAATATAAATAAAACTAAGCATTTTCCTTTTAAAGTTTTTTTTTAAGAAAAAAAATCAGTGCCTTGGAAGTTTTGGCTCTTTTTACCTCCCTTGTTGCAAATCCTTGAGGTTTTGGCGGGGTGGGGGAGAGTGCATGTCATCTGTGGGTGGCACGGCCGGCTGTGGGTGGGCGGGCCCTGATCCTCTACTCTAAGGTGACCATGTTTAAATTCTGAGACAGGAAGTGGAGGGTGAATAGGTCACGATGGACTTCAGTTTAGCTTTTCCTTTCTGCTGTCTAGACATCCTCATCGATCTTCTGCTTCTTGGTGTCAGCATCACCATCCTCATCACCTTCAGCCACCCGTTTGCCCATAGGAGCCTCGGTTTCCTCGTCTTCATCCTTTTCCCCATCACCTCCTCCTCTTCCTCCCCACCTGCTTCCTCTTCCTCATACACCTCGTTGTCAGCCTCCTATTCCCCATTTTCCTCATTGGCATTCCCATTGGCAGGTGCGTCTCTTCCATTCTCTGCCTCCTCGATAACTTCTCCTTCAAGTCCTTGTTGGTGATCTCAGAGCTGGTGTCCATGGCTGCATCTGCAATGGTGGGACACACTGGTGATCCTGAGCTGATGCAGTGAATGAGAGAGAAATGGAGTTCAAGGACTCTGGTGAGAAAGCAGCTGCAGTCCGTGGCAGAGGAGGAGGCAGGTGGCAGAGATGGCTGCAACTGAGCCTGGAGCAGGTTTGATTTAATTTTTTTTTTTTTTTTTTTGGTTTTTCAAGACAGGGTTTCTCTGTGTAGCTTTGGAACCTATCCTGGCACTTGCTCTGGAGACCAGGCTGGCCTCGAACTCACAGAGATCCGCCTGCCTCTGCCTCCCGAGTGCTGGGATTAGAGGCGTGAGCCACCAACGCCCGGCTTGATTTAATTTTTTTCTGTTTTTTTTTTTATTTGAATTGCAAACAAGATTGAATTACATGACTATCCCAGTTCCCTTCTCCCTCCCTTTCTCCTCTACCACCCCCCCAACTAAATAAATACAGAATTTTTAAAGGGTATCTCTGGTTATGTAAATCAATATATTCAAAAATGTATGAAGGAAAAAGTATGCTTCTCCCTCATCCATTAGGGGACTTAGGAAAACAAATGACAGTTTTGCTATCATTTACTTCAACTCCTTCATTTTACAGACTGGGATACTGAGACTCAGCCTAGAGAACAAAAAAAGCCTTTGCCCTCCAAAACAATGTTAGCCATTTGTCAGAGTGGAGTGGTATTGTAATTAGAAAATGATTCTTAAGGGAATCAGAAACTAAGAATGGCTATTTACCTCCATGAAATGTTGAGCAGTTTAATTTGTTTGTTTCTTTTGGGATGTTTTAAAGTCATGGGTAGAACAGGTGGTGTTTGTTGTTGAAGTTGTTCAATCTTTTTCTCCTAAAAAAAATGGAGGCAGAAAGAAATTTACATCGTTCCCAAATACATATTTTAATTAAAAAATAGCACAGCTGTGCAACTTGGCCAAACAGAATGTCCAGTGCATCCCAGACAACACTGCATATTAATTTTCTGACCTTGAAATGGTCAGTTTCAGAGTAACCTGTGGAATCTTGACTAACTGCTCCCCTCACAGTTGTTTATTGACTGGCCAGTTGCTTGGTTGCTGGTTGATTGGTTGGCTGAGTGTTTGGTCAGTGTTTGAGCCAGGACTCTCTAGAGGAACAGGGCTGATATATATGATTTATTACAGTGGCTTACAGGCTGTAGTCCTCGTAGTCCAACACCTGTTATCTCTTTATAGAAAGGTCAATCCGGCAGTTGTTCCATCCACTAGACTGGATGTCTCAGCAGTCTCAATCTGGTACTGGCATCCCAGAGAGCTGCTGTTCCTTCATCTACATTGGAATCCCACAGAAGGAGGTTCTAATACTAGCAAAAGAATGGCCCAGCAATGGGACAGATGAAATGAGTTTGTCAGCATGATTATGGTCAAGCAGGCAAAAAGCAAAAGCTTCCTTCTTCCATGTCATTTTGTATAGGCTATCTAAAGAAGATGTGGTTCAGATTTGGGGTGGGTCTTCCTATCACAAATGATCCAGCATCTCTTCACAGGTGTTCCCAGTTGCTTGTGTTTTAGTTCATTCTAGATGTTGTCAAACTAACAACGAAGATTAGCCATCACATTTGGTGCCTTGTTTCCACTGATAGTTATTCTCAACTTGCCCTGTCTAAAATTTTGAGATCAGGATATTAAATCTTCAATTACATCAAATTTGAAATATCTCAGGTGTGGGGAAATCTTCAAGGCACAGTAATTTTTCCACATAACAGTAAAAAATGAGGAGATTAAAACAAACAAGCAAGTAAACATAGAATTCCAGGGAAGAAAGTCCTTGACAGAAGGGCACAAAAGACATTGGGTACTGATAAATTTCTGATCTTGGTTATGTTGAATGCTGGAAACATAAACATAGTACTCAACTAAAATCAACAGGCATGGAACCACACAGGGCCATGTGATTAAAGCCTAAAAGAAGAAAGACTGAACAGAAACAGTGTTAAAAGAATTACAGATAGCTCATACAGACTTTAAAGCAGCCACCATGAATGTGCTGAAAAACATAAAGAGAAATGTGGTCACACTAGAATAAGTTTTCATCATTGTTATAATTGGTTCATAAAAATATCCAAACATTTAGAGAAGAAAAAATATTAGAAAGAAAACTGATCAGAACAGTAAATAATAGACTCATGGGACACAGTCTATTTGTAGATTATATTGTGAAAAATACAAAAGGCAATATGCTCTATTAAAATTAACTAGTTTAGCAGGCTACTGGGACTGGCTTTCTCATAAAAGTCAATTACATTTCTCTACATTAGGAACAAATGATTAAAACTTGTAATTCAAAACCTTTAAAAACATCCTTCATGCTATCTCATGGAATTCTAGGTTCACTGGAAGCAAAAGCTGTTAAGTCATTAAAGAAGAAGTTAAGAGCATGTCCCTGTGACACTGGCTTTATTAGGCTAATGCTTGACTGGAAGTGACTGACAGGAAAAATAGAGCGCTCTGAACACAAACACCATACTTATAAACTGGTGTTGGGTTACTTATCCTACCACCCTTCTATCCCTGACTTCTTCCCTGGTCCTCATTAAAGCTTGTCTTTCTGAACCTCCTCTTATTTTTGCTCCATAATACTAACCACACCATAGTCCTCAAAAGGAATTATGAGGTTTTCAAGCAACAATTTATGAGCCTTCTGAAGGTTTCCATCTTATGTCCTTCATGTCTTTGCCACCAGAACTCAATATAATGCTAATCAAGTTTTGCCACCTGAATAGATGAATACAGAGAGGATAAAAATAAAAATGTCTCTTCAAAATAACATTACTAAGTAAAAAAATATAGAAACCAAACAGGTGTGGAGTAAAAGCAAAATACGCAAACAAAAGATAAGCAACTAAATAATGAAATAATGGAGAAGTTAATGGAGATTGATGATAGGGTCAAGGAACAAGAACTATTGGATAAGTGTGGCATAGTGGAGCAGGTTGGCTGATATGAAGCACAAGGACACATAAAATAATGGGCATAATGGTCTAAAGAGATGGTTCAACTGTTAAGAGCAGTGGCTACTCCTCAAGAGGACCTGGATTCAAATCCTAGCACTAACATGGTAGCTTGCAACTATGTGTAACTCCATACTCAAGGGACCTGATACACTCTTCTGCCCTGCTTGGGCACTAGGTATGTACATGGTGTGCACACAGAGAATGTAGACAAATATGATTCTGAAAAAAAGTGTGAGCCAACTCAATTATCAGAATCATTTTTGTTGGACCCACTTTTCTCCATCATCGTAATCATGTGTTGTTAAGTGAGCCATCAAGTCTTGGGAATTTGGTTCATCTTTAGTGTAGAGCATTATCTACATAGCTATAATGTCAGTTCTCTGTAGCTCAGTATTTCTGATCCAGATAAGGGGGAGAAGTCAGCATCACAGCCAGCTGGCAGGGGGAAACCCTTGAGGTTTTCTTATACCAGGAGACATGCAATAATGGCTCTTCCAACACAGTTAATTCCAAATTGTTGAGAAATCATGTTTAATTGGGTGCATATACTAATTCTGTTCTCTTTCAGAGCACCATGTGGCACATCCAAATTCAGTCATAGGATTATAAAGCTAGCATAAGACTGATCTCCTGAGGATGGGGTTAAATCTTAGGTGTGTACATGAAAAAGATCAACAATTTATGCAGCTTGCTTAAAAATGTTTGTTCTCCATTGCTCTATAAAAAATGATTGTATATAATGACATCAACTGTCAACAATTCAATACAGGACTCATAGTGCTAACATTCACTAACTTAATGATAGATGAACTTACCATTTCTGGACTTTACAATGTTACAAATTCAGTTCACATTAATATCAAGTATCCTTAAACTGTCATATCATCCTTCTTGATGACATGGACTGATGCTCTCTTTTGACATTGGGCAGCAGCAATGAGCCATCTCTATGGTCACCGAAGGAACCACACACTCCAAATACCACACTGTGTTGCTGAATGGTGGGAGCTATTAAGTGGAATAGATTAATTTAATGCATTTTGATATTTTTGGGTTTATTGAGACAGAACCCTTTTGTATGTTTAAGAGTATCTATTTTTAAAATTATTGTACTTTCTTGATAAATTCTCTCTGTGAGCCCAAAATATATATTTTACGTAAGTCCTCTCATCATTAGTATAATCTGTATCATCACTTTTTGGACCTTCTTTCCCATTCCACTAACACTCTTATTAAGCAAATAGTTGAGTACCTCAGGCTAACTATCAGGTATAATTTCATCGCTTTCCTAATTCTTCCAATTTCTTTTTTTTATAAGTTCTTTGCATTTCCTTTCATTCTCAAAAATGAGATGTTCTTTCTCTTGAAACTCAAATAACAAAAGAACAATCCACAGTTTTCCGTGCTATTGAACTTAATTGAAAATTGTCTTTCCCATAAAGATAAGTAGCAATGGCTTTTTTTGTTACGTGTCACAGTGACAATGTATTTTAAAAACAATCTTCAGCTTTATTATATTGCCAAGCCCAAGGTACAGTGTGACAGGAACAGGTCAGTTGCAGACCTGGAGAAGAAAAATGAAAATGTCTTCTGGAGGAGGTTAGAAAGGTAAAAGGAGAAAAGACCCTGAAGCCAGTGTCTCCAAGGCCCATGGAGACCCCATTACAAAATACAGCCCATTGATTTGGTAAAAATGTCCCCATTGTATTATGGTCCACTGATTCACATGTCTTACGCATCCAACTACCAAGAAACTGCAGACTTTTCAAAGGTAAGATCTTCAACTTCCTCTTGCACCTAGTCTCACTCTAAAACACAAAAAGGTCACAGCACTAGAATGTCATCTAGAAGGGAGTAATTAAGGATTAAAGATCAACAGAATGGGAACCAGACGTAATGGAATTTCAGGGTACACCAAGGCATTCTTTAATATATAAAAAGGACTAGGCTCATTTCAGATCTGGTGGTTTGGAAGTCCTTCAGGGCATAGCCTTATGTTCTCCTCTGATGCCTGCTTAGAAATTAATCAAGGGCATCTGATATTGTGTCAAGAGTTCAGAGTTCTATAGTGACTGCCCTGGTCTATACAGAGAGCAAAGCAGTCCTCCTCCTCTGGAAGGCCAGTGTCGATCCTGGGATCAATGATATGCTGAACCAACTGAGAATTAAACAGCACTGTTTTGCTATGAAATAAACAGCTCGTATTTATTCATATGCAGTTGTTGTTTTCCTCTCTCCTTGTACATGTGCTACAATTCTCCCCAAACTAATTACCTAATTACAGATGGTGAAAGCATTTAAAGGATTAAGCTGAGATCCCTCACATGTAATGTGGAGGTAGGGATGTTTATTAACTGCTCCACTGAAAAATAACCTACCCCCTTCCACTGCTGCTGACTTATTCATTAATCTGCCCCCTCCACCCATATGTTTAACCAGTTTCAATCCCTCCAAGGTACCACTAAATACTACCAGCCATTTATACTAAACACTTTAATTAATCACATTAGCAGCCATGTGTTGACCATCTCCTCTACTGCATGCCATTCACAGTTTTCTGGGGGGAAGAATTGAAACACATTTCTATCCAGAACCACAAGGCACAGAGCAGCCAATGATTCCTTTGAAGATGGAGTCACCAACATCTCAAAATGTGGCCACTCATTTTTTTTTGACATATGGATGTGCTGTTGTTTTTATTCTGTGGTTTGTAAAGAAGGAAGTGAGGGATGCACATGAGGATGAACATCCTGCTCAGAAGCATGGATGCTCCCAACAAAAGCCCATACATATCAGCCAGTACCCGCGGGAGAGCCACTACTCAGAGAAATACTATAGGAATACTCAGGTAATACTATAGGAACAGACACGCTGAAACTTTGTGGGTATGGCACCGATGTTCATATTTTACATGTGCAAATTACAGGGTGGGGCAGAGTGTCACTGTTGTGGGTTCTCAGCCATGAATTCTGGCCCATTTGTTCATCTCCATCCCCTTAGCATGGAAGGACAGAAAAGCAAAGGCTAGAGAAGGATAATATGAGACAGAAATGGGGTTTAAAAGAGTTCAGAAGTACACATTGGCTTTACAATGCCTCTGCCTGGGAGGCCAATTGTCACTTCCAAGACAAATTTTATAGTTCTACTAAACAACAAAGAGACTGAGACACACAGTCTATTATGTGTGCAGAAGAGAAGGGACAGGAGAT
Organism: Cricetulus griseus; assembly: GCF_003668045.3. Taxonomy (NCBI): domain Eukaryota; kingdom Metazoa; phylum Chordata; class Mammalia; order Rodentia; family Cricetidae; genus Cricetulus; species Cricetulus griseus. Next base: position 23,736,859 of record NC_048600.1, on the reverse strand, counting down.
GATAATAACTAATACTAATGTTTACCTAAAGACACTGAATCTATTTGTCTTTAATCAACTATTGACTGATTCTTGAAATTAATACCTTACTTTGTTGCAATGTAAGCTTGGTTATAAAGAATTCCATTTGTGTGTGTACATGCATGCATGCACACATGTGTTATATAAAAATGTTCATGTGGGTGCACCTGTATGAACCCATACATGGATGCCAGAAGTCAAAGAAGAGTGTCTCTTCCTAAGCCACTCCCCGTTTCTTTAGCTCACTAAATTTGGAGCTCATTGATTCAGATAAGTGGATGACCAATGAGTTCCAGATGCCCACTGTGAGATCCAGTTCCACTGCACAATGCTGGGGTTCCAGATGTCTGTCATCATGCTCAGCTTGTGTAGGTACTAGGGATCCTGTCTCAGGTCCTCATGAAAGCACAGCAGGCTCTTCACCAACCACGTTATCTCCTTAATTGGACAAAGAGTTTTCTATTACCCTATATTCCATTTGATTTTATTGTGTCATGCTTCACAGAGTAACCATGACTAAATATTGTGTGAATGGCTAGGTATTTGGGGAGGAATGACCCCTCTACCATGGCTATGTTTCTACTGCATTGGTTCCTACAGGCCTTTTCAGTTCCTGTAGACAGATAACTACAGGAACATTCTGAACTTCCCATGAGGAAGGGGCCCATACTTTTCAGTGAGTTTTTACTTTGCTGATCTACTGGTTTCTGAAATGCTACAGCTGTTCAGTAAGTCTGCATATCTGCTGTGTGCCTGGCATGCAGGTGCTCATGGGAGGCCACTGAGGAAGCAATTTATGAGAAGTAGGTAGGAGGCAGAAGTTCATCTACAGACCAGGTATATGTGTTCAGCAGTTGGAATGATGGGAGCAGAACCACTTTTTCCAGTAGCAGGGCTTGAATGATTTGAAGTATCAGTAGAGGAGCCAGGAAACAGAATCTGGGTTTAAAGGAAGCAGTAAGAGCCAGTAGATAACCTCTATGGATTTTATATAATGTTGAAAAAGTCCTCTCCTCTGTTCTTAAAAGAGAGAAGGAAAGAAGGGAGAGAGGGAGGGATGGAGGGAGGGAGGGATTTTGAAAGAGAAAAACGGAAGGAGAAAGGAGGGGGAAGGATGGAAGGAGGGAGAGAGGGAGGGAGACTGGGAGGAGTAGAGGGAGAGGGTGAAGAGAGAGGGGGAAGAAGGGAGGGAAGACTTAAAAGTTAAGAAAAAGGAGGGGGGAAGGAGGAAGAGAGAGGAGGAGGATGGTAGACAGGAAACAGACTAAGGAGACAGACTAAGAAGGGAGACAGGGAGACAGACTAAGAAGAAAAGAGGAAGGGCAGGAGAGAGCGGCTGGCTCAGACACACTGTACGTGGACAGTAAGGCTCGAGGATGGGATTACAATGTAGAAAACAAAGATTCTTCAGCTTGTGCCTTTGAACACTTTAGCACATGGGGTCTGGTGGTGACAGGACAAACATCACTGTGACCTTGCCCACTCATTTAACTGCCTCTGCCCCAGTAAGAACACATACTGAGTGGTTAGCTGCTCCCAAGCATATCGTAGGCTTCTCCAGCACTGATACTGAAACATTTGAAAAAAACATGTGACAGACATGGGAAGGAATTCAAATCAGCAAATGATCATTCAATAAAGTGCCTCCATCTGCATGCCATGAGAACCAGAATTTCCTATGTGTCCCTTCCTTCTCTCTTAACCACTGGACTCTAATCATGTTGATAATGGCCAGGGCTGTCTTTGATTTTTGTCTCCTATGCCTAGGCATTGTTCCCTAAACTGTAATTATGGAGTGACCGCCATGTCCTAGATTTAACAAATCTAGAACACAATGTTCAAAATGTTGGCCCAGAATGTGAGAAAATGAGAAGTGCATAAGGCAAGCAGGTCTCATTTTTAGCTTTCATCTGTGACCAGAGGTCTCAGGTGTTACTGCAGAGTAACTCAAACTTGAGATCCCAGTTAGTGTCTCATCTACATATGAGAGAGAGAGAGAAGTGGGGAGAGAGAAAGAGGGAGAGAGGAGAGAGAGGAAGGGGGAAGACAGGACAGGGAGAGGAAAAGGGGTAAAAGAAGATGAAGAAAAAGGTCCAGAGAGCAGTTCACCTGACACAAGGAAACACTGACTTTGAGCACAGTCTGTGGGAGGGGCCCTCACCCTGGTTTATAGCGAACCCTTCATTTTAAAACATTATTATTTCAAGGGGTTGTAAACAACCTCATAGTGTCAACCCAACTAAAATGTGCAGATCAAGATGCCCAGGCTTACAAAGGAGAAGTGGGTGGCTCCTTCAAGGTCGAACATACAAGCTACCACTCAAGCAGCAAATGGGCCAGGTAGGTAAAAACCCCTCGAATGTGTCAAGTGCCCAGCAAAGGGGAAGCCATAATGGATTTTCTTCACATTTCAGGCTCGCCAGCCCCATTGGTTTACACTCTGCTTTGATGAAGTTCTGGGAAACCAGCCAGGTCACTTTGGGGATTTAGATAAAGCTAACAGAAATAGATCTGCTCTTTTCCCTAAGCCCAACTTTGAGGCTGGAAGTGAATAACCCAGCCAAGGATAGCTTGCTGTCCCCACATGAATGTACCAGAAGCTGCTGGAGTAACTGATGATAATGCCTCACCTCTACAGTATATACACCAGTCTATAACTTGCATAGTTCTCTACAGTTTGCAAGCTATCTGTGCATCTGGTATCACACATGATCAGCATGGCATTGCTCTGGGAAAAGACCAGGCTATCATTTCATACTTATTTTTAAAGGAAGCAACTGAAGTAAAACGTGGAGACCCTCCTGCTCCATTGTCATACTTTGTAACATATGATAGAGCCTGGGAGACAATGTCACAGGCTTTATCCTCTAGCTCATCATTAGGTGATATCTAAGGACATAAGAACTTCTACTGTGAGTTATGTCTCAGTCATCTCTTCTTTACGTATCTGTAACGCTGAATGGTCTATAGAGAGAATTAGAGTTAAACACAATTTTAACCTAACCATTTTTAGACTCATTGGTGAATATGCTATTATTCTAAAATGAGTCCTATAATGTGATACATCTGTATATTCAACTGAGCATGTTTCAATCGTGAGCACCCTTATAAATTATCTTGGCTCAGCTCTCTCTTGTAGGGTGAGGGATAAAGTAATCATCAAAGCCAAGCAAAAGGAAGTAACTTTTCCCAGTTGTCACAAATCCACAAGGGAGTCAGGACAAGCACTCACATTCAAGAGCTGTGATTCCATGTCTCTTCTGCCCCAGTGAAGCATGCCAACCCCCTTGTCTTCCATTAGAAAGGCTCTCTGACCTGTGTGTACTTAAGCAACTCCCACAGAGCAGGCTGCCAGGGGTCCATCAGCATCTGCAAAAGTACTCAATTGTAGTGTTATCCCACAGAGTTCACTGTCTCTACCAGTAACTTCTACCTGAAATTTCCCCTCTCTTAGCCTCATGTCCTCACCTGGAAAAAAGAATGCATATGATACCAGTGCCTCCTACACGGTATGTGGATGGGAAAAGGAAAAAGTCCCTAATGGTGTCCATCACTGACTGTGCTCTCTGTGCCATTTTACTGTGCCCCTGGACCTCTATGTATCTCAGTTTCTCTATCTGTAAATTAGGATCCTGTGCCTTCATCACCAGCTCAGTGCTCCTGTGGCACCTGCAGATAGGAACACTACCTGGTTCTGCTTACCAACATCCCCATCTATTATTCATTTTTATCTCCCAGATCTACATTTGTCATAGCTTTATTTGTTTAACTAGAGCTACCTTTGCACTTATTGTGAGCACAGCACAATGGAAAGAGGAAACACTGCTTCCCCGCCTTCACAGAGAATTGCAAGACAAAACGTCATAAAATAGAGCAGGGACAGGAGAGTCCTTACAAAGCAGTGCAAAAATGACAAGCAATGTGTCACATTAAGAGACCAGATTCTCCTCCTGTTTGGGAAAGAACAAATAAAAGAGATAATAATAATTAGAATACCCCTCTATGTGCCTCCTATGAATGAGAATTCCTGGAAAGAAGCCCTATACATAAGCCAATTGGCTAATTAAAACTTCAAAGGTGTGAAGAGGTTAAGATTTTGCAATTTCTAAGCTCAATTAGTATTCAACAGGAACAATTTTTAGCTTTATATATATAGCCATTCCTGGCCCCCATCACTCCCAGATCTAAAATTCTGTTACTAGCCAAACCTAACATCCTGACAGCAGATTAAAAAAAAAAAAAACATTTAGAATATATTAACTATACAGTCTAAGGACTAAGAATGCTATGAGTTTACATCTGAGGCCATATCTAAGATTTCTTCACTGTGTTCTGCATACTTAAAATACTTCCACCAATTTATGTTAAATGCCTTGATTTATGACTTTCTTTGTTCCATTACCCTAAAAGCTCCATGCACTTGCTTCCACCTCGAAACACGAAGCTAATTCTGTATTCCTGGGCCATGGTCACCCATATTTTGGCTCCAAAAATAAACTGCCTCTGAATCCCTTTGAGATGAGAGCTGGGTTTTTGTGCTGACACTCCCAGCCAGCACTGGGGAATTCTACTCTGGCTGGTTTCTCTAGAAAGCCTCCTAGAGGCTTAAGCAAATTAAGCCTCCCACTCAGCCCAGCTACAATTGGCAGCTTCTAGAATTTCATTGTTCCTTGGGCTTTTCTTAGTACCTACACCCCTTCTACTTATCTTATAGTTGTTTGTAAATTTATCCTTGCTCTTGCTGTTCCAGAAGACATTAATTTTTCATTAAGTTTTCACCCTTTCCTTTACCTTACATTCACATGAACACCTTAACTGCATATAATGGCCCTCAGGTATTTATGGGTAGAGATAAATGTAATGGAATTGACCACCTGACAAAGGCCAGGCCTGCCAATTTTCAGTCTGGTTGCACTTTCTTCATATCTCTATACTTACCTTAAGAATCAATTTAAACTAAGGAATGTGGTTAGGAGGAAGACAGGAATTTACTCTACCCACAGAGCAGCTGAGAGGCTGCAGAGAGACCTCCAAAATGTATTCTAACAACAATCAGTATTACAATTACAGACATGGATGGATAGAGAGATAGAGAGATAGAGAGATAAATAGATATCCCTACTTACTGGATTTTGGCTGATGGCTTTATGACACACACACATACATACATAGATACATACATACATACATATATGGGATATATCTGAGAAATATATATATATATATATATATATATATATATATATATATATATATATATATATCATAAAGCCATCAGCCAAAATCCAGTAAGTAGGGAGCCTGGCAGAATGGGCACAGAGGTGTCTTAGTTCTTTCCTAGTGTGAAAAAATCTTCTGATAAAAGCAATTTAAGGGAGAAAGGGTTCGTTTTGTCTCACAGTTCCAAATTACTATCCATCACAGCAGGGCCATCATAGTGGCAAAAGGTTCCGGGAGCTGGTGTCATTACATCATAAATGAGGACCAAAGAGCAATGCAGGCATGCATGTATACACAGATCATTTTCTCCACTTTATACAGGCCAGAATCCCCTGACCAAAGAGTGATTTCACAGTAACTAACATGTGTCTTCCCACATCAGTCTAAGTCATTAAGACAATACCCCATAAGCATACCAGGAGGCTTGACTCCCAGATAATTTCTGGATTCTGTCTAGCTGACAACATTAACCCTTACTGGAGGTATGGTTTAGCTCTAGAGACCTCTCACTAGTACCTCCAAGTACTGTGATAATCCTAACCCACAGACATCCAGCCACTCAGGGATATCTTGACTGCAAAACTTCCCCATAATCTGACTTCCTATTCCATCCCATACTGCAGATGGCTTCCACTTTATGGATGCCTGCATCCACAGAATGCATAGTAACTTTCCAAACAGAAAAATGCCTAGGCCCTTTCTCCTAGTTACCAGGATTTAAGCATGGACAGAACAGAGGAGTGTTACCTTTAAGGGTGTTTTAAGGGTGCTCTCTGTTCCAATGTGTATTCGTGGTGAGGCCCAGAGAGGAGTCAGATACTTGTTTAATTCAATATCAGGCCGAATTCCAATAAAGGACAAGGGCAACTCAAAGCCAGTCAGAAAGAGACTTTGTGCCTGAGGATGGCTCAAATCTCCTGAGTCTGTTTCTTATTCCAGGTACTGCTTCATTAGGAGGAAAAAAATTACAGGCAATACTTTCAAAGTCTTAAAAGCATATATTTGCCATAATCAGGAGTGATAATTTTCCCTGCACATCTAATTTCCTTTGCAAAGCAAGAAAATAAAAAGAATCAGAACACGCAGCAGATGAAATTTTCTATTAAATCATCCTGTGAATTAGGTAAGACTTTCTGCCAATATCTCAGCCTGCAAGGAGACTACTCGAGGGTTTTTGTGCATGGCTGCTGTCATCCAGATGGAATTCCCCTTTGCTTTTCCATCATGTACTATTATTATTTGTAATGTTTCTAAAATCACTCGGTGATAATAAGTTTTAAAAATCAAAGTCCCATGCATGCACGGAAAGTGTGTTGTAAACAGCAGGACAGGAGGAAACCCTTGCTGTTTCATTTTAGTTAAGACATCTCCTTTTGATGTCTTTTGATGAAGAGCCCCAAGAGCCATGCTTCTCAACCCTCCTACCATTGCAACCATTTAATACAGTTCTTCATGTTATGCTGACCAGCAACCATAAAATTATTTTTGTTGCTACTTCATAACTGTAACTTTGCCACTGTTATGAGTTGTAGTGTGAAAGGGTCGTTTGATCCCTGAAGCAGGTTGTGACCCACAGGTTGAGAATCACTGCATAAGAGCTAGAGGCAACCATACACAATTTAATTTGCTGGCATCACAGCGACACAGAAATATTCATGGAAAGCACAATAAAAGACATTGTGAAAAGCGAATGGGTAAACTGAGTTTCATGTAACCACATAAACAGTTATCAACATGTCATCTGCAACAGGCATTTCTGCATAATTAGAAGATCCAGGCACTTGCCTGCATCTCCCAAATGAGGTTAATGATCAGAAGTAGACAAGTTTTACTCCTTTTGTCTTCCTTATAAAAACAAAGTATAACTCAGTAGACTATGACTAAAAGCTTCCCAAATTGCCATAATTAACATTGTCCATTTTCTGACCTGAAATAAGGAAGTAAAGTCAAGTACAGCAGAGGATAATGTGATATTTTAAAAGTACAGAAAAATAGAAATGGAATGAAGCTAACATGTGGGTATCCACTTAGCACATATCTGAGGAAATCTATTTTCATTAGATAATAAAAATATATAATACGATTCTATTCAAAATGTATCCATATGGTACTCCAGTGATACAATCTGTTAGTGTGTGGTACTTATATAAAACATACACAAGATGTATTTGTGAATCAAGAAAGGCAATGTGATTTAAAAAAAAGGATTTGTGATTTAACTTCGGTTCTATCTCATAAGAAGACACCAAGATCTAGAGTCTGATTGTTCATGACAGACTACACCTTGCTGTGACTCCCAAATCACAGGAGCTAACCAGGATAGGGTTTCACAGCTGCTTCAGTTTTGGTCACTCATATGAAGTTTAAATTAGAGACTCCATCCTCAGCCATTTCCCTCTTTCAAACTCATCGCATTGGAGTTCTTCAAAACTCATGGACAGAAGAAGGAAAACAAAGGGATACTCCCAAATGCCCAAGCCCAAAGTGATACATGTCAGTTCTGTTCAAACTCCCAAGATAAGGTTCACAGGGTTAAAACTCTAAGGACAGGAGGCTGGAGATACAAAATGTCTTTGTCCTAAGCAGGAATGGACAAATCTGTCACACAGAAGAGATTAAATGTGTTGTAAAAATCAGTCACAGAAGAAGGTGATGTCATTCTTTGTGGCTGAGCAACATTTCTCCAAGGAGTAATATTAGAGTTGCTTTCAGGGATAGTTTTAGTGGAAATGTCAGAGCCCATATCATGTGGAAGGAGCACAGAAGACAGCATTCAGGATATAGGAAGTAGGGATCTCTCTTTAGATGGTGGTAGAAAGGCACTGATGAACAGTGGGGTGAAACATAGGAGAAAAGTATTCCTAAGGAGTTGGTGCTGGATCATACTTTGAAATGAAGAAAAAGAGCAAGAGCATATTTTGGGGGAGCAGCATTAGGGGTTGGGAAAGCAGTTAACTCAAAATCACTCTTCTGAACTCATCACACAAACCCAATTAGCCACATGGTCACTAATCCACAGTGGTTATGTGCCCTACCTAGATCTCAAACACACATTCTCCTCTATGGGCCCACCACCTCTGCTTTCTCCCTGACCATTAAGTTTGGCTTACTGGCTACTGCAAACTGAACATTTATGTTCATGCAGTATTCATATATTGAAACAATAATTCCCAGTGTGGCAGTATGTTGAATTTAGATAATGTGTGTTAGAAGGTTGGAAGGATAATTATTATGGAAGTAGGGCTTGGGTGATAGGATTAGTGTCATTCTAAGAGGATAGAGAACTCTCCCAGATCCTCAACAGCTAAACAGACAGTAAGACAACGATGGTTTATAAGCTAGGAAATGGGCTCATACCAGACCTGAGCAGGATGCTGTCTTGAATTCCAGATTCCTACACAGAAGTAAGCCTTTGTTGTTAGTAACTTCTCATGTGGTCTTTGTTGTTGCAACCTGAAGTGACTAAAACTATTGTCATCTTGCCAATGCCCCTTTAGTAATACCAGGCCTCTGGTGCCTCTGTTTCAGTATAACTTGGGTACATGGTGTCCCAGAAGGTTCTTTCTTGACTATGCCTACTTCACCCTCACATAGGATCAACCATACACCATACAGCATCACTCATGCATTTACATATGTGACTTCTAGTCTTGTGCTGCTATGAGAGATTACTACAGCCAGAGCACATTCTAAACTTCACAATCATAAAAGCTTAGATGTCCAAGCATAAAGGTGAGAGACTGCTTATCCCATAGCAAAGTAGAGGGTCAGACAAGCCTGTGGGATAAAGAGGGAGGAAGTCAGAGAGACAAACAGGAAGAACTCACAATGACAACTTGCACCATAGAGACACTCACCCATCATGTAGGTGGCGTCTTCTTTCCAACCCTATCTTGGAACCTAACACAACTAAATTCCAACATTGGATTTTGGAGTGGACATTATAATATAGCACCTTTCCATTCTTTCCTGCTCAGAAATGCCCTATTTATGTAACATCTCCTTTCAAAACAGCCCGATCCTGAATGCTCACACAGTTGGTCATCCCTCCTCTGGGCTTTTACAGAATTCATTTCCATTAGGTTCCTTTGGTCAGCATTTGTTCATGTCCTAGCCTTCTCTGTCCATATAATGCAGGGGCCACAGAGATGTGTCTTCTCCACTGTGGAATTAATACTAATTATTATTATTAGAGATAATATTTAGTATTGTTAAAGACAAATAAGACAGAACTCTTTAATTAGACTTAATACTTACTGAGACCTTCTGCTGGTGCAGACACCATGCTAAATAAATGAATATATTCTCACATGTAAAACTGATTAAAGCGCCCTATAGAGGGATATTATTTTCTGTATTTCATAGTTAAAGTGAAATAGGGATCAAATATCCCATGCAAGACTATATAGCTGTCAAGTAAGTAGGACCACAGCTTGAAACTATGTATGGAAAAGTAGAACCTTTGTGCTAAAGTCATTCTGTGATAAGAGAACAAACTCTGATGTTAGGATCAGAGGCAAAGACAGCAGACAATTAAGACAACATCAGTGCTAGAGGAATGATGGAATGGGAACAAGAAGACATGAATAAATTCAGTTCCTTGCCCTTGGCGATGTAGACATAGACTGGATGTGCTTTTGTAGTAGTTACTAAGCATACATTTTTAAATGGAAACTGTATTAACTACATGCTGTCTGTGATTAGAGTCAAACTTTTGACATCTTGAAAACATTTAAATATATCATTAAGAGAAAGATAAATGTTAAGCAAGAAACAAATCACCATGGGGAGTTAGAAAAATATCCCATGGCACAAGAAGACAAACCCTTTGATGAAAAAGTCAGGCGTGCGCGCACGCGCGCGCGCGCACACACACACACACACACACACACACACACACACACACACTCATGCTGTTTTAGAATATCAGTTATCCACTTCTATTTAGCATTAAAGTGTCTCTGTCAACGAGTAATTACAGTTATTAAAGTCTGCCACAGATTCCCTACTCTGTGGTTCAGGCTGTAAATGGAATTAATTTGAAGCCAGGGAGCGGGGAAGGATAAGAGAAATTGAAGGAACTGAGGGAGAGGATGACAGAGGAGGAAAAGGGGAAAGATGAAGAAAAGTGGGAAAATGAAAGAGAGTTGAGGGGGGAGACTAGTAAAGGGAGATGATGGGAAGAAAGGATAGGAGAAGGAAGGCAGAGAGTAGGGAAGGGAGGGAGATGAGAAAGGAAAGGGGAAAAGAGAAAGGGGGAACCTGGCTGTTAAGAATTGCCAATTTAATTCTTTTGCACCAATGTGTATTAACCTTCTGCCTGACTTTCAGAGAGCACTCGGTGATGGGAATAAAAGCGTGATCATTATAAATATGGGCCCTCTAATGAGTTTGTGCTCTTATAGTATACTCAGATACAGCCAATCAACAAGAAAGAACAAAGCAGCAGAGTAGCAATGTAAAGGGAAAGGGACAAACACCAGACTTGCCATGCTGATTTGGAATGCAAATTGTTACCTTTTCAAATCAACTTAGTGTGAACGAGTCTAAAACGCTTCTCACTTCTGTTGAAATGGGCCAGAGATGCTGCAGAGCTGAATCCCATGCGTTTACTAAGGAGTGACCTCCTGGAAGGGTTGTTACTGTACTGGAGAGATAAAAAACTGATGTCCTACATCTGACTTGTGCTTTACTAGTGACTATAAAAAAGAACTGTCCAGTATGCCTTGGATGCTATTGCAAATGTATCTTCTTCCCTTTTCTTCTTAAATTTAATTATTTTTATTTTTCATGCTTTGGTGTTTTGCCTGCATGTATGTCTGTGTGATGGTGTCAGATCTTGACGTCATTGTGAGCTGCTATGCAGGTGCTGGGAATTAGACTTGTGTCCTTTGGAAGAGTAGCCAGTAATCTTAACTGCTGAGCCATCTCTCAAGCCCCTTCTTACAGCCAACATGAGATTAAATTTCCAGAGATTGGGGATGATACTGGGAATCTGCATTTGTTGTTGTCAGTGATGGTGATAGTGGTGGTGGTAGTCGTAGTGGTATGTGTGTGTTGTCTATTCTAGTTTGCCAACTTGACTACAAATGGCAGCTGGAAGTAACTAAAACCAAACAGGCTGGGTATATTCTGTGAGAGACTTTTTCTTAATTAAATTATTTGAAGTGGGAAGACCCACCTTTAATCCAGATCTTTGAGGTAGGAAGATCCACTTTTAACCTGGGCCACACCTTCTGCTGGTAGCCTATATATAAAAGACATGGAAAAGGAAGCCCTTGCTCTTTGCCTGCTTTCTCTTGTTGTCATTGGCAAGTCCATCCCTTCACTGGCATTAAAGTCTACTTCTTCAGGATCCCAGGTTATTCTAAAGACCAGCTGAAACATCCAGCCTCATGGACTGAACAATTACTGAATTCTTGTTCCTTTGGTAGACAGCCATTGTTGGACTACCATTTCTGTTCCCCTAGAGAATCCTGACTAACAGTGTGTGTGTGTGTGTGTGTGTGTGTGTGTGTGTGTGTGTGTGTGTGTGTGTGTGTACATGAATATGTCCCTGTGGAAGTCAGAGGAGAGGGTCAATTGGTCTCTATTGCTCTCTATCTTATCCCCTTGTGACACAGTATCTCCTTGAACTTGGAACTTGCTGTTTCTCTAGTAGGTTAGTTGCTCAGCACAAGCCCCAGTGGTACCCTTGCCTCTCTTCAACCTCCCTGCCCACCTATCTCCACTCCCTTACTAGTGTAACAATTGTACCGGGCTGAGCCTGGATTTATGTAGGTGATCTGGGGATCTGAACTCAAGTCATCACTCTTGCTCAACAGAACTCTTGCCCACTAAACTACCTCTAGCATGAAGAGTCTGCATTTTCTCAGCTAAACTGATGATGTTGGAGGACCATTTGAAAGCCCAATGGCTGCATATCCATCACATAGCCAGCACTCTTGTATGAGATTTATTTTAAAACGTGTTGGGTGTGTGTTCAAGCTTGTAAAAACTGAAATAAACACAAACAGTGAAAGCTTGGTGCTTAAGATAGAGACAATCATGAATGCATGGATAGAGTCAGGCCAATTCTGTGAAGTTATAACAGGCACCAAGCTTCATTCATGTTTGACAGAGGGCATGCAAATTGACTATTCTTGGGGGGTTTTCCTCAAGTATTTCTTAGTCTGTACAGGAAAAAAATGAAATAGACAATCCATCTATAACGTGAGTTGATTTTGAAGAAGTGTTTTGACATCTTCGACATCTCATGGCCAACACACACACAGTGTTATATGAACACAAATGATGGTTATGATTAGAATGGTTGAAGAGACATATATTAGAATATCTAGCACTTGAAAGAGCTGTACACCTTGAGTGGAAGCTGGATGAAGAGGGAAACAAACAAACAAACAAGAAAGAACTGTGGTATGTGTAGTAGCTATCAGGATAAACCTAAAAAGCTATAGAAAACCTCCCCCCAAAGCATGCCTGAGAGCGTGAGAGGACATACAGGAAGGGGTATACTGGGTGTAGACATCTTTGCAGCATCCAAACACTGCAAAATATTAAACACATGATTGCTGAAGGCTTTTCTGGAGAATATTCATGAGTCTTTAGGAATTCAATGATAAGATGTCTCTGAAGATACTTTAATAAGAAGATTCATTTAGAGACAGGAACTGAGATGGTAAATAAACAAACAAACACAAATAAAAATAAATGGTGAAAGTCAAACTCAAGCTCCCAGGAGACCAATTAAGGAAAAGTAGAACATTGAAATGTCCATATATGAGAACAGGTCAAGGAAACAGGATTCTTGGTTCTCTTCATTAAAATGTAACCCTACCATTCAAGTAGTCTAGAAGATTAAGACCGGCAGGCAGAATTTTTAGTGAACATGAATAAGTTAGTCACAGGGGAGCTATGTGAATCCTGAGAGCACACTAGGGAGATTTGAGATGGAACTCAATGAAGACAAAGCAGCCATTATGGATTCCTCAAATCCTGGGCATGTATCATAGACAAGTGTGTGTGAAGTCCTGTGTTTGAGATTCATCATTACCACCATCACCCTCAAAATGATTTGGATGAAGTGACCCTGCTGAAAAGCTACCAGGACTCCAGGCAAGTCAATGTGGAAAACAGGGAGACACTAGCAGAAAAAGAAATGTAGAAATAACTATTGTTTTGAGATGAGCAACCTCTATACAGTAGCTGATTTTACAGATAACTGCTAATATTCCAGAATCTTCACCTAGTATGGTTTATTTCTTCCTACCACAGCCCAGGACATTAGTTTGGGAAAGGACATTATCTGCTATGCACAGTCATTCAGGAACTCTGGTCCCCTCCATCTAATGATGCTTCCATCCAGGAGATCTTAGGAATTCTATCATGGATCTTTCATGGATAGGTCACATTAACCATTCAGGAGATCAGTCTGAATGGTTTAGTCTACATCCATTCGAATTGCATTCTGGTTCTTGGCTTTTAGCAAGGTGAACTAAGAAAGCAATGGGCTTTGTGAAACTGCAGTGCAACCTCTGTTCCCAAGTGGCTACAGAGTATTCTTCAACACAGGTCAGAGTAAGCATGCCAACTGCCTAAGGGAGCCAAGGACAGGAAACAAGACTGTTTATTTCACTAAGTGATACATGCTAAAAGTAGGGCAGATAATTAAAAACAAAGCATTGCTTAGCAAACAATGATAGAAACCAAGTGTTGAGGGAAAACACACACTGCTGAGTCGTTTCCTTCAGAGTCAGCTGAAGAGATAACAGCCTAATCCAAGAACCCCAAACCCAAGGACCCAGGGGCTTAGTCAGTAAAATCCAAAGGAAAGTCTCTCTTCTGATGATGAAAGAAGGAACAAAGAGGGAAAGAAGGAAAATGACACCAATAGAAAAAGTAACATACAGATAGACAACTCTTAAGTCTCTCAAGATTTCCCCATTCCTGTTACATCTGAAATGTTCATTTAAATGATTCAAAGTCTTCTGGGTACCCTGGTGTGATTAGTCCAAGAGTTCACATACATAAATGCACACAGAGTTTTAGATATAGATGTGCTCCCAGGTTTCTCACATGGCTCTTCAAGCTCTTAGAAGCAAACCCATGCCCTGGGTAGGGACAGCCTTGTTCACCCAGCTGTAGCTGTTACCATAAGTGAGGCATAAAATCCTCTCACTGCCTCTACCACCAATAATAACGAGATAGGACTGACAAAAGATCAATGTGCCAAGTACTATGTTCAGATTCACAAATGTGCAGCAGCTCTATGAGGCAGACACTGTTATTACCTATCTTTTTTACAGATGAGAAACTGACAGCCAAGCTTAGCTTCCAAGCACACAGTTCAAACTTAGTTGGCTTCCAGTTGAACTCTTTAACTATTAACTTCTAGTTTTGATGCCTCTGCAATTCTTCTCTGTAGAAGCAGGATATAGGCTAAAAAAGTTAACACATAAACAATTTACAAACAATATCTTCAGGTGAATGTGAGCATTTCCAAATACTGGATTCTTTCTATTTCTTCTCTTTGTAATTGTCAAAGTTTATGTAGAAGAGACACACAGACCTCACTTGACTCTTAGCTTCATTATTCCCCAGTTTCATTATATTTCAGAGGGCCTCTGGGTATTTATTCCCCCTTTCGAATAAGAATCAGCTTTTTATCCTGGCAGGGGAAAGGGGATGGGAAAGAGAATCAAAATATGCATAGTGACATTTAACCTTTAAGGAATGTATATCCATGCAATAGTATTTTACATGAAATATCCTTGAGAGCATCAGGATACTAAGAAACAAAGAGTATCCTGCTCATTCTGCATCTGGGATGGTATGAAATACAACAGGTAGAACTGAATGGCCTACAGCCATACAGGAGTGAAACACTGACCGTGGGATGAAGAGCTAAAACTAAGGTTATTCCAAATCAGAAGCTGCACTATGTTTAATGACTTCATCTCTGATATCGGACATCATCTCTCCAGCATCCCAAAGTCTAGTTGATAAGAACAATAGCACTTCTTGAAATTTTAGAAATTACATCTTAAACTCTCTTGACTTCCTAGCCAATAAATGAGTTGTTCATTGTGTATGGCAAATATTAAAAGGGCTATTGAAATCTGCAGTCAGTACTTTCAAGGAGGACAATTTGTTTTCTAACAACTCATATGTGGACTGCATTAGTTACTATTCTATTGCTGTGAAGAGACACAATGACCAAAGGAATTTATAAAACGGAAGCGTTAATCCTGGAGGACTACAGTTTCAGAGGGCTAGAGTCCATGACCATGATGATGTGAACATGGCAGGAGGTAGGCGTGCATGGTGCTGGGGCGTTCATTAGCTTAGAGTTTACATCCTTATCCACAATTGCAAGGCAAAGAGAGAGAGAGACAGACAGAGACACAGAGAGAAACACACACACACACACACACACACACACACACACACACACACAAATGGGGTGGGGGGACTGGGAATGGATGGCCTGGGCTTCTGAAACTTCAAAACAATGACACATCTCTTCCAACATGGCCACACCTCATAATCCTTCTCAAACCGTTCCATCAATAGTGACCAAGTATACAAAAATATGAGCCTATGGGGGTCATTCCCATTCAAATCACCACTTGGACAATGGCCAAGTTTCTGAAATGACTTAAGCAAAAACAACGATACAGATGGCTGATTTAAAATCATCAATACTTATTATGTTATAAATCACTACAATTTGGGGCAATGAAAGTAAACAGCAACAGTCATAAAAACAGAACATGAAGTTGGAGGCTTTGTACCTGGAATGGACTTGGGCAAGCAGTCAAGTTGAGAAAGGTGGGCAATTTGCACCATTCCCCTGTGAACTCAGGCCACCTGGCTAGCTTCTTTGAAACACTTGCTTTTCTTGCTTTTTTTCATGCTGTGACACAAGATTTAGTCCATCCACAAGCACTACAGTTTGTTTAAAAACTAACTCGACTACCATAAACCTTGCCTAGATGTTGGTTCTGGTTGACCCTGAGATTTTTCCTTATTTGTTACAAATCAGATATTAGTGAAGACCCTATACAGGGGATTAAATTGTTCACTTAAACCTCTTGGCACATGGAAGGTGGCCACTATTGTTCGTTTTCCTTTTGGTTACTGCTGATGAAGCCCACTCTGTGACAGCCAGCCTTTCGGATAAAGGTCGAGAACTCAGCTGTGTAGTCTGCAAGCCTAAAACACACATTCGGTTCCGAAGGTAAGTCCCAAGCAGGTTTGTAATGAAATGAAAAGTGCTCTGAGTTTGCACTAGCAGCCCAGAGAGCAGAAAGGGAGGGGGAGAGAGGGACGGAGAGGGCTGCATAGAAACAACTCAGAAGTCTGTGCCTCGGTGTAAAGTAGCATTAAGACGGGAAACAGAAAGTCTAAGAACACTTCCAAAACTTAGGGCAGTAAAGGTTGGAAACGGTGGGTCTGAATTTCCTTTTATGGAAGTCATCTTGTATCATCCAGTGTCCTTAGAATGTTCATTCACTGACTTTCTAGCCTCAAGGACAAACGGACACCCCCCCCAACTTTCCACACACACACACACACACACACACGCACGCACGCACGCACGCACGCACGCACGCATACACACGCACACACACACACCACCACCACCACCCCACACCAAACACAATTCCTTAACTCTGGAATTGTGAAGCAGTTTCGTGCACTAGTATCAACTAGCGTTTGAGAGGCACTCCTTTCATGGCTAATAGGAGGTTGAAGTCACAGGCGCATTCAGGGAAAGGGGCAGCTAAGGCTCAGACATTCCGGGAGCCTTTGACACCTACAGGGCTCTCCTTTTAAATCCAGGCGCCGGCGCTGGGTCAGCACTTTTCACTTGGCTGAAAGGACGGGCGCTGAGCGCCATCCTGCAGTTTCTAAGATGTCTGTGACTGACAGGAACGGAAGCTACTCCGCGACATCCAGGAGCCAAACAAGACTCTGAAGTCCCATCAAAGCCCCAAGTGCGAGCCTCAAAGACGCGGTTCCCGGTTCCTAGCCACTTGCAGCGCAGTATGGATTTTCTTTTTTTTCCTCCTCCACCCCCAAACTCAGCTTTCCTTCTGGAATCTGTCCCCTTGGAATACAGAACGCGAACGCGGGCGGACTGTGTTCTCAGTTGCCAGGGACTCGGTTGCAAAGGAGCAGCTGGGTGCATTAGCCACGCCCCTGGTGCGCTCCCCCACGGTGTTCACACCTACGCTCCGAAGGCACTGAGGCAGGGGAAGGCTGGGGGCTGGGCAGGGCGGAGCAAAAAAGGAACCCGCCCCTGATCCCACCCCCAGCAGAGATTGGCAGGGCTCGGGCTCCTGTCCCAGCCAATGGGAGCGTTCCGGGGCGGGCCTGGAAAACGGCTGTTCAGGCGATTTAAGAGTCGTCCGCGCGGCTGTGGAAAGCCGAGTGGAGCCAGGACTTGCCAGGTGGAGCAGACGCCCAAGCTAGCGTAGACACGGAGCGCACCCACACCGCTCTGGGCACCTCATCGCACTGCTTGCCTCCGGGTAGATCTGAACCGCAGTCCGACGCACCGCCAGGACCCACTCGCCCCTGCCGCCTCCACAGCACCCATGGGGACCTGGAGACTTTAAAAGGAGTTTGGGGTTTTGGGAGCAGGGAAACCACGGGTACGGATAAACCGCTTCCTTTGCCTTAAAAAATGGTATTTCTTCGTCCGATTGTGTGGATTGTGTGCTGGGTAGGAGAGAGATGGGCTCTTTGGGTTGAAAGTAGACCTCTTCACACACACACACACACACACACACACACACACACACACACACACACACACACACACACACACGCAAATACTCACCACAGGCTTCGCCTTGCTTCCCGTCTCTTTGTTAGGTTATTTTAGACAGAGCAGCCTCGCCCTGGCGCAGTCCGATTGGCTTTGCTAGCGAGAAGGCAAGCAAGGAGAGGGCAGAGTGTACCTGCCTGCGTGGGCAGGTGTGCCCCGGTGCTTGAGTGTATGTGCGTGCGTTTGGCAAGTGTGAAGGCATACGTCCGGAATTGTGTAGGGAACTGGGGGGGGGAGAGGGTGCCAATGTGTGGTCGTCAAGATGTGTCATTGTGGGTGTATGGCATTAACATTGTGGGTGTATGTACCAAGCTGTCAGGGTCTGGACTCCAAGTGTGCAAAATGTTTGCTGATGTCAAGTGAATGCATCTAGCGAGTCTGTCATTGTGCTGTCAGGGATGGGGTGTGACCCAGTGCAAAATGGGCAGGTGGGCTGCACAGGATGGCGACCACAACGTGAGCTCAGCTTGCACTAGCTTCGGGCCTTAGGGCTTCTCATGACACCCACCCTTCCGTCTGGGTGTCCATCTCCCACTCAGCTACAACCTGCGCTCTTTTCGCCTGCTTGAACCTCGCATGCTCTCTAACCCGCCTGTGTTTTCTCCTGTGGAAGTTACAGGGCAGGGTTCCCGGGCAGTGTAGGAGGCTGCCTGAGCGGTGTGATGTCTGCTCTGGGCCTCCAGACTGGTGGTTTCTTCTGTGTCCCCTTTCCTACCCCAGGGAGGACCTGCAAAGTTGACAGGCGCAGGCGACTTTGGTGCGGGTGCTTAGGCAAGCTTCAGGCCTCAGGGGAACTGAACGCCTTGGGGAGGGGACACCAGGAGTGTCAGCCCGGACTCTGACGGTGTCTCTCCTCTTTCCCTCGGTAGATCTCAGTTCCTGGCCCTGGCCTCGCCGTGTCATTGATGGGCAACCAACTGGACCGCATCACCCACCTCAACTACAGCGAGTTGCCCACTGGGGACCCATCTGGGATTGAGAAGGACGAGCTGCGGGTCGGGGTTGCCTACTTCTTCTCGGATGAGGAGGAGGACCTGGACGAACGCGGGCAGCCGGACAAGTTTGGTGTGAAGGGCCCCCCAGGTTGCAGCCCCTGCCCAGAGAGCCCCAGCCGCCACCACCACCACCTGCTGCACCAGCTCGTCCTCAACGAGACTCAGTTCTCCGCCTTCCGGGGCCAGGAATGCATCTTTTCCAAAGTAACCGGCGGCCCTCAGGGCGCCGACTTGAGTGTCTACACCGTCACCGCGCTGCCCGCGATCTGCGAGCCAGGCGACCTGCTGGAGCTGCTGTGGTTACAGCCGGCGACCGAGCAGCCCGCGCCCGCCCCGCACTGGGCTGTCTACGTGGGCGGCGGGCAGATCATCCACCTGTACCAAGGCGAGATCCGCCAGGACAGCCTGTACCAGGCGGGCGCGGCCAACGTGGGCCGGGTGGTGAATAGCTGGTACCGCTACCGCCCGCTGGTGGCCGAACTGGTGGTGCAGAACGCCTGCGGCCACCTGGGTCTCAAGAGCGAGGAGATCTGCTGGACGAACTCCGAGAGCTTCGCCGCCTGGTGCCGCTTTGGAAAGCGCGAGTTCAAGGCTGGCGGGGAGGTCCCCGCGGGCACGCAACCTCCACAGCAGCAGTATTATCTCAAGGTGCATCTGGAGGAGAACAAAGTCCACACCGCCCGCTTCCACAGCCTGGAGGACCTCATCCGCGAGAAGCGCCGCATAGACGCCAGTGGCCGCCTGCGAGTGCTGCAGGAGCTTGAGGACTTCGTGGACGACAAGGAGTAGCCCCAGAGCAGCAGCCCTCCGCGCCCGGAGCTCCTTTCCTGTCCCCGCAGTTCTGCACCCCACGCCCCCTAGCGCGCCCGCCCAGGGTCAGCGGCTGGAAGCTTCAGGAACTCACACCGGCACTGGGCGGGCGCAGCTAAGCGCCCCTAAGACATCCCTGTATTGGTGACCGTGCAGGGGTCACCCAGCCCACGCCTTTCCCCTGGGTTGTGACGGGGAAACGGGGAGTGGACAAAGGGGAGCAAGAACACGACCTTTCCCGCCAGCCAATGGTCAGTGACTCTTCACCAGACAGGGCAAACACCCTTTAGTCACGGGGGACCGTCACCACCCCCCAGATGCGCTCACAGAGACCAGAGGCGAGAATTGTTCTTTTCAGAGCACAGTTCAACTCCCGAGTGGATGTGTCCCCGGATCTCCGAATTCCCATGAAATCGAGCCTGTCCTGTGTACTTGGGAGTACATGGGGACTCCAGGTTAACCGGGGGCTGCCAGGAACTGTCTTGCAGCTCTCCAGCCCAGGGTCTCCTGACAATACATTCCAGGCTCCGGGCTGAGCTAGATAGGTTTGGCTTCCCTAATTTGCACAGCTGGAAGCAGACGCCATCCCGGGACTGACCTACACTTGGCAGAAGGAAATCCTTCTGGGTCCCGGGAGGAAAATGGCGCAGCACCTCTTAGAGTGAGGAGGGCCTGCCCGCTCCGGAAAGGAGCTAATTCACCCGGTAGGTGGGCACTTGAATGTAGAAAGGAGGAGGCTTTTTGCTCGGAACCCCTTGATTGCTTCTCTTCTCGCTCTGAGTTTCAGAGAGTCCTGTTTTCCAAGGGACTTAAGGAGAAGGCAGGGAGGATATATAACATTCCAGAAAACAGCCTTCGGAGAGCCTAGCCAGTGTCTTTAGTTTGGCTTTTCCTAAGCAGGAGATCTTAGAAGGCATGGGGGGAGGTGGAGGTTGTTTTTAAAACACAACAGCAGTTTTCCAACGATATCAACAAAGCCTACAGTGTCGATGCTTCTCTTGATCATATTTAGCAACATGCTAATGAAATTTCAAATTGAAATTTTTATTTTCATGGCTTTAATCCATGATAGCTTAACTACCGGGGGCCATTAGGAGTGGAATTTAGCTAAGAGTTTAGCTGACATTGCCTTTCACTCTGCTTTTTCTCAACTCTTATGAGAATTCTGTTTGGGGATATTGTAATTATTTACTTTATTTTTTTTCCTGGCTTTATGAAGTAGCCCTGTGATGGTGGAGCTGTTCACTAATGTGTATATTGTACTGAATTTTTGTCAGTTCAAGGGTCTGCTACTTTGGTGAAAATTGCTGGCAAGTTCCATGAGGGTTCTTTTCTCTATGTTGTGTATCAACATCATTTCATCTTTGCATCTCTTCTCTCCTCACCTCTTGATTCCCTTCAAAAGGAATCTAGAGTAGGTGGGCTTTGGTACCCGCTTATGTAGTCTGTCCTGCCCTTTATTTCTGAGAACAGGGAAGCACTCTTAGAGCCAGGACAGAATGTATGTGTTTCAAAACATGGTTATGCGAAGCTCCTTCCTTTGGGCAAGAGTTTGTGGATTTTCTCTAAAGGATACAGCCACAGCCTAACTGGTTGTTACTTGATTCTGTGAGCTAGACACACCTGAGAGCATAGCATATACAGTCTCTCGAGGGAGTTTGTCAAATAATGGTGTTTAGCTAATGGTTGTGAGCAATTGCATATTGACAGCTCGGAATTAGTTGAACAGCAAATACTATGTCCAAAGCCAGTTTCTTGACATTTGAAAATAATGCAATAAAAACTAGTGAAAGTTAGATGACAGGGAAATGCCTTTTCCATGGTAAATGGTTTGTTTGTGTTTTGTGGGCATTTTTGTTGTTTTATTTTGTTTTCATGCTGGGTTGACTCCCTGATCTTGAGTCAAAAGGTAAAATCAATGAAATATGAACTAAAGTATTTTTCTGAAGCCAACTGAGTGATTTATTTTTTAAAACTGTTTATGGTTTTCTTTCAGCGCATACAACAGCAAAACTTTCGTAACAACTAAACTTAACCTTTGCATGTATGGAGAACTGAAAGTCACTTATTTCTCTAACTTAGCCTTTTGGCAAATGATGGACAGATGACCATAATCCGAAATTCTTTATTGTGTCTACATACCCCATATCCTTTCCATGTCCTACTACTGTATCTTGGCTCCCTGCTGAATTAAACACCATCCTAAGCACTTGTTCCAATGGGACTCCTTCTTGACATTGTGTCTTCCACCTGTCAGTGAGTGGGCAAAAGAGATGCATTGGGCTATGTCAGACCCCAAACTGAATTAGTCCTTTGATGAAACCTATGTGTCATGCCAACAGGGGACTGTTTCATAAGCTTGGTGCTTGCTGAAACTTGGTGGCAATGAAAACCAGAGGAGGGCAGGAAAAAAATAGCATTCATTATTAAATCTATCTTGGTGGATGATAATAGTTTCACAAATTCTCAGTAATAAAGCACTGATCAAAGAAGGGATTTGAAAAGGGGTTCTAAGGTTTCTTGTGTTCCTATGAAAATGATTGCTATCTCTTGGTCATTGTTAGAACAAACCTAGCAAGAGTACAATGTAGAAAGGATATTATCTAATTGCTTTATCTGAAAAGGGGTTTCTATCTGAAAGCATTATTAAGGATGTTGCCAGAGCCATAAAAGTTGAAGATCCTTTTGAAGATGTCACTTGAGTTTTGTTATGGGTGAATAGCATTTCTCTGGGTTGTATTAGTTAAAGGAATTAAGCCATGAGTCTCCTAACATTTTTGAAAGGATAATAAAGTAGCTTTAGTTTTTGTTGTCCTCTAGGGAGTTCTGAGGTAACTGCCAGGATATGGAGTGGATAAAGCTGTGTTCTACCCAACTGTCACCAAGACAGAGGGCACCTCTGTTTTTTCTCCCCTGCTAAGGGGGTATATCTCCAAAGCAAACCATATTGAAAAAAGGAGAGAAATTTAAAATGCAAATGTTCCTGAGAGAGCATTACTGCATTAAAAAACAAACAAATAAACACAAGAACAGATGGGAAAGGTGGGCTGGGCATACTTTTGAAAACTAAAGCTCATGAATGCCATTACTCTTAAAGTGTATTCTTTCCTTCCAAAAAGAAACCTTATAGAAGTTGTATATGCTACATTAAAAAAAAAAAAAGTCAGCTGCATCAATGAGCTAAATTGGTAGGTACAAATGCTCTTCAATATTTAACATTTAAGTAGTCTTTATGTCTGCATCTTAGCAAAAGAATCACATGCATTGATCTGCAGTTAGAAAATATAAGTTTGCCAGGCATAGAAGCAAGTTTTAAGCTCACTGATGTTACATAGTTTTTTTTTTTTTATATTCATGTTTTCCCCCTTCAGTATCCTGTCTCTTGCATCCTGATCATCCTGATCACTTTTGCATGAATAATGGCATTTTTCAGAAAAGTATTTTATTGATATTTACTAAACAATGAATTTCCTGCGACTCTGTTTATTTATGCTGGTGCTCTTCCAGCATCCTCTAGTGATTGCCTCCCTTTTGCTTTCAGCATCCCTAAGAATTAAAGGACCAAGTCACCTAATGAATAGAGTAAAGTCAGAATGAAGTAAATTAGGAAAAGACACAGTAATAGAAAGCCCCTAATTATCTCTTTTCCACATGCCTGTCCTCAAAGCTCCCTGCTGTTTTTTTGTTTTGTTTTGTTTTTGTTTGTTTGTTTGTTTTGTCATTGGTGCTGAGCTTGAACTTGAATCTATGTACGGCCCATCATGCCTTTTCTTACAGCAAGTGAAGACACTGGTTGGTATTTGATTTTGAGAGATGATCTGCTGCATGCACAAAAGGCTACCAGTGAAAAACATGGACTTCCAGGCTCCTGGAAATGTGAATATTTCAGTAGCAGAATATTTCACCTAAGACCCTGTCAGTTCATTTCTATTGAAAAGTTTCAGCTATTAGAATACACACATACCTGTTTATAATAATGTCCATGGACATTTCCACATATAAAATTCTGCCAAGAGCTAAACATTTTGTCATACCCACCCCCCTTCACAAGCACACATCGGGTGGGGGACACACACAAACACATAGTGTTTTGTTGTTGTTGTTGTTTTGTTTTGTTTTGTTTTTTTTGAAGACTAGAATGAAAAGTGACTTAAGATTTATAAAAAACAAAAGGCAGAATGTCTAGGGGTTAAGGGTTAACATAGCTCATGGGCAGTAAAGCAGGAAAGAGCTGAGACTAAAATCAAGTAAAAACAAACAAATGTGTGACTTACACAGTCAGCTGTTAGTTGCCCTCCCCTTCCTTCACCCCTCCCCAAACCTCACCCACACTGCAGCCCGCTGCTAATTATTTTTTAATTTTGGCTTGTTTTTAAAACAGGGTCTCAATATGTAACCCTGGCTGGCCTGGAACTTTCAGTATAGATCTGGCTATTGGCTTTAACTTCAAAATGGTCCTCTTGCTTACACCTCTTGAATGCTGCAGTTATGGGCATGCACCACTACACCCCACTTAGTTTCACTTTTCAAAGTAGAAAAAAAAAAAAACCCAAAAGCAAGATTCAAAGGAAAACTGAAAAGGTGGGGAGACCATTGAAAAAACTAAGGATGGGGATGAACCGTGATGGTTATAAAATTTAATGAGCAAATAAGCTTTACAACGGGGAATAACTGCTCTCCATTTTAACAGAAGACAACAGAGAAAGCCCCAAACCCTAATTTCCAACCTTTTAATAATCTATTAAGGACTCTGACTGCATAACTCAGACTTTACCTTTGAGGCTGTATGTTACCTCGTTGGGTGCCTCACTATAAGTATTTTCAAGTGTTTGCATATATTAAGGGTGAGGAAGGGTCTTTTATGTCTTTGTTATGAGGGTGAGTTAAGATCCATGATTTGGGTGGCAGGCTCCCAGATGCAGGTTTTCACCAGTTTCTCTGGTGGATGATGGCATGTGGGGCATAGTAGGTACAGCAGATGTCTTGATTGGATGGTTTTCAGTAACTCTTGATCACTCAGAAACTCAAAGAGCATAGCATTTGCCTTAGGTATGAAGGTGACATAAGCTTCCACAGATGAAATTGACAAAGAATCCTCAGAGAGCTCATGGAACACCTTCTCAGGAGGCTTGGGCCTGAGGCTTTGTAGTCAAGGGTATCTGGGATATTCAGTTTTGGCTTGGGCCCCAGGGCTTAGTATTCAGGGGTGTCTGGAATATTCAGTTTTGCCTCTAGAAAAACCTATTGATCCAAGAAAAGCAAAACCTGTTCTCTTGTCTTTTGGTCAGAAAGATGAAAGCAAACTAGTAATTCTGACTCTGTCTTCTCCCACATCTATCTATCTCACCTCGAGGAGAGACTTTTCTAGCACACAACCACAAAATTATCCCTTCAGAGGAAGGCTGTTATTGTACCTCTTGCTATAATTATAAGAAATAAAAAAAATCTGTAGACAAAAACTAGATTACAAACTTACCTCCCTGGATTAATTAGATTTGCTGCCATTTGGTCAGGGTTTTTTGTTTTATTTTTTATTTAACATTATTCATTGATAGACACTGAAATAGTTGCTATGCTTGTTGGCATTTATAATCCAGTTATTTTTGTATGTGAATGTCAGTCCCAAACTTAGTTTTATCTGAGCAGTAGGTACTTATGAAATTCTAGGTAAAAACAGAGCCAATATCTTAATTTCCAGTTTGAAATAAATGCTTTAAAAGTTAATATAAACTAGACATGCATCTATTATCCAAAGCTCTGTATGCTGAGTCAAGAAAGGTGTAAGCTTGAGCCAGCCTGAGCTACACTTTAAAAGTCAATCAAAACAATACCTCAGTTCAAACAATAGTGAGATCATATTTGGTGTCTATATTTTCTTTTGTTTTCTCTCTCTTTCTTTCTTTTTATTGCTTCCAGCATCAATATACCTGTCATAGCAATACAGATATTAATATTCTGTACATATCTCAGTGGGAAACATAAGAATATTTTATTGTAAGTATACTGATATTTACATCAACAAATAAGTTATTATAAATCAGGTGTTTCCTTCTCTAATAGTTCTGCAGCATGCTAGTTTTTCACTAAGTCTGAAGCCCACTTTCTTCAGATTTCAAATTCTCCTAAATAGTATACAAGTCTGTCAGAGTCACTGAGGATAATTTTAACAGGTTGCAACCAACAGCACATATTTTGTCTTCTGCTTCCCAGTGGTAACATGTCTCCGAGGTTGGGGGTTCTGAGCCTAAAGGAATAACAGCTCAGGGTAGTATTACAGGATACTGCTCACAAAACTATAGGCTGCTCAGTTAGATTAGAATTCCAGATAATTGGCAAATAGCTGTCAGAGGATATGTACATTATATCATATTTAGGATATGATCACACTAGAAGTTATACTTAGTGAAATAGACTGTAAATGATCACAAAGTTCGTCGGCATATTCAAGATGGAGTATACCATCTCTTAGGAGTCACTTTAGTGTAGACCCTGAGGTTTAGAGTTGTCAAACTAAGGGAAGACTCCCTACCCACAGTTCTAGGGTTTTCACATTCCTTATGTGTCATTTTGAGACCAAACTGTGTTCATATTCAGGAACAAGCAGAGATTTCAGAGCCATAGAAAGACTAGTTTATAGGACATATAATTACTGAGGGAGTTGGATGTGTCTCTGTGAGAGAGGATTGGCAAAGGGGTTTCAAGCATCTCCATCTACCCTTCCATTTGATTGTGCTTTAAGGGATATGCCATTGATTTTTTCTGGCTCTGGTGAACATTTTCTGGATACAATGAGAAATACTCTATGCCAGTTGCTTTAATTACATTGGATATTTACTCAAGATGGGTCCCCACCTGCCACCTTGTTGTTCCTATTTTGTTCCTATGTTGTTCCTCATTTGTCTTTACTCCATGGTTCCTCTGAATGAACACCCATGGCCAAGGTAATCTTTCCACACACAGTTTCATTGCTCACAAGATTTATCACCACATATGTTAGTAGGACAATCACAATCTGACACAGTGTGAACCTGTCCCTTCCCAGATGCATGTCCTACAACTGTAAGATCCAAGCCACCTACGTTTTATAGAACATGTATGTAGTTTGAATCCAGGCTTCCATGAATTCCTATCTTGTCTTCCTATCTTTTACCAGTTTTCCTGTCTCAATTTTAGAATGACAAACACATATTTACCCACCTTTCATGACAAAGATCCACCCAAACCCAATGAGAAATTTTGGTCATTTTTTTTCTGGAAATTTCCATTGTACTTTGCTTAAAACACTCCCCCACATACTTTCCTCTTTGATAAATGTCAGTTGAGTCTTTCCTTTCACATCTGTTTGGTCTTCGGGGGACAAGGAGATTGTGTAACTTGCTCATTTTGTGTAGTTGGAAAGCTAGGCACTATCTAGTCTAACTGAATGGATGGGAAAACCTGAAAGGGTAGAGATGGTTTTCCAGGGTAAAAACAGCTAAAAACTGAACATGAAATTATATATGACTCTCACTATACATCACTCAGTGAGAAACTAGTTTCTATTTAGGAAACTAGCTTGAATGATAAAAAGCTTTATATTGCACTATATTACAAATGGTAAGAGGTTAGCTATATATAGCAATAAAAGCTTTCTCTATCTTTAGCATAGTAGTATATACATTTCTTCAGGAATGACCTTTATGATTTTCATGACTGTGGAAATACAGATTCTTACCCTCTTGGTAATTGAACTTCTGCCTAGGCGACACAACTTAGCTGCAAAATTTATAGGCAACAAAGGATTGGATTTCAAGACATAGACAGGAGACAAGGAGTTTTAAATGTGATTTACTGGGCCCAAGATGCCCCAAGATTTTCAGTCAGTATAGAAAAGCCTGCCGAAAAACCAAGTCCTCTTTGCTTCTTGAAAGGTAAATCTCTCCCAATCTTACCCCTAAGCAACTATACCTACATCATGCATGAAAAAGGCAAAGTCTGCTTGCTTGACATTCCCATGATGATGCAAGAGTGTGAAGAAGATCAACCTCCTTTGATTGATGTCATTTGGACCTCCAGGCTGGTTGAGCAGCTAGAATAATTTGAAATGAAGTTGAGTACTAAAAATGTAGCTAAATTAATGTCTTATGAAATATATATGCTCTATATTTAATATTTTCACCCAGAATTCTTAGGAAGAGAGTGCCCTGGAGTTTTCCAGGAAGTTATTATTCTCTTAGAACCTCTAGGCATTTAATAGAATTTAATATGGTTTGGGTCAGGCTATGGTTTTCAGTACCTAAGGAAAGCCATTTCAACTTGGTATTTTAAGTTATATATCCTGTTGTGAGCAAAGTGGGGGAGGGAATGCCAAAACTCAAGAATGACATATTTTGGAATGAAATACAAATACTAGTTTGAAGTTTGAAATCTAAAGAATCAGGAATACTGGTGAAGCATAGCTTGTGCCTGAAGACCAATTTCCAAAGTAGACAGAAAGATTTTTCATTAAGCATCTTCACCATTCTCATCTCACAGCCCTGTATGCTTGTATGCCTCTGCTTCATCTGGGCATGGCTTTATGAGACAGTATTGACAAAGAGAACAGACTATGGAAAGTTCCTCCATTTTCTACAGACAAAAATACAAGTCATCAAAACCAAAGCTCTACTGCCCCTGTTACTTCTTAGAGCCTTTAAGGACTTCACATAACTTAATAGGGAAAATGGCTCCTAGGCAACCGGAATATTATATTTTAGTTGGCCGCACTCAGTCTCCCTACAACCTTTTTAATTGACCTCTGAAGTGTCACCCCTGACCTATAACTGCTGGGAGCCATAAGCAGTAGATCATACCTGGCTCTAAACCTGGTTCATTGAGCTGGTTCATTTCTGGAGTCTTGGTAAAAGCCTGGCTCCCCATGAGATTGTTCTTGTCCACACTTGATGCTCAACCAGTGTGATATGACTTAAGTTTATGCCAAAGTAACAAGGCTATTGTAACAACAGTATATACCGTATTTATTTATCAATTTCTTCATCTAGCTATTGATTTTGAGATGGGGTCTCATGTAGCTCAGACTTATCATGTAACCAAAGCTGACCTTGAGCTTCTGATCCTCTTTCTTCCTTCCAAATTATGTGAGGCCAGGCCTTTGTTTTCAGCTGTGTTATTGTAAAATATAGCCAAACTTCAAGAGCCAAAACTGTAAAGCAGGCCTCAAATCTGAGCAGCTACTTATCCCATAAACAGTCCTGCCATTATTATACCAGTGGACACAACTTAACCTAGCAGGTCATCATTGTGGAGTGCAGGGTCCAGCAATGGATAAGACCAGTGATGTCATTTCTTCCCCTACGGCCAGCAGAGAGTACCTTCTAGCACCAAGAAAGCTAGCCAGTAGGGGAAGTTTCCTGGTCAGCTTAAGACTGTATCCTGTATCTCTGTATCCTGAAACCAAAGTGTATCCTGTCTTTAACAATAGGATCTTACTATCCAGCTATTGTGGGCAACCAATAGCAATGGCAATGGCCTGGCCTGATCTACAGGAGGGAATTCATTCCTGGTCAAAACTTAAGGCTAGGAAAATCACAGGCCTAACGGGAGAAGCTATTAGTATTATTTAGTCTAAATGACAACAAGACATTGCCAAACTTCCTTCTAAATATTTGCTTCTATCCATAGCCACTTTGGCTGCTCCCAAGCAATAGGTAGTAGTTAATACATGTTATTATTCAAAGTGATAAAAATAAGCAACAAGTTTGTGATCAGCCATCAATGTGACAGTTATATAAATCCTTCTCTCCTCAAGGCTCACGAAACATAGAAAACCAGAGAATGAAAGCTAGAATACAGGGAGGGATGCTGAGAAAGGTTGTACTTATGTATGACACATCTGTCACACACATGGAACTCACAGCAGTGGTAGTTACCCACCCAGGATCTGTGCAAGATCAAGTAGGTTAAACATTCCAGCTTAGATGTAGAGGGGATCCTAAAGGAGGCTGGTATTGGCAGTAGTTGATGACTGCTGGTGGGGAAAGGTCACTTTTCTTTAGGAGTGTAGACATTGGTAGATTCCTTATATCCCACTGGATGATCCCATATCTATGTGCATATAAATGGCACTAATTGGACTATGATATTAATTGATTAATTAGAAGGAGGTCTGGTGATGGGGGCAAAAGCATAATTAACCCCAATCCACTACAGCCTAGAGCATAGATAATTCTCAAGGAGCAATTATTTTTAATTCTATAGAATCTAAGAAAAGGGCATAAGAATGTACACATTAAAGGCATTGAGGGGCATTAAAGAATTGAATGATGTTTTAAAAATAACTTTACCTTTCTGATGGATTTTTAATAGATTTGGAGAATGGAAATAAGTATTTTATTCTTGTTACTTAAATATAGTAATAGTCTGTCATCTGCTATTACTACGTAAGAGTCTATTTGATCCTAAAATAGCTTAGAAGGAAGATTTGAACATGCAGTACCAAAGCTCTTTTGCTGTTGAACTACCATAATTACCATTGGTATTAAGCACATAATTTACCAATCAGTAAGGTAGACAGGATCTTTGATTGATAGGTAGATTGGCTTGTTTATTAAAACTTAGTTCACAAGGTTGGGATGAATTCTGTAATGGAAAGATGTGCAAATATTGAGGCTTCCTGGAGTTGGCTGTGCCCGAAGCAGTTATGAACTGTGAAGGGATAAACCCATTCAAGGAGATATGACTGAATGGCCACAGGATATGTCAGACACTGTGAACTAGTCAGATGCATGATACAAACAGTCTTCTAGGACCCAAACTCAAGTATCAAAACAAAATCACTGCATAAGGTAGGACAGTTGCTAAGTTAGAACTCACAACTCTAAGAAGTTATATTAGCTAAGTCTATACAATCATTCAATTATAAAGAGCATTATGATCAATTTAAAATGGCCTCTGTTTAAAGAAAACATAAATCTCTGAATTGTGATTTTTTAATTTGTTACATAAAGGAAAAATAACTTGGAGATAAATCAAATCTAAGCCTATTGTCCAAAGAAACTAAGTTGTTTCATATTTTGAAAGTGGCCTTTGGCAGGAAGCCTTGGCTTCATAAATGCCTATACTAATTATAGCTAATGTCTCCATGAAATACAGAACACTGCACAAGCAAAGATGTGCCTCTGATATGCAATTCCCATTTGTTTAAAAAAAAAGAGGAAAATTCCAAAGTCTATGCAAAGGTGGAAAATTTCCCCACAAATTTCAGTTAGAAGTGTGCCAAGGACTGGACTGTAGTTCCTTCTATATTGAATTTTATGTTAAAGAATTCCTATGAAAATCAGCTGACTTTATGCATTTATTTTAATAAGCCTGTGAAAACAGTCCATTTGTGGTCTAAAAACCCCTTGTCTTTTAAAAATGCTAGACAGAATATTTTAATAAATTAAATTTGTCTGCCTGTCAAATCTGTCAAGATGACAAGAGCCCCCAAGGAGGATGGCTGATGTTGGAGCCCTATTTTTACAGTAGGATTACATTTGGAATTTAATATGGGCTACTTAGGGGAAGAATCCATCTATCAGAGTAACTTTAGGCAGAAAATTCTAACATCATATTTTAACCCTCCAAACTTAATAGGGCTAGAATGATTTTGTTTCCTTGTAAAACTCTATTATCTACAAAGGTGTCTCGAATGTATTTGTTTATAATAATGCAGTGATTTAAGAAGACAAGTCCCCAACATCAGGAAGGTGACTCTAGACATAGACTCACAGACGCAAAGTTGAGGTCATCAGTTGTCATCTTCCCAGTGAACTTTAGATCAACTGGGGTCTTACTGTCACCAGTGAACAAATGGGACCATTGAGGCTTGGTAGGGAGCAAACACCCATCTCAAGGTCACATGATGGAGCTAAATAGATGGCGCAAACACCCATCTCCAGGTCACATCATGGAGCTAAATAGATGGCTCAGTCTATAAAATGTTTGTCATTCAAGTATGAGGGGCTGAGTTTGGCCCCAAGCACATAGAAAGACAGGTGCTATGGCACATTTATGGAAAAAAACTGGGGGGATGGTGACAAAAGTGTCCGTGGAACTCACTGGCCAGCCAATCTAACTTGGTGGAAGATGTTATCTCAACAAACAGGAGGACTCCTGAAGAATAATAAACAGGGCAGCCTCTGGCTTCCACACACAGAGACATACATGAATGCTTAGCTGTGTACACCCCACACAAATGGTCACACATCTTGCAATTAGCTCACCATCACTTTCATCCAGGTATTTTAATCTGAAGCCATTGCCCTGTTTCATATGATTTCCTAGATGTCTCTTTTCTTCTTACAGAGCAAAACATAGTAAATATTTTCATCTAGCATATGAGAGTGTTTATACCAAACCTCTGGTAGACAGTGGTTAACAGCAATGAGTTCCCTTAATCTTAAAATAATTGCATTCAAGAAGTGAGCAGTATGTACATTGTACATCAAATAAATAGTTGGTAGGGCTTTTAAACCCAGGCGAGCACTGGATAGGCCATGTAATAGATATACAGATAACCTAGACTGTGTTGTCAGCTTCCAACAGTAAAAGCTCCAAGTATATGTACTTATCAGAGTTAAAATAGAATCTGGCTTCTATCTTGAAGTTATTTTAGTTTTCATCCTGTAGTTCAGAATCAGAGATGCAGCTATTGGATAATATTCAAGGTGCCTGTATCTGTTACAGTGGGACCAAGGTCTCAGTCAGCAGGTTTTCCCCTGCATTGTTAAAAATATTGTTTATCGTGTGTTGGCAAGAAGTCCTTCAAAAGTAAATGGAGCAGGGCCAATGGGATGGCTCAGTGGATAAAAGAGCTTGCTGTGTAACCTGACCACCTAAGGTCTAGCCTCAGAACCTTCAATGGAAGGAGAAAAACCACCCTGAAAAGTTGTCCACTAACTTCCCTAAGTATACAATGGCATGCATGCCCCAATCCACCCACAAATGAATTAATTTAATAAAGTTTATAAAAACAGAAAAAGAAAAATGTAACTGTATATTATGTTTCTAACTTCTTATAAAAAGTGTGTTTAAAAGATTATTAAAAGTTTTATATGATCTCAATTAATGTTTTGGACATCCTGAAATAGCTGTACCCAGATTGGTGAGGAAAAAAAAATAGCACACAACAAAAGTAGCCTTCCCATATATCCATGAAAATGACACTGAAAGAGATATGAGGGAAATAAAACCTTTTGGTGGTGGTGGTGGGGATTGTTTGTTTGTTTGTTTGTTTTCTTTTCAAGACAGAGTTCTGTGTGTAGTCCTGGAACTCACTCTGTACACCATGCTGACCTCAAACTCAAAGATCTGCCTACCTCTGTCTCCCAAGTGCTGGGATTAAAGGCATGCACCACCACTTTCCAGTGTAAGACTCCTTTTTTTAATAGCCAAAAAACAACTACAAAATATCTCATAATAAACTTGACCAATGGAATGAAAGACTTCTATCACAATGAAAACTTTAAGAAACTGGCAAAAGAATTTAAGGAAGATACCAGAAGATGGGAAGCCTTCCCATGTTCACAGATTGGAAAAACTAATGATGTGAAAATCCGTGTCCTACCAAAACAACCTACAGTGTTGATGAAAACTCAATAAAAAGCTCTAATGCTATTCTTCACAGACATGGAAAATTAAAAATCCAAAATTTATTAAGAGGCAGAAAAGATCAAAAAGAGCCAAAGCAATCCTAAGCAAAAAAGAACACTGTGAGATGTATCATCATACCTGATTTCAAAGTATACTACAGAGCCAT
The DNA here is from genome assembly GCF_003668045.3 of Cricetulus griseus. Lineage (NCBI taxonomy): Eukaryota > Metazoa > Chordata > Mammalia > Rodentia > Cricetidae > Cricetulus > Cricetulus griseus. The sequence goes on along the minus strand of NC_048600.1, from coordinate 23,703,201 downwards.
TGTAATGAAAACAGCATGATCCCTATACAAAACAGTCACATAAATCAATGGAATAGAACAGCGAATCCAGATATAACTTCATGCAACTACAACTATCTAGTCTTTGGCAAAGACATCAAAATTCGTTTTAGAGAAAAGATAGTGTCTTCAACAAACAGTGCAGGGAAACCTGGATTTCAATATTCAGAAAAGTTGAGGCTAGATCTATACATCTCATCTTGCCCAAAACTCAACTGAGTTGGATTAAGGATCTCAACATAAGACATGACACCATAAAACTGCTAAAGAAAAATGTGGAGTGGTATACTTCAACTTATAGGAATAGGTAAGGACTTTTTGAATAGGATGCCACTGGCACAGGAAATAACATCCATTGACTAATGGAATCTCATGAAATGAAAAACTATACAACAAAGGAAACTGTCAATCATATGAGACAATGGAATAGGAGAAAGTCTTTGCCAGCTAAAAAGTGTTTGATGAGGCATGCTGGTGAATGCTTTTATGCCCAACATATAAGATAGAGAGGCAGACAGATCCCTGTGAGGTCAAAGCCAGCCAGGGCTATGTAGTGAGGCACTGTCACAAAACCCAAAAAATATTCAACATCCCTAGGTTCCAGGAAAATGCATTTTACACTACTTGAAAATTCCATCTCACCCCAGTCAGAATGACCATCCTCAAGAATACAAATGACAACTTGCTGGGTGGTGGTGGCACACGCCTTTAATCCCAGCACTCAGGAGGCAGAGGCAGATGGATCTCTGTGAGGTCGAGAGCAGCCTGGTCTACAAGAGCTAGTTTCAGGACAGTCTCCAAAGTTACACAAAGAAGCCCTGTCTTTAAAAAACAAAACAAAACAAAAAAGAATACAGATGACAACTGATGTGGGATGTAGGGGAAGCAGAACTTTTCCATGCTGTTGCTAAAAATGTAAACTAGTTGAAAATAGGTCTTGAGGTTTTCAATGAAACTTGAAATAGAATCACCATAGAACCCTCCTATACCACTCTCAGGCACATTCCCAAAGACTTTATATCCTACACCCATGCACATTCATATTCTTTGCTGCTCTACTCACATCAACCTGTGTCTATCAACTGATGGATAGTTAAGGAAAATGTGACAAATATGCACAATGGGATATTCCTCAGATATAAGTAAGTGAAATCATATTTCCAAGTATATGGGTGGAAATGGGAAAAATATATTTAGGTCACCCAGGCTCAGAAAGACAAATGCGTATTTTCTCATAAGTGGAGGCTAACTTTAAATCATATGCTTTGTGTGTTTAGCCAGAAAATTAGTAATGGGCCAATGGGTGAAGAAATGCATTTAAGGAAGTGGTGCAGTAGGTTAAAGGTGGGATGAATGTAAAAAGACGGGATGCTGGGAGCAGGTAGTGGAGGGATGAGGATGGGGAAATGAGGGATCGGAGAAAGAGTTAACTAAAAAGAAGTTTGCATGAAAAAGTGGCATTGGGGACCTAAGCTATCAAAACCCGTATGTGAAAATACAGTAAGATGAAATAGTGGAAGACATGATAGAAATAATGGGGTGGGTATTAGAAGCTAAGGGTTTAAGCAAGGATGAGGAGCAAAGGGATGGGAAATAAGGGGTAGCAGTAAGTTCAATGAAAGTAAAGATATTTAAAGAAGTGATATTCCACTAGTTTTTAAGCAACTGAGGTATAATTAAAAATTAAAAGGAATTTAAACATAGGAATGCAACATGGGTGAACAGAACTGCTCCCAGAAGACATGAGATATTAAATGGAAATCTTAATGCCAAGTACTGGTTACCTCTCTATATGTCTTTGATCAAGGAAGGCTCAGAGGTATCCACAACAATGCAGGTTATTGCCATCGCTCCTGTTTGCCTGTGGGGAGCCAAGGAAGCCCTGAGTGAATGTATAAGGAACAGATGATGTTGTTTGGTAAGTAAATGGTCATGTTATCAAATCTTATTTCAAATCTTTATGTCTATATCCTTTGATTTGTGATGCTCTCAGCTTTGGTCAGAGAAGCAAGAGGTATGTAGTGGTTAATAACTGTTCAAATGCTGATAATAGGCAGCTATGAAAGTTTGTCTGTATCAATGCCTCCTCCCAAGACCCAGGAAATGCAGAGAAAGAGTGGACAGAAAGAGCCAGAGAACAAGAATGAGTGCTGTGACATGCTGGGTGTCTTATGACATGGATGCTGTATGCATGAATTCACATCAGCTATGGATACCCATGCAAGATCTCTATAAAGAAAGAGAGGTAAAAATTGCAGCATGGATGGGGGAAAGAGTCCCGATTCCCTAGCCCACCGAGGAGGTAAAGGAAGTTGACAGATGCTGAGCTGGTTGTGTGTGGGGGTTGAGGAAGCGGTCAATTTTCTTTGTCAGTGTGGAACAACAGCCAAGACATGGTAGGTTGCCCACATGGATAGTACTAATTGAGCATAGTGAGTTATCTTTACAAAGACAAGAGATTTGGAGGGAGATGGGAGACATATTTGGTAGAGGTAGCTGTAAGAAGTCAGATATGCATACTTTAATTAAATTTTCAAAATTAAAAATGTTCCTGTCCCTGGCCCTAAGAGCCATGCCTGAGATGAAGCTGCCGGAAGGCCTGTTTAGCTTAGCCAAGAGAGCAGTCTTGTGAGAGGCTGCAGTGAATCAATGTTTACCTACGGCCAGTCTCTTGAAAGAACATCTGATGACTCAACATGTGGTATTTCCACTTCTGAATGAGATTATTATTGCTTATGAGCCATAGACTGACTACAGAACAAAACAAATCCCAACAAATAAAACCATGTCATCAAATCATTGGAAGAGGGAATTGTGGCATAACAGAATGAACAAAGGATTTTGGAAACCAGGGCTACAAATCTAACACCTTGCTTTGGGGATATGGCATGAGATGATCCAGTGTCTTGAGAATACCTTCTCTCACTTTTTAATGGGACAGCATGAGCCTGCATTGAATGTCTTTTAACAGTGGTCCCATCCTGTGGGTCAGGACCCTTTGGGGGTTGAATGACTCTTTCACAGGTGTTGCCTAAGACCACTGGAAAACATGGATACTTACATTATAATTCATAACAGTAGCAAAATTAGAGTTATGAAAGTATCAAGGAAAACAATTTTATGATTGGGGGTAACCACACATGAGGAACTGTATTCAAGTGTTGCAGCATTAGGAAGGTTGAGAACCAGTGTTCTGTAAAATAGTTGATCTATAGTGTTTTGTATATAAAATGCCTTCCATGTGTTGTTCCATGTTAATAACAGTGATTCCCAAGTCACTCAGGGTGTTGAGTGGAGGGTTGAGGGGGTGGCCTACAGAGGGGATGTGGGGAGGAAGAGTAAAGCATTGAGAAATGGATAACATGATTAGCACCTCAATACAAAAAACTACCAGATTTTTAGAGCAGACTCTTCCTTTCATGGTACTCCTAAGACATACCTTTTCCACATGATATGACAGAGTAAAAGCTACTTATGATCCAAGAGACAGACATTTGCTAGATGTGGTATATTATGGCACATTGATTGTGACTTCCCCAGATTCCAGAAATGGGATACGTAAATGTGTGCTGTTTATAAACCATTCAGTTTACAGTACTTTTTATAGCAGTCCAAACAAACTACAGCATCGATTTGAGGGTTGTCTAAACAAGTCCTCCATCATGCCACCGTGAATTCCCTACTTTGTGCCATAGTGTTCTGTCTTTTTTCTATCAAAGCATCCATCCAACATTCTGCTACTTAAGGAAATCATCATGTCGTGGGGGTCCACCAGCCCAGGAGCTCAAGGGCTTTGTAAATTGTCCTGTTTCCTATGCTTACAAAAACTATTGACATAATTGCCCACATTTCTTAACATATTTGTATTCATACTGGAAACAATTCTTTCTTTCCTGGTATAATCTGCCTTATATTTTTGAAGTAAGACTTATTCATTAAATTAAATTTGAAAGTTGAAGAGAAGGAAAAAATTGTATATATCCCTGCCTACTATTTAAAATCACTATACATATATGTGGGCTATTCTTTAATAATATTTCAAAGCATGCCTTACTTTCCATTGTATTCATAAAAACAATATATTTCATTTCTTAATATACTGCCCGTATCACTAATGTCAATGCAAACTCCATGTAAACATGATTTGGTAGTTGCAAATGATTGTACTAATGGATATCCCATGGTTTATTCAATCATTGTATTCATTGTCAAATATTTGCATAGTTTATATAACTTGATATTGAAAAATGTGCTGTGAATATCTGGATAAATACTTTGTTTTTAGTTACCCCAGCAGAATATACTTCTGGGTATGGATTTACTATATAAAGAGATAATTATAAAGAAGATTTAAAGACATAGATGTATATATATATATATATATATATATATATATAGATAGATAGATAGATAGACAGACAGACAGACAGATATTGTCTCTGAAAATTTAAAGTTTCCTTCACCCTCGTCTATGTATATGGGTTTTTATGGTTGGACCACCACTCATGGACTGGTACACATTTAGGGTGTATTTCCCCACCCCAGTTAACCTAATCTAGATGACCTACACAAATATGTTCAGAGGCTCTGTTTCCATGGTGATTTTAAATCCCACAAAGTTGATGATCAAAATTAAGTATCACACTTGCTCACTCATTTTACTTTACTATGCTGGCTAGAATATTAATCCCAAAATTAAGTAAATGTAATAGTAATAAGTATCTCTGTATTGCTCATTATAGCAAAGGAGTAACTTCTAAAACTTGAACACAAATGTGAGGTTCTTCGTAGGCTTTTAGTAGAAACTCTTCATTAAGAAAGTTCTCTCATGTTTTTCAATAAACATCAACCACAAGCCAAAATGTAAGGAATGCTAGGACTAAATACTGTTATGACACAAAACATTCAGAATTCTTGCATACCATTAATAGTCACTGATAATGTCCTCTGGACCATTTCTATAAAGCTTAGAAACATCTAGCCACTGTGAATCCCAACTTCTCAGGTGTACCTCCCAAGCATCTATACATTGGTACATTCAAAAGTATATACGAGACTCTTAAAAGCAGTATTGTTAGACTTTCCTGGAAGCTGTGAACAATGATTTAAAAACTACAAGAGCATAAACAATGCATCCTATGTTCAACAGAGACACACACTATTGCTATGAAATGAATAATTTTACGTTCACTGATATAGATAAATGCTATTAACATAATATCAAACATATATATATATATATATATATTGCTGTTTACCTTAAGAAAATGACTAAATTAATCTAAGGTGTTACATGTATAAAGATAATAGCTACCTTGGCATTGGTTCTGAAAGATTCATTGAATGATTTTAAGCTAATTTAACTGATGAATGTGAGGGATATTAGGAGGGCCTCGAAGCCATTGATAACATTCTATTTCTTGATCTGGGTGATTATTACAGAATTGTGGCTTCCACTGCTCAAATATATATTCATATTTTAAATAGTTTAGGCTTATTGAAGGAACAAATGAAGAGATGGCTGAATTGTGCTGTAAATTAAACCAAAAAGAACTCATCCTACTGTGAAATAAGGATCTGTGTTTACTTTGTCATATTTTGTTTATTCCCTGATCCACTGCTAATGAGCTATGAGATTTTTCTTTTCTTTTCCTTTTTTAAAAAAAGATTTATTTATTTATTTGTTTGTTTGTTTATTTTTTATATATGCATTGTTCTGTCTGTATGTATCCCTTGCAGGCCAGAAGAGGACACCAGATCTCATTATGGATGGTTGTGAGCTATCATGTGGTTGCTGGGAATTGAACTCAGGATCTCTGGAATAGCAGCCTGTGCTCTTAACCTCTGAGCCATCTCTCCTGCCCCCTTTCTTTTTTCCTTTCTTTTTCCTTTCTTTCTTTTTTTTTTTTTTGGTAAGTCACTTCCTCACTTTGGATTTCTGTTCCTCATTTCTCAAAAATGAAGGCTGAACTAAATAAACCTTAAGAATTCCAAGTCCTACAATTGTGTAAAATAAGAATACCCCCCTGAAGTTGCTTATGTTTCTTATATTGATTATTAGGGAAATCTGGATTCTTTGTTCTTTAGACTCAAGCATCACCTTCCTGGGTTTCTTTCATATTTTTTTGTGGCTTCCTCTGTGATCCTTCAACACAAACAGCCTGTGGAAAATCAATAGCCACTTTTCTCCTTCTAAATTAAGTTCTTTTTTCTGGGTTATATTTACTGGTCTTTTGAGAATATCATGGTCTGTCCACAGTGCTAAAACAAAAATACCATAAACTGGATACATTATGAAGAACAGAATTTATTTCTCATTGTTCAGAAGTTAGAAAATCCAAGATCGAGAAAAGAAAAGAAAGGATGCAGAGGTCATGAGGAAGCAGAAAGGTTGAGTCAGGTGTAGATTAGAAGAAAGGACATATGGTAGGTAGGATTTTAGTTGGGGGGTGGTAGGGGAGGAAGGGAGGGAGAAGGGAACTGGGATTGTCATGCAATTCAATCTTTTGTTTGTATATATATATATATATATATATATATATATATATATATATATATTCCAAGATCAAGGTGCCAACAGCTGGATGCTTAGTAAGAGTCTGTACCCCTCAAGGTGGCTACCCACAAACTCTAATCCCTCATGACTGATAGGAGGGAGCTGTCTTTGAGATCTGTTCTAGAAGAAGATCATGTCTCCAAATGGATTATCTCACCAAGGGCTCCATTACTCAACACTATCTCTTGTGGTGAGGCTCTTATAAACTCATCAAGGAGGCAAGGGCATAAATCTTTAGACTATGTCCAAATGTTTCTTTAGTACAAACCTATGTCCACTTTTTTTCTGGGGTGGGGGCAGCTTGAAAAATTGACAAGCAGGCTACAGTGGCTATTTAAATGAGCAATTAATTATGTTAGAATAAACATGGCAGACCATGGGATTGCTCAGTGAGAACATCAAATCCTCTGTTGCTGGCTCCCAAGTTCAAGGATGGCACTGAAGATTTGGGGAAAACAGATAAAACAAATCTATCCTTTTTACTTTCAGAACACTGCTCTGTGTTCTTCTCACAACCGACCCTTCCTACATAAGTCAGTTAGGAAGTTGAGCTGTCTGCATGTCTTCCCAGGAGCAGTGTCTAAGCATTCTGTATAGCTAGGTTTAGTCATGTGACCAGGTTCTGACAGATAAAATGTGACCCAGAGTGTTGCTCAACCCACTGCATTCCTGAGGAGGTGGGATATGCCCTTCCCTTTCATTCCTCTTTTCACACCTTCTGGAATGGGGATGAGAGAGTGTGCAGTTTAAGGCCGTGTAAACAAAGATAAAAACACTAGGAATGTCAGAGTCAGACTTCAGAGCAAACTCCATTGCCAACAGTTAACAGACACATCTGGAAGGCAAAGAAAAGTAGCACCTATCACCTTATAAATCACTGCTGGTTAGATTTTGGACACAAGGCTCTGAAACTATACCCTACCTGATATACTCCTTGATGTGCTTTTGAACCAAAACTCTCTTACTAGGAAGCATCTATGATACAGGTACTAGATGAAGCACTGCCCTCTTAAGTAAGCCTTTGAAATGTATAATTTACATTCAAGGCTTATCTTATTTTCTTAACCTCACTGTACATTGCAGTCTATGGCTTTCTGGAGGTCCAACACTGTGAGACAGAGAAGATCAGGGCTGGGCCACAGTGTTCAGAGAAGTCACAGGAAGTATTTGGGAAAGAGGTCAACTAAAAATGTCCAGGGTAGTTATCTGAACTCATTAAAGTCATCCAAGTTCTGAATTCCTCCCTTGGAGAAGCAGTAGATGAAACAAATGATAAGACAAAGAGAAAGCAGAGAGAGTAATATCTGCAAAAGAACAAGAGATTGTAAACAGTTTAGTGAGGAAGCATCAATTATTCTTTGGTCCTGTAGAATTTACAAAATTGATCTGCATTAAATACAGTAAATTCTCAAAGGACATAAGCATCTTTATTCACATTTACCCTCTGCTATTATGACCACAGAGGGAAAAGGACACAGAGGATGTTGTGCTCATTAAATCTGTTATTGATTCGCCATTTATTTTATGCTGCATATTCTTTGGATAGCTGGGTGAACAGAGAAAAGTTGGCCCTCATTATAACTCCATAAGAGAAACAAAGAGTAAATAAGCCAAATGTGTAGTGAAGAGTTGAGATGCAAGTGGCTTAAGTACTGCAAAGTGCAGTAATTAATACTGGAGAATCAGAAAGGGAATGTGAACTACGGGTGAGAAATGTGTAATTTTAGAATAGAACATGGGGTCTGCCATTATGATATTTAAACAGATTTGAACTAAGTGAGGGAGTGGCAGATGGCCACAGAGATGACCTCGCCAAATAGTAATTAGTGGCTGCAAAGACCACAGGAATTAACCCTTTCAAGTACAGATGGCATCTATGCCAGGAGTGCCACTGTCCTCCTGTCCTGTGCCAAGAAAGACAATGCAGCTATGAATCTATGTACTATCCAGAGATAAGTCATAGGAAGTTACTAGAGCTGCATCAAAACCCTGCTAAACCCAAGAGTAAGTCAAGGAAGAAATGCAACTGCTGTGCTGTGTCCTGCAGTTCAGGCTTCTTACTTCTAGCCCATAGTCCATATCTTTGGAGTGTCAAAGTGGACTAGAGACAAAATGGATCTGTGCAAGTGATGGACACATAGCATCCTTTAGATGCAGAGAGTGGATCCCCAGCTGTATATTGAGATCACCTGTGAAGATGTTAGATGATTTTTCCATTTCAGTAGGTTGGTGAACTTAGCACAAATCAATATTTACTGTCAAAATGTGCTTGTAGAGTCTGCAGTAACCAGCTCTTTTCACTCATGATAAATTTTGGCTACTGTTCTTTGTACTTGATGCAACTAGTTCCTAATTCATTGGGCTCACTGATATTTTCTTATTGACCCAAGCAATATTTTGAAATATACCCCAAATTTTCAGATATCCTATAGATAACTTACTGAGTTTTTTCCTTTTTTTTTTGTTTCAGCTAAGATTTTATGTAGACGAATTAAGCAAGTCTAGACTGAGAGTATAAATATTACAATCACAGAACTACATTCATGGACTATCTACATAACAATAAAATTTTATTACAGCACAACCATGCTTGTATCTTTATTTGCAATTGTCTGTGATACAGGGGTATATTGGAATAGCTACAAAGAATTCCCACATTTGGGTTTAAAAGAATAGTTAGGCCATAGCAAAGTTACTTTGAATGGAAATCTCATATATAGATATCTACCTTTGCACTATGTGTACATTTAAATCTTTAAGTATAGTATTTTTTATAAACCTAGTCCATAGTTTTCACTTTATTTCGGGGATCCTAGAAACAGTTTTATTTCCCCCTTTTATTAAAAATATATTATTTTCTTTTTTGTGAATCTGTCATATCAACTTCAAAAGAGTGTTTGTTCTGCAGATGTTTGACACAATGCTTTTCTTTTCCTCAGTAATCCTCTTAATGTCGACTAGTAGCAAGACATTTAATGACATTATTCAAACATTTCGTGACCTTACTGATTATTTGTTCTATGATTGAGAAGGACCTTTTATCATGATGATGTCCTTCTCCTCTGATTCTTGCATATCCTTCTCTAGCATTTTTTTTTTGTAGGACAGTAACACTCTTTCTCATGGGCAGTATTTCCACACTGATACTTTCAACAAAAACACTTTAGTCTAAAGTGTGTGTGTGTGTGTGTGTGTGTGTGTGTGTGTATAAACAAAAGTTTGTTTTATATTAATAAATGTTTTATTAACTTTTGAATCTTTTATTTTTTATACAATGTCTTTTGAGCAAACTTATCCCCCACTCCTCCCCTCAAATCTTCAAAAGTCCACTTCCACTGCCATACTTTCCAATTTGTAACTTCTTTTTAAAACTTTAATAACCTATTGAGTCCATTGTGTGCCATCCATATACTACTCAGTGTGGAGTCATCCACTGGAGCATTGTAGTTCTACCAAGAGCCACACCCTTGAAGAAAACTGACTTTCTTTCCTTCAGGAGCTGTCAAGTGCCCACTGTACCTCAAGTATATAGCTATCTTCTAAAACCCATTCTGAAAATGCTGCCTTTTAATTGGAGGTGTTGTTCACTTGTATTTGAATGTCATTGTTGATCTGGTAGTCTTTTAAATTCACTTTCAAAATTAAAAAAAATGTATTATGTTTTTCTTCCTTGATTCTTGCCCCTCTTCCTCTCTCCCTCTTGCTCTCTCTCCTTTTTGTGAAAGGATTTTTCTTTGTTGTATTTTTATTCTTCTGTTAAATTTTAATCTCTGTATTTTACATCATATCCACAGCTTGCTTTAGTGAATAATGTCTGGATTGCACATAGGATCAACATAATCTCTTACAGTATAACTAATAACTGTACAAACTTACACTTGTCCCATTCTTGTCACTACTGTTTGTCATGACCCAGCATGTCTCAGCCTTAATCCATGAGGTTCGGCCTGAGTGGGTGTGTGTGGACCTGGAAGCTCCTAGCAACCCAGCGGTGATAAAGACCAAACACAGGCATCTTGTCATCTTTAGAGAGCTCTCAGTTCCATGCTGTAGAACTAGAGTCATTTCTTTATTAGCCATCTTTTCTGCTGTTTCTTAACCATCCTGCCATGACCATGATGGAACCATTTCTCTTTGTTCCCTCTCTGCTCTGGTGACTGGCCCTTAACTCCTAACCTTCTGTCCTCACACACCTATCACCTCTGCCCAGGTGAGGGCCTATCCAGATGCTTAGGTCCACAGAGATGCAAATAAGAGGCATATTACCCAGAGGCCATGATAAACAATAGTAGCCTTACTGGCATTAACAATACAATAGTGGGCTGGAGCTTCCTGGTGCTCCATGTTTAGTGAAACCCCAGGCTGGATCTCAAAATATTCCATAGTAGAAATATTTTGGTCCCCCACAACTGTTGCCACAGATTAAATTTACCATTAAACTTATTGAAGAACTCATTATCATTATTTTGCACTGAAATTATAATTATCAGCCCTTTTAAAATGACTTTTAAAAAATGTTTACATTCATCATTTATTTGCCATTCTACCTGTCACCCCCTTTCCTTCTTATAGAGAACTTGTTCCATCTGGTAGTCGGGCTTGGTATACAGATGTGCTAGTGGCAGATTTTACCAAACCATTTCATCTTCACTCGGGACATGTATCTTTGCTAGATAAAACTTTAAGGAAAGCTTCAACAATTTGTAACATGCTTCCCTTTTCTTCATGCCACCACTGTCTCTAAGTTTATTGTCCAGCTGTCATTCTTATTCTAAACACAGCACACCTTTTATTCTACCTCAAGTTACTCTCAAGAACTTTTTAAATTAATGAGCTTCTGAAATTTTGTTAAGATATAGCTAGATAGGGATATGACTTTTTTCATGTTCATCAGTGAACTTCACAGACATTTCTGAGGTTTACAATTTTTGATAATTGGAAATTTTTCATTCTTCAGATATTGTTGACTTTCTATTTTCTTGTCCCTTCTACTTCAATTATGTGCATATTAGTCTGCTAATTTTTTTCAGGCCATATAGTTCATTTCATTCTACTTTCTCTCCTTTATCTGAGATTAAATTTAGTACTATATCATTTCTGTAGTTACAACTCTGGTATTGACCTCTCGTTTAATTTTGTTTGCCAAATGTATATTAGAGTGTAATTTAAAATTTTTAGTGTTTTCTATTTGTACCTTTCTTGTCTCTGTAAATTCTCCCACCCCCACCTACATTATAGATAGCTATTACAGATTTTGCTTGTCTAATACCTAATGTTAGGCTCTATGATCAGCAGTAGATGCTCACACTCTGTTTGCCTAGCTTCTCAGCTTTTCACTGGTCATTTCAACTTTGGAACTTTAGAATCATGCCTCAAATAGCTTGAGGTCCAGACAAGATCTCCAGGGAAATGTGCATCTGAGTTATAGGGTTCTTCATGGTTCCCAATTTCTTTCTTTAACATGTTTCCCTCAACTCTCAGAAACCATGATGGTTTCAGTCTCAAACTCTGGCCCCTGGAATACAGCTGCACTGTGCTTGAATTGCAGACCCACATCTACAGAGCCTGAGTCTAACACCAGGGGAAATACAGACTTTGTTCTGTGAGGGTTTCTTCTTTCATAGGCTGAGTTCCCACCTAGTACCTGATTATTTGAGATCACCATCAGTACTGACTTTCAGCTGCCTCCTCTCTTTCCAATTTATAATTACCATCACCTGATGCATTGGTTCAGTCTAACTATTCTGCCTTACAGGATTCAGGGAGTCAACACTGATCACGGTTCTTAGAAGTAAAGCCCCCAAGCTGGTTTCAAGGTTTCTTAGTATCTGGTGATGAGCCTCTACTGTGCATCCCAAGTGCTGTTGGTGCAATCCATCAGGTGGTCTTAGATTTCCAGTTGAGATTCTGAGAGCTCCATGATAGATGGGGTGTGCAGCTCAAAGTGGTGGAACAGGCAAGATGAAAATCATTCTCATCAGAGCATCACAGAGAAACTGGTTAGCATTGAGGCATTAGCTGTAACTGAATTACAGTTTGAATTCTGTCTTTAGCCAATAAGATGAAGCACTGACCGGTGTCTTAGAGCAAACCAGCTGAGCCATCTTGATGAACCCTTATTCAAATTAGCAAGACACCGATCTCTGTGTCAGCAAAAACTATCCTGACTTTATTATCCCGACTTTCTACTGTGACTAAAGCTCACTTATTTTAAATTTTCTACCTTTTCTGCAAGGCCAGCTTGAGTTCCTAGATTTCATATCAAAAGAGAAGTTTAAATTCAAATACAAGTTCAAGTTCAAGGAAAGACACTTAGAGCTCTCTAGACTTGGGTTTCCTTTTGGGGGTGGGGAGCAAAGAGGGAGGGAAGGGTATGGTCTTTTAGAAAGAGGTATTAGTGAATTTAAAACCTTATTAAAAATCTAAATAACTTGATCTGATTTCCTGCTGGCATTTTTACAATCATGTCTTATTTTAATCCTTTTGTTTTTGTGCTTCACAAATTAATAACTGTTAAGACACATT